>NC_138774.1:148305955-148835955 GCF_965119305.1 Pelophylax lessonae
GTGTCTTCTGGGATATGCAATCACATATCTCAGAAGACATATGCCTCAACAGCAGCTGGAGAAGAGCAGACCTGATGGTGCATCACCAGGGGCCAACTGTCTTAGCCAGGAAGAGACCGCTGACTCCTGATGTCAGAGGGACCTTCTAATTCACAGCAGAGCAATGCTGGATACAGGAGTAGGTTTATTAAGTCTACCCCAGTGAAAAACATAGTAGGGGGGTTAGAAGAAAAAAAAAAAAACAACCACACACAGGAGGGGGTGCTGGTGGGGTGTTAAAGTTCCCCTTTATATTTGCAGTCCAGCATAGTGTCAGCACACCCTTTTCATTGAATAGAATCATTTATAAATAGGTGAGGTTTGCCTTTTTCTGGAAGCAGAAGAGGCTTGAGGAGAAGAAAAAAGCCCCTGCCCAAAAGATGACTGTCATTTCTACAATGGTAACACCAAACCCTATATAGCATGAAGTACCATAAAGCTATGAATGTTCTGCTCCAGCGATTAAAGAAAATCAACATGTGTGGTCTCACTGGTAAAAAACATCCCTAGTTTAACAGTCTGACTTCCCTGTAACTTCACCCTAGGCATTTCCCTTCAAGTCACTGAAATGTGTTAATATGTGGAAGGATAACAAAGCAAAAAAAAGGAAAAAAGGGACACTCTTGGGACCCAATGCACATAAAGTGACATGCTTATATTATATATATTTATTTTTTTTAATATATTTTATAGTTTATAATGCAGTATAAACAAAGATAAGAGTGAAGCTGTCCAGCCTTCCCACCACTTACTAGAAAAACAGTTGAGAAAAAGTTAAGCTAAAACAATCAGAAAATAAAACAAAATACATATGAAACTTGTGGAACTGAAGGCTGTATACATAAAAACGAATTACCATACTAAAAGTAATAAAAAAAAAAAAAAAAACAAAACACCACATACACACATCTATCACAATGCTAAGATACCAGTAAGCTTTAAACTAACAGGAATAAAAACGAATATTTATGAAAAGTAGTGTGTTCTGACTGCAGTATATAAAACAGTTTACCATGCCTATTTATAAAACAATAATAATAAAACAAAAAACCCTCCACACACACCAGTTATAAAACAAAAACAGGAAGAAAAAAAAAAAAAAAAAAAAAAGTATGTGCAATGGAATGCTGTTTAAATAAACACAGTTACTATAGTAAGTCATCAAAAAATAAAAATAAAAAATGAATACATATGAACACAATATGTAACTGAATGCTGTAAACATTAACAATTACTAAATAAAAAAAATTTATTATATATATATATATATATATATATATATATATATATATACACACATACATACATACATACACACACACACAAGGTTACAGTACCAAGAAAAAAAACCCACACACAGTAAACAAACAGTCAGGAATAAGGGCTCATGTACACCACTCTGCATTTACTGTGCACTTCAGCATGGAGGTTTGCAGTGCATTTTTTTGGAATGAGAATTTATTTCAATAAATATATATATATTTTTTTTTTTTCCCCCCCCCCCCATTCATTGGTGTAAATTTTTTTTTGCTTGCATATGCATTTGTGCTGCTTTTAGAAACAGATGTAAATTAGCCCTAACTAATACATATGAAACCTAAGTAACAAAATGCTGTACATTGAATACTAAAGTTTTAAAACAAAAATGACAACCTCTGATTTCATATCCACAGCAAGGAAAGCAATGTAGCCCCATGATATGAAAAGTGAGCTTAGTCTGATGCTAAGCAGAGGACATGAAGTCTTTTTGGGAATGGAAGAAAGCAGATCATAACTTAATAATGTCATTGGGAACAAATGTCATTCAAATCACCATCTTGCTGCGATGCGCTATGGAATATGTTGGCTCTATAGAAAAGTTGTAAAACTTCCAGAGTGCAGCATGTTTGAACAAATCCAAGGCAGTGTGTGATTGTGTTGCTGCCAGCCTGTGTGTGTCTCTGATTGAAGAGTGGATGTGATGATCACAGGCTCATTACAATGATTAATGAATGTGATGTGGCTGTGAGATCCCTGCTGATCATGTAATCCCCCCCCAGATAGAAGGATGCTTACTTACCACTCGCTCTCCTCTCCTTCCTGCCTCCCTCAGCTGACGTGCTTTAACTCCATACAGAGTTTCCTCTCCAGCCCAATAAAGCCCTCCAGCCCCAGTCACCGCCCATGACTCCATGCAGCTAGGGAAGAGCTCAGCTACACGTCAGATTTTAATCGCTTGTGAGCATGAGATTTAACCCTTTGTAAGCAACGGTCTTAAAATGCTCTGATTTCAGTTGAGGTTAAAGCTTACATCTTCCAGAGTCCAAAGCCATCCTTCCTGGATATGTATTCTGATGTTTAAAAATGCAAAAATTCAAATGATCTGAGCTCCTAATACCAGGCAGAAAATAACGAAGGTATGTCAGAAAGCCCCCTACTTAACAACCCCCTCCTCTAGAAGCAGGCAGCTGACAGGACACAGGGCTTCTGAACAGGATTTTGCTGCATGCTGCCACTGTCATCTGTAGAGGGGAGAGAAGAATGGTGGGGGTGGGGGTGAAAGGACTGCATGGAGGGTGAAGAGGGAACAAAGGTGGCAACTTGAAGAAAAGAGGTGGCAGCCAGGAGGAAAAGAACTCTGAGGCATGAGGTCATGGTCATTTCATCTTTTTGACACTTCCTGGAGTGTCGGATACCTGTGTCATCCCTATGCTTCTATCCTCCACCCCCTGTGTCACTACAGTAAATTATTTATTATTACATGTACAAATATATCGCTCTGTCAAATTAAACAGCGCTTTACATATATGTAGTGTACATTTACAATAGTCCCTGTCCTCTAGGAGCTTACAATCTAAGGTCCATAACACATTCATACATACACAAACAGTACTAGGGCAGATTTAGACTGGAGCCATTTACCTACCAGCCAGGGCTGGCCCAAGACATTGTGCTACCTGGGTCCAAGGATGAAATGCTGCCCCCCCCCCAAAAAAAAAAATCACACCCACCAAAAGGCTCCTCATTCATTATTTTATATAAATATCTAATTTAGAAAATATTATATATCCTGTTATCTTCAACCATAACCCACCAGCAGACTGGTCCACACCAAACACCCACTGTCTGTCCTCAATCTTCCTGTCACTACTGTGTCTCCCGCGAGCACTGCCCAGAAGATCCAGCCTGCCCTGCGTGAAATGGAGTGCGCTGATGTTGAACGTCATTGCGTACACCACGATCACATGAGGGACGTTTCTCAGAGGAGACGATCCGCCTCCTCATACTCATCAAATTGCACTACAGGCAACCGTATGAGATGGGGAAATGCCGCTAGTAACGCTCTGCAAACTGATGACACACAAAACTGCTAAAAAAAAAAACTTGGGAGTTAATTTTCTGCCCCTCTCCAAGTGCTGCCTGGGTCCAATGGACCCAGAGGGACCCATGGTAGAGCCGGCCCTGATACCAGCATGTCTTTGGAGTGTAGGAGGAAACCAGAGTACCCAGAGGGAACCCAGGCAGGCACAGGGAGAACATGTGCAAACTCTAGGCAGGTAGTGTCGTGGTTGTAATTACATAGAGGTCAGAAGACGGAACCATAGCATGGGGACACAGGCATCAGACACTCCCAGAGGTGCCAAAATCTGAAGCGACTGATGGGGGCTGCAGTGCTGGAATGGAGAAAAGACGGATGATATGGGTCTCTGGAGTGGAGCTCTTCTATTACAAAGACTTTCCCTAAAGTAATATTAAAGGCAATTAAAAAAACAAATATGGCATACCTGCTCTGTGCAGCGTTTTTTCACAGAGCAGCCCTGCTCCTTCTTTTCTTGGGTCCCCTGCCAGCACTCTTGATTCTATGGGGGCACCCAAGCAGGCTCGCTCCTGAGCCACTGCTTTGCATGTCCATTCATACACAGTGCCGCGACTCTGCCCCACCCCCCTCTCTCCTCATTGGCTCACTGGCTGCCAGTGAGGAGGGAGAGTCCCTGGAGAGCCGGATCGCAATAGGTCTCAGGTAAGTATTTCAGGGGGGGGGGGGGGGCTGCTTCAAACAGAAGTTTTTTGACCATCATGCATAAAATACATGCAGGTAAAAAAAAAAAAATAAATAACATGAGCCTTTACAACCACTTTAAAGATTAACTGAAGGCAAAATATATATTTTTTTTTTTTGAATAGAGTAAGGAAGGGTTGCAACCCCTGTCAGTTTTTTGTCTTTTTTTTGTTTGTTTTTTTTACCATCTGTGTACTACAGAAACGACAGGAAGTGGGAGGAAAACTTTCCAAAAAGAGGGAAATCCCATGGGTTACCAGAATTAGTGCCCCCATGAAAACATTTCCACCCCAATACCTGTAGTAATAACCCAAAATTTGGGAATTTTCTTTCACTTTTGGTGAGTTCGTGTTTCTGTGCAATTCAGTGCAGTGTGAATTTCAGCCCATTCATTTGAATGGGCTGAAATCACACTGGATCACGGAAAAAGTAGTACATGCAGGGCTAGGAAAAGGGATGGCAGCAGGGGCGGTTGCCCTGGGCACTGGTTTCATGTAGGGGGGGGGGGCGCCAAGGAGAGTTCCTGATGCTACAAGCTGACAGGAGTAGTGACAGCATCATCACTACTCCTGTCAGCTAAGAGCGGGTAGTGACACACCAAATCTCTAGAGGAAGAGAGAGCCGGGAGGTGTGGGCTGTGCTCTCTCCCCTCTCTACCCCACACTACAGCTACTGCAGTGCCAGCCCTCCAGATCTGAACTGTCAGATCGGGACTGAGCAGGGTTTGTTTACCCACTCCCATCTCCTCCCAGAAAACAATGTAGGTAGGGGGTAGGTAAGCAAGCTCTCTAAAGTCCCGATCTGACAACCAAAGGGGGGCCCTGAGTAGTGAATCCATAGCCTTGCAACTTGCTCACCAGCTGCCTGTCAAAAGGGTTAGAAGTCAGCTTCCCTTGCCTTCTTCCCAATTCTGAAAAAGGAAAAAAGGGCGCAGGAATTAGTCAAACTAAATGTAACAGCATTTATTGAAAACAAGTACTCTTCCACCTGGGGTACAGAAAGATCAGCATGCAGACAGCCTCAGACACACCATGGACATCAAAAAGGGCACAGTCGGATAGAACAGAATCACATGCAGCAGATGGTGAAGCTAGCAGCAGCCCCTCTAGTGTCAAAACTGGCGGCTTGTACGGGAAGAATGCTAGCAGTTAAAGCTGCTGGTGGTGGTGGTGATGTCAGAGCTGAGCGGGAGTAGAGCAGCTGTCAAATTTCAGCCAATAGGATGGATGCAGGGCAGGCCGATACATTTCTTGGGCTCTGCCCCCTTTCTCAAGCCTTGAGGGGTGTGTGCTGGGACCTGACATTTGACAGTTGCTCCAGTCCCGCCCACCTCTGACCGCCACTCTGCTATGACAGCTGGCGTTCTTCCAGTGCAGGAACAAGAGGGATAGTGCTAGGTGGTGGGATGGGGGGGGGGGGGGACGTGTACTGAAAGAAGAAAAGTGTAGATTTGTGCTGGGAGGTGGAATTTTGAGGGGTTGTTGTGCAGAGAGGGGGAATTTGGGGGTATTAGGGGGTAAGATTTGACCTAGGAGGGGAAATTTGGGGGTATTAGGGGGTAAGATTTGACCTAGGAGGGGAAATTTGGGGGATTTTTTTCTGGGAGGGGGAAATTTGGGGGCTGATGGAAGCAAGATTTGTTCTAGAAGGGGAAATTTAGAGATGAATGTTACTCCTGGTATACATAATATAAAGAGATTTTATATACAGTATCTCACAAAAATGAGTACACCCCTCACATTTTTGTAAATATTTTATTACATCTTTTCACGTGACAACACTGAAGAAATTACACTTTGCTACAATGTAAAGTAGGGAGTGTACAGCTTGTATAACAGTGTCAATTTGTTGTCCCCTCAAAATAACTAAAAGTGAGTACACCCCTAAGTCGAAATTTCCAATCTGGGCCCAATTAGCCATTTTCCCTCCTGGATTTCAGTCTGACTCATTAGTGTTACAAGGTTTCAGGTGTGAATGGTGAGCAGGTGTGTTAAATTTGGTTTTATCGCTCTCACTCTCTCATACTGGACACTGGAAGTTCAACATGGCACTTCATGGCAAAGATCTCTCTGAGGATCTGAAAAAAAGAATTGTTGCTCTACTTAAAGATGACCTAGGCTATAAGATGATTGCCAAGACCCTGAAACTGAGCTGGCGAAGACCATGCAGAGGACAGGTTTCACCCAGAACAGGCCTCGCAATAGTGGACCAAAGAAGTTGAGTGCACATGTTCAGCGTCATATCCAGAGGTTGACTTTAAGAAAAAGATGCATGAGTGCTGCCAGCATTGCTGCAGAGGTTGAAAGGGGGGGGGGGGGGGTCAGCCTGTCAGCCTGTCAGTGCTCAGACCATACGCCACACACTGTCGTCCCAGAAGGAAGCCTCTTCTAAATATGATGCACAAGAAAGCCTGCAAACAGTTTGCTGAAGACAAGCAGACTAAAGACATGGATTACTCAAACCATGTCCTGTGGTCTGGTGAGACCAAGATAAACATATTTTGGTTCATATGGTGTCAAGCATGTGTGTCAGGAACCAGGTGAGGAGTACAAAGACAAGTGTGTCTTGCCTACAGTCAAGCATGGTGGTGGGAGTGTCATGGTCTGGGGCTGCATGAGTGCTGCTGACACTGGGGAGCTACAGTTCATTGAGGGAACCATGAATGCCAACATGTACTGTGACATACTGAAGCAGAACATGATCCCCTCTTTTCAAAGACTGGGCCGCAGGGCAATATTACAACATGATAATGACCCCAAACACACCTCCAAGACGACCACTGCCTTGATAAAGAAGCTGAGGGTAAAGGTGATGGACTGGTCAAGCTTGTCGCCAGACCTAAAACCTATTGGGCATCTGTGGGACATCCTCAAACAGAAGGTGCAAGAGCGCAAGGTCTCTAACATCCACCAGCTCCGTGATGTCATCATGGAGGAGTGGAAGAGAACTCCTGCGGCAACCCGTGAATCTCTGGTGAACTCCATGCCCAAGAGGGTTAAGGCAGTGCTGGAAAGTAATGGTGGCCGCACAAAATATTGACACTTGGGCCCAATTTGTACATTTTTCACTTAGGGGTGTACTCACTTTTGTTGCCAGCAGTTTAGACATTAATGGCTATGTGTTGAGTTATTTTGAGGGGACAGCAAATGTACACTGTTATACAAGCTGTACACTCACTTCTTCAGTGTTGTCACATGAAAAGATATAATAAAATATTTACAAAAATGTGAGGGGCGTACTCACTTTTGTGAGATACTGTATATATATATATATATATATATATATATATATATATATATATATATACATACAGTATATAAAATGTCACTTAGGCAACATTTACATGGGCGATTAACGGTACTGAATTAAACTCTGTGGAGGCCCCTAGGCAGTGGAAACCTTAGGGGTCCCTTTGCAGGTTTCTGGAGGTTTCTCGTGAGTGCACTCTAGTGGGATAACATTGAACTAAGTAGTATGCACGTCAGCTGCTAGGTGGAGATAACCATCACTTCTATACATTATTGTACACATTACCCCACCAAAATGTATTTTAAATGGACAGCTAAAAGAAGGGTATTTTAAGAGACAAACTGTATTGTAAACCTAATGTCTATGGTTTATGTATTTTAAGTTACTGGATGCATTACATTAATACAGTATTTTCTCCATAGAGTCTTTAAAGCGGAACTCCTTCTCCGCCCCCTCCTCCTTTACATTTTTTTTTTGGGGGGGGGGGGGCTACCTAATTTTGACAGGTTCCCACTCCTCCACTTCAGGCCCGATAACGGCAGCAATATGTGCAAAAGTTCGGCCTCCACTCTTTCCCCCACAGCCTTCTGGGACACTTTACAGGTCCCAGAAGGCTGCGGGGCCATTCACAAAGCACTCACGCATGCGCAGTTGGAAGCCAGCTGTGAACCCGCAAGGCTTCAACAGCCAGTTTACCTTAGAAAAGATACCAACACCTGGACCTGAAGCCAATTGAAGAATCAGCTCAGACGAGGGCAGTGCTGGATCCAGGAGCAGGTAAGTGTCCTTACATTAAAAGTCAGCAACCACAGTATTAGTAGCTGCTGACTTTTATTTTTTTGGGGGAGACTGGAGTTCCTACTTAATGTAATATTTTTGTCTATTTCAGTAAATTCATTTTTTTTTATCTTTTGTAAACTATTTAGGAAAGCTTCTTTTAAGATTAAATCAATATTATTTTGATCCGTTGTCACAGGGCCCTACTCTGCCTATTTTGTAATCCAGCACTGGCATATAGGGGTTTACAGCCCCCTTGCTGCAGCAAGAATCAACAGTTACCTGTGGTTAGGGTAAGATGTCTAAACCTGAAAGCAGACAGATTGCATCCAGGGGCAGACATCTGTCCCTAGCCTCAGGTAATTACTGAATGTGTGGATACAAGCACACAGCTGCAGCTTCTGTCAGCCTGTGGTTGATTTGTACTGGCTTCCCAGCCACAGCTGTTTGCATACACCTGTGATCCCAGCCGTAAGAACCTACTACCTGTAGGAACCCTTAACCCCATGTAGTCAAAGGGCCCCTTTCACACGGGCTTTCCAATCAGGTCCGCCTGTCAGTTTTTCAGGTGGACCTGATCGGACCCTCCATGCACCTCTATGGAGAGGCGGATGTTGGCGGTGACATGTCTGCTGACACCCACCACCATCTGATCTGACCCTATTTTCCATCTGTCTGGAGGGTCGAGTCGGATGAAAACGGACAGGCGGTCCATTTCATCCGATCTCCCCATACACTACAGCAGGACTCTGACAGGTTCGTCTCAGCACAGTGAGCTGAGATGGACCTGCCATCGGCCTGTTCAGTGGGGATCAGCGGATCAAACCCCCATTGAGCAAAGCAGAGTCTGCTGAGTGGCTCGTTTGTGTGAAAGGACCCTAAGGGGCAAGCAATCCTGGTAATTTGTCCTGGTATTTAATGTGCTGTCTATAATAGAAGCATAATTCACGTGCAAACCCCACTTTCAGGTATAGATAATTGGAATCATCTGCAGGTAAATGCCATTTTCAACTGGGCACAATAGATACTTCAAAAGCCTGTACAGACTTCACAGAAAAAGTATTGCCTAATTCCTTTGCCATATCACATTTGTTATAAATCGGAGCATTGGTATTTACATGGTGTGTCCCAGAATTATAGTGTATGAGTATATGAGCCTCATGACTCATTTAATGCAATTTACTGTAGTTTGTTTCAATTATCACACTGGTTATATTACTTAAATTTGTCTGGCACACCTTTCATATTAAATATTTAATTCATCTGAGTAAAATAGGTCACATTCAGAACTGTGTGTGTAATTCTGCTGTTCTTCCTACACAATTTGTTCATATCTACTGAGTCTGGTAAATTGTATGAAATACACCTGTAATGAATGCAAAAATGTTCTAAAATTAATATTTATGTAAAATATATATATTTTGTAATCAGAAGTGAAGTTTATTGAATAAACCAAAAAAGAACCCAGAGCATCTGGACCCCAATATCAAAATACAGAAGAACATGCGTCATTAAAACATACGATAATACATAATGCTAAAACAGGGACTGACCCCAGCTGGAATGGTCAGACCATTCAGTGATCAACAAGAAAACCCAGAAAGGCATACATACCATCAGCCTTAACCTAGCAACTTATGCAAGACTAAAGCCCCGTAAACACGTACCGGATGTCGGCCGAACGATCGGCCGTCTTTTGTCCGGTGCTGTCCTGTCGGCTGAAAACTGCAAAAGACTGCACATGAATTTTGTCGGCCAACAACAGCCGACTGCAGTAGTGATGTCATGTGATGGTAAACTTTCCGTGTGTTTTTTCTTTTCTGAGCATGCCCAGTCTTGCTAATCGGCTGTTTGTCGGCCGAATTCTGTACTGACTGGCGATCAATCGGCCGTTCTGGTGTCTGCCAACAAAAATTTTAATGCCTGCACACCCGAAATTCTGTTCGGCCGAAAAGTCGCTGTCGGTTGTCGGAAGCATCATACTAACAAGCCGACAATCAGTCGATCGTTCGGCGGCCGAATATTTACGGCCGACAATCGCTACCTGTGTACGGGGCTTTACTCCACAGGTGCTAAGCCAGGAATAGAGAACCATCTATCCCAAATTTAGCGGAACAGCCCCTATGTTGATATATGAGTTTTTATTAGAGGAGAGTGGTACCCATCTGGGTAATCCAGGTTTGTGGGGATGGAGGGGAGGGATTTTTCCAGTGCATTAAAAGTATTTTTTGAGCCTGAAATAAAGCCCTAGAGACAGCCTCTTTAATAAATGATTCAAAAATTATGGGATCCAAAATACCAAGTACACAAGACAGTGGATCCAGTGAGAAAGTTACCTGAAATGCAATTGTTTTCAGTGGGTTAGAAGTGTTGTATTATTATAACCATAAGACAGCTGTTTGAAGTGCAGATACAATTTGAGAACTCTGTGGACTTCCATCTACTCTGAAAATGTGAATGTTCAGCTAACCTTATCAGAAGCTATTAGTACAAAAATTAAGCCCCACCCTACTTACCCAAGTATCTCAAAACAACCGTATTGGTCCACCAATGTCTACCACTACCATCATTTTACCCTCCATTAGGTTTAATCATCTAACTTCAATCATGGTTTCACAACTGAGGGAGCAAAATGCTTCAAAAGGGAGGATTGGATTGAGTGTTCTCATTTTTGTTGGATCAATAAAGTTGTTTTGAGCAACTTGAATCAACAGTGTGTATCTTCCTGATTGTACTAGGGGAAGTTGTGGGAGGAGTGACAGATCCTGGAGGCACCCGGCACCCACAGCTGAGGTGGATACATTATAGGACCTGTAAATAGTATTGTGGGGTTGCTAGCTAATCAGAAGGCTTTCATTTCATTCCATACTATAATTAAATAAAAAAAATAATGGTAGTCTGATTTTCAAAAACAAGCTTCACAAGAAGAAGGAATTCTGTATAGTTAGGAGTGGCCAAAAGTTCCATTAATAAAGCCAGTTATAAACTTCTGGTGTGCTAGAATGTAGTACGGACACGTACAGCAACAGTGATTCCTACCTTCCTCTAAAACTGTTTAAAGGGCTGTCAATTTCTTGCCATGTTTGGCCATACAGAGTGCCACTGCCTAAAGATTCTGGGATCATGCCTACCAGGTAGTCTACAGTATATGGGTCTTTGCAGATCTCTATTAAAAAACACCATTCCGGGTGTTAATGCTCAGGGGTCTAGACTTTGGAACAAATGGGATGTTATTTTCTTTAGCAAAAGTGTAATCCAGGAATATACCAGAGGCTCCTGAATCTGCAAATGCCTCACAGGAGACAAGTTTAGAGGCTAAGTGGAAGATTGCGGGTACAGTAATCTTGGTTTTGGAGGAAGTACTTGTAAGGTCTAACCCAGCTCCTCCGACACTGGTTAGACCCTGCCTTTTACTGGACAGGCTGGGCAACCAGATAGAAAATGTCCTTTAAGTCCACAGTAGAAGCATAAGCCCAATGCATGCCTCCTTTGTCTCTCCGACTCTAAGAGGTGGAGATGGCTGACTTCCATGGGTTCCTTAGGAGACTTGGATTCAGCAGAAATTTCAGGTTCAGGCTGAGGTGGTGCTTGGAAGTTAGGGGCCAAGCGATATACCGGCCTTGGAAGCTTACAAGTTCTGAGTCTCTCCTGGCACCTTTCATGATACTGGAGATCCAGACGAACACACAACTCTATGAATTTTTCAAGATCTTCTGGGGAGTCCTTATAGACCAATTCATCCTTAATGCAATCTGCAAGACCTTTATGGGAAGCTGCACGTAAAGCCCGAGTCCCATTTGGTCTCAGCCACCAGGGTACTGAACTCAATAGCATACTGTGCCACATTCAGCCGCAGAAGCTCTATCTAACTTATCAAATACAGTCTGAAGAGAAGCCAGAAATCTATCAGCATCTTGCATCACAGGATCATTGCGTTCCAAGTAAGGAGAGACCAATGCCAAAGCTTTCCCTTTTTACAATGAAATTACAAATGTCACTTTGGCAGAAGAAGTACTGAAAACCCCAGGGTTGTCGCGGAAGTGCAAACAACAAATGTTTAAAAAAAAACCTCTGCTGTCCTTGGTATCATCACCAAACTTTTCAGGTAAGGGAAGTTTGAGTGGCACAGAAGCGGTGGGTTTGATTGGAGCAGGAGTCTGGACAGATACAGAGGAGCCAGGCAAACCAGACTTTAGTATAGCACAAAGTTCATCTAGCTTAGCGTCCAGAGAAGAAATATGCTGTTCATGAGCTCCAATCAATTGTCCCTGACGCATAAGCGCCTTAACAATCTCAGCAGGGTCCACTGTCATTATGGCCTGTTTGGTATGTTAAGTACCTGTCAGGTAAAGTCCGAAGTGGAGCTTGAGTGCTGAGGATTCAGGCGATAACGTAGTCAGAGAGATCGGGCCGGCAACAGATCGGGCAAAGCGGTATACAAACAAAATCCAAAGAATGGTCAGGCAGAGGTCATACACAAGCTAGCGGTGAAGTACGGAAACAGAAAGCAAAGAGGAGTCAAGAATTCAGGCAAATGTTCATACATGATAATCAGTCAAAGAGCATACAGCACACCCAGGAAGATAATCCAAACAAACGGGCACTGAGTAACAGGAAGTGCTGCTATTTATGTGCTGGTTAAATTGTACATTGTTCACAGCTGGCAGCAGGTGGGGCTAGTGAGTCCAAGGCAAAGCATCAGGCTGGAAAATCACTGCAAACACTACAGAGCCTCCCTGTGGCACAACAGGCAAGGCTGCAGGCTGCAAAACTGGGAACCTCCTGGTTCAAGGACAACCAGGTACATGACAGGTAGGGTCTGCTCATTATGCAGATCAGCTTGTCTGTAATGTTTCCCACTTGTCCAATAGGGAGGCATATTGGACGGTGGGAGGAAACGTGACAAATGAGGGCACAGGCATTGTTTCAGCCCTGGTGGAGGAAATTGCCTCGGTGCATGATGAATGACTGCATAAATGCTAAAGGCACATGGACTCTGGGTCTTCGGCTGGAGAGCAGGTTCCCAGAGGGAGGGGGTGGCTGCCCCTCCTCTGTAGAAGCTGTCATGCAGCCTCGGGTGGCCGACCTTAGGGCCTGAATGTTGAAGAGGAGCTGAACCCAGAGGTCCTTCAGAGCTGACTGGAAAGGAGACACTGGAAAGGATCTGATTCTGCTTACAGTGAGTATAGATCTGTGTCTGAGGCCTGTCATGTGAAGGTCATCCCTTCGGTGGAAGACTCAGTGGATAGGTGTCAGTAAAGGGGATGCTAGAGAGTGTCCCGAAGATAAAGTAATTGCTTCAAGTCTGCTGCTAGAGAGAGCAAAAGGACTTAAATTCTTCCATACAAGTGTCAGTATGGTTAAAGTAGTGTGTCTGCTTCCACAAGTAATTGGATGAGGCTAAGTGAGAGTTGTCCTTTTCTTCTATAAATAATTCAGTTGGAGTATCCCACTATTCCCTTCTCCCAACCAAGTTCCACAATAAATAAAAAACCATATACTCTGGACTATTTATTGAGTAACGAGAAAATAGGAGTAAGGATGGATGTGTGAAAAACCCCCTAGTGACTGTCTGCAGGTAATCA
Source organism: Pelophylax lessonae (assembly GCF_965119305.1). NCBI lineage: Eukaryota > Metazoa > Chordata > Amphibia > Anura > Ranidae > Pelophylax > Pelophylax lessonae. The sequence goes on from NC_138774.1 coordinate 148,319,645, forward strand.
GAGGGATACCCAAGAAGTCAACACACAGCAAGCCCTATGAAGACAGTGCTACATATGTTTAACAACTTGATGTGATCCCCACGCACCTATCCTGTATGTTTTGTAAAATTAAGATGAAAAAACATTTTTAAACATTATTGCACATTGATATCATCATTTACATTGCCATGATTACTGTCACATTTCAAATGGTTATAGTTATTTCCTTCTTTCTGGAAATGTGCCTTGTGGGCAAAGAACAATCTAGAGTGATGCCTAAGCAGGGTATGCACATTCAGTTTTTTTTCCATTCAACAAGGGGGTTGAACAAAAAAAAAAACCTGACAGATCCCCCCGTCAACACAAACGATGTGTGATGCAGAGATCAGGGGCGTAACTACAGGGGTTGCAGGGGTTGCAATCGCTACCGGGCCCCATGCTCCAGGGGGCCCGGTAGCAAACCAGTGGGTGAACTTCTAGGATCTCAAAGGTCACACTTGCGACCGGGCCCTGGCATTTCACCACTGTGGGGAGGCCCCAAGATTGCAGGAAGGGGGCCCACTGCAGAACTTGTGAAAGGATCCTGATGCGGGACCATAATAAAAGGCCATGCAATGAGATTAAAGAGCCCCAGGATTAGTGGGAAGAGCCCCGGGCTTGAAGGGAAGGGCCCCGGCCAGGGGTCTGGGGGGCCCTTCATGGTTTCTTGCATCGGGGCCCTGAAGGTTCTAGTTACGCCTCTGGCAGAGATCTATCCAGCTGCGCTATTGTACTCTGACAGGGGGCTGAAAAATGCTAAAATTGGCTGAAAGCACTGATCGAATGCTGGTTTTCCAGCATAATCATTTGACAGAAGCCAGTTGTTAGATATATACAGACCAAAAGTCTGCCGTTTCCTGATGAAGCAGACGATTTTCAGTCTTTGTATACACTGATTTAGATAAAAGGAGGTCAAAAAACCCATCAGTGTTTCGACTCAGAAGCACCCAATTGATTGAGTGATAAGATTGTGGAGTGTCTAATGCGGGGTACACACTATACACACTAGTAGAAAATCTGCCGAAAATTCCCGCCCGATGTGCAATCGTCCGATTTTCGCCTAGTGTGTACACAACTTTCAGCAGCCGATGCCGACATTTTCAACGAAAAAAAACGGAGGGACAAACACCAAAATGTTTTTTCGTTCGTCCCCAGACGACCGATTTTCGTTTAATGTGTATGCAGTACGTCCGTGAAAAATTGGATACGAAAGACCGCGCATGATCTGAAGTTGCTGACAACCCAGAAGTCTAAGAACAAATGTGCCAAAAAAAAAGAAAAATCGGACGAGAAATTTCGTGAACATTTATGCACTGTCGACTAAAAACGGTAATGAACGCTGAGAAGACAGAGAAAAATCGGAGGATATTTCGTCCGATTATCGTCAAGTGTGTACGGCCCTTAAAGAGGTTGTAAACCGATAATTTTTTTTTTCTTTTCTTTACATCCTGAAAGATAAAGACATAATGAGCTAGTATGCATCGCATACTAGCTCATTATCAAATACTTACCTTAGAACGAGCCCTCGCCGCGCCGCTCTCTTACCTCTATGACGGGCGACATGTACAGTCGCCCGTCTTCCGGGATCGCGGCATCCGGCCATCTGATTGGCCGGAGCCGCGGTGACGTCACTCCCGCGCACGCGTGCGGGAGCCGACGGTCACGGCACAGGGCTCTGAAGGAACGGCACGATCTGCCGTTCCTTCAGAGCGCATGCGCCAGTGACGTCACTGGCTGCATCAAATGTAAATATCTCCTAAACGGTACATGTTTAGGAGATATTTACAGTACCTATAGGTAAGCCTTAACATAGGCTTACCTATAGGTACAACTTCCTGAGGAGGGTTTACTTCCTCTTTAAGGATGGGCTAGAGGCATAGTGTATGATGAATGATGTAAAGCAAGGATCCCTAAATTTTGGCCCTCCAGCTGTTGCAGAACTACACGTCCAATGAGGCATTGTAAAACTCTGACATTCACAGACATGACTAGGCATGATGGGAATTGTAGTTTCTCAAAAACTGGAGGGCCATAGTTTGAAGACCCCTGATGTAAAGCTTAATTTCACCAAAAAAGAAGTGTTTTGTGACTAACATTCCTCACTTCCTCAATTTTGGGTGATATACAAAAGTTTTTTTTCTTCCTGGATATTTAAGTGACACAAGCACATTCTGGGGAAATCCAAAGCCAGGAAACAAGAAACTTTTGTATATCACCCTAAACTGAGGAAGCTTATTAGTCTACTATCGCTCTTTTATTTTCTAATCACGAGTTGAGGCAAGGACAACACCAGTATTACTTAAAGTGGTTGTAATCCTCAGACATGAAATATGAACAAAGCTTAGACCTCTATAGTGTGTACTTGTTTCAATTAAGAGATCTAAGTGTCATTTCTGTCTGCTGCTTTGTTCCTCTGCTATTAGCACAAATCACTTCTGACACCAAGAGAAAAAAAGGTGACAGGGGAGGAATCTCCAGCAGACCGACAGCTTCAACTCTTCTCCAGTGTTCTGTGTGGAGGGGGGGGGGGATGTCCCTTCCCTCCAATCATCTCTGAGAGCTCTCCACGCTGAGCTCTACAGAGCATAACTTCAGGTCTCCACCTCCTTTTTTCTGAACACTCAGGAAGCTTTAAATATTCAGCACTTTAAATGGATGTAGAGAAGAGGAGATTGCAGATACAGTATCTCACAAAAGTGAGTACACCCCTCACATTTTTGTTAATATTTTATAATATCTTTTCATGTGACAACACTGAAGAAATTACACTTTGCTACAATGTAAAATAGTGAGTGGACAGCTTGTATAACAGTCTCAACACACAGCCATTAATGTCTAAAGTGCTGGCAACGAAAGTGAGTACACCCCTAAGTGAAAATGTCCAAATTGGGCCCAATTAGCCATTTCCCCTCCCCGGTATCATGTGACTCGTTAGTGTTACAAGGTCTCAGGTGTGAATGGGGAGCAGGTGTGTTAAATTTGGTGTTATCGCTCTCACTCTCTCATTCTGGTCACTGGAAATTCAACATGGCACCTCATGGCAAAGAACTCTCTGAGCATCTGAAAAAAAGAATTGATGCTCTACATAAATATTGCCTAGGCTTTAAGAAGATTTCCAAGACCCTGAAACTGAGCTGTGGCACGGTGGCCAAGACCATACAGTGGTTTAAAAGGACAGGTTCTACTCAGAGCAGGCCTCGCCATGGTCGACCAAAAAGGTTGAGTGCACGGGCTCAGGATCGTATCCAGAGGTTGTCTTTGGGAAATAGACCTACAAATGCTGCCAGCACTGCTGCAGAGGTTGAAGGGATGGGGGGTCAGCCTGTCAGTGCTTAGACCATACGCCGCACACTGCATCAAATTGGTCTGCATGGCTGTCATCCCAGAAGGAAGCCCCTTCTAAAGATGATGCCAAAGAAAGCCTGCAAACAGTTTGCTGAAGACAAGCAGACTAACGACATGGATTACTGGAACCATGTCCTGTGGTCTCAAGAGACCAAATTAACCTTTTTTGGTTCAGATGATGTCAAGCGTGTGTGGTGGCAACCAGGTGAGGAGTACAAAGACAAGTGTGTCTTGCCTACAGTCAAGCATGGTGGTGGAAGGGTCATGGTCTAGAGCTACATGAGTGTTGCCAGCACTGGGGAACCACAGTTCATTGAGGGAACCATGAATGCCAACATGTACTGTGACATACTGAAGCAGAGCATGATCCCCTCCCTTCGGAGACTGGGCTGCAGGGAAGTATTCCAACATGATAACGACCCCAAACACACCTCCAAGATGACTACTGCCTTCCTAAAGAAGCTGAGGGTAAAGGTGTTGGAGTAGCCAAGTATGTCTCCAGACCTAAACCCTATTGAGCATCTGTGGGGCATCCTCAAATGGAAGATGGAGGAGCGCAAGGTCTCTAACATCCATATAAGAAACAACCATACATGTCCCTGGGGAATTTGAATGGAGGGGCTGGAGATAGTCAGTATAGTAGAAAAAATGTATAGAAAAAAGTATATAAAATTTAACATTTATTGGTTGTATTAAAATCCAACAAGTGACATACAATGGATGAAATTAAAAATCAATGACATTCCATATACATATCCTAGTAGGGATAATACATTAGGGGACCGGGGTTCACGAGGCAGGTGAGTGTGTCCTCCAACATGTTTCGGAATTTTTTTCACAATTCCTTCTTCAGGGAAGTTACATACACACAACCGTGCTCTCACCACTTGTATATCCACAAGGGGAATATGGAACGAGAAACATCCTTCTAGTTGTCTCCTTACAGAAGAGGCACTGAGGAGATAACCATTTGTATGATATAGGAGTACCACACATTCATGCAGTCCGACTGTGTTGCATCATAATGTTGCCCGAGTCTGTATAGCATGCAGACTCAAGAGGATATGGATCCCTTCGCAGCCTGTTAAGGTATTGGTGCTACCACCGTCAGTTTCCTCTATTACCCAGTGACCGTATCCACATAGTAGTCACGAGGAGCGCACGGGAAGGGATGGGTCCACACCTAGCCAGGAATCCAGTGCGGAGCAACAGCAACAGATCTCTCTGTAATGACCTGGCTAGGTGAGGGGACAGCAAATTTACACTGTTAAACAAGCTGTACACTCACAACTTTACATTGTAGCAAAGTGTAATTTCTTTAGTGTTGTCACATGAAAAGATATAATAAAATATTTACAAAAATGTGAGGGATAAAATCACTTTTGTGAGATACTGTAGATACAACTGATGTAGGAGGATTTGTTTTATCATCACCTGAGGCCAGTCACTTCACTGGGTATATGTAAGGGTTTACAACCACTTAACTGCAGTATAGAAAAAAAAAAGCAGGTTAGGTAACCAACTGCCCAGTGGTGCTATCTGGCAGAACAGGGAAAAACTCATAGACAGCCATACAAATCATCTGGTAAGTAAAGCACAGGTTAGGTAACCAACTGGGCTGTGCTATCTGACAGAACAGTGAAAAACTCATAGACAGCCATACAAATCACCTGGTAAGTAAAGCACCTATTACATATGTGGTTTACATTTGCATAATTTATTTAGTAGTTTGTCTGGAGTTCAGCTATTAATAAGCATAACAATAAACTGATTTTAAGCACTAAGTTGAAAAACTTATAGCATCACTAGAGCAGGAAATTCCATAAAGATAGGGCTACTTTCTGGACCCTATCCTCTTGCTAATGTCCATGTGTCCATGCCCCTATAGTAGCAGGTGACACTAACTATACCACAATGCTTGTCACCCCCCCATAGTATACCTGAAAGAAGTACAGCTACATTCTCTATAAGAGTGCACTTGAAGTTGCTGGATGCAAAGCAGGAGAGGCTTTTATTTCAGACAGTGAACCCCTAGTAAAATCATATGATGGGGATCTGGGAGGTGCCTTCCCTAATGTGTTTCGGCAGGTGCAGTAAACTTGCCTGACACTAGATGGTTCTGTTGCCATTATATGGTATGGCAAGAGAAAAGTTGTAATCAGCTGTTAGCTCCCCTTTTAGAGAAACCTTGCCTCTAATGATGTCATGGGTGTAGTTATTACCTATATAAATGTCAGTTGTGGGTTGGGTCCAGAGAGTCTAGGGTATGAGAACAAGACGTAGAAACAAAACCAAACAAAATTCCGAGCTAAACTCGCCAGCCACTCTGCTACCAACCAAAATAACCTGTCTAACAGTTGCCATCAAAAGCAGTGGTTTAGTTATCTTACATTTTTAAATACATGGGTAAACTGCGGAGGCCGTGACAAGGCACCCCATTATAATCAGCAGTCCTAACTCTATACATTTTTGAGAGCCTCTATAGTAGAAGCATATGCATTATAATGGATAGGCAGAGGGCAGGTGAGCCTGGAAAGAGTGCACTGGACACCCAGCATATAGCACAATGGCAGCAAAGGTGTTCAGTACGTCCCCTTACCAGTATTTAAACAGTACAAACAAATGACCACTGCCCCCACTTATAACTAGCCTTCAAAGCAAGAAGCACATGAAAGGGCAACGCATGCAAACCAAAACCAAAGTAAATTCCGAGCTCAATTCACCAGACAGCCCGCTACCAACCAAATTAGCCTGTGTAACAGTTTGTGTTAAAAACATGGGTTTAGTTAGCACACAATTGCAAATACATGCGTAAGCTGCGGTGGCCATTACAAGGCACCCCATTTTTATACTCAGTGCTAACTCTATACATATATAGATTTTCCATAGTAGAAGCACATGCATTATAAAGGATAGGCAGAGGGCAGGGGAGCCTGGAAGGAGCCCACCCCTCCTTAAAGGCATAGGGGCGCACTGGACACCCAGCATATAGCACAATGGCAGCAAACGTGTTTTTAACGCAAACCGTTGGACAGATTAATTCGGTTGATAGCAGGCTTGCTGGCGAGTTGAGCTGGAAATTTTCTTTGGTTTTGTTTTACATGCGTTGCCCTTCCATGTGCTCCTTGCTGTGAAGGCTAGTTATAGGTGGGGGCAGTGATCATTAGTTTGTACTATAGGACCAAGACACCTGAAAGCAGTTAGAATGTAATCCCACTCAGAGTGAATCCCAAGGGCCCTTTTTAGGGCTACGATCCTAGGTAAGGTGGTACAGATCAAGTGAAGAGAAGCTGTAGTTGCCCTGTCTCCCCTGACCTCCTTCTGTGGGTCCTGTAGCAGGGTGTATAAGGCCTTGGGGGCCTGGACACAGTCCTCATATGTGAGTAGTGGTGGAAGCCTGGGAATGAGCCTGTCATCTGGGAATGTGCCCAGCTGGGGAAAGCTATAGAACGGACACTAGTAAGAGACGGGTATGTGGTCAGGACAAGTTGGTTGTTACCCAAGTTAAAGGACACAGAGAAAAAGTAAAGTGGTTCCCTTATTATTTGGCTAATAAGAAGTAAAAAATGACACGTGGAGGGCAGTGCCGGCCTGCTTACTTAACATTCTCAAACAATATGGCATCAGAGTCTTCAAAACACAGGCGACTTGTGTACAACAGTTCTCAGCAATGTTGGCGGTACTTTAACACAGACCCAGCATTTGAGGTGTCACTGTAATCATGGTTACATTACCAAAGCAGCATCTGAATGAAGGGGGTGGCTGATAGGCATAGCAGCAGTGCAGGCATACTTAGCAGACCATTAGAAAGATCTTTGTTGCAGCTCTAGAGTCCCCACATAGCAGAGCCAGTTACGGTATCCTTGTTCTGTCCCTCCTCCACAGGAACTTCTCCCTATCACTAAATACACTGCACCTAACCAGCAGGGATCCTGTCACAACTTTATCTACTTGGCAAATAAACCCCAACTGCAGTGGGATAATGTTTTTTTAATTTTAGCATTGCTCTCACTAAAGATGGCCATGGAGGTCATCCGGTATTGCATTGTCCAATCGAACAGCTGCCTTTCTGATGACACCTACAGAGGCTTCAGAGGAACATAGCTCCTCGAAAACGCCATTACCTTTCTACAGTGGCCAGCAAAACAGCACCACCTACAGTGCAGAGGATAAACTGCACTTGCCTACAGGTATACTAAAAGAAGCACCTTGCCCCCCTGATCCTCAGCTGCAGGCCCTGTGACTCGGTAAAAAAAACTTAATGCTGTGGACTTAGTACATGAAGGGAGGTGGTCCAAATACTATGGTGCTCCCAAGGTGGAGATGAAGATGGCCTAATTAAAAGATGTGTATTTGTGCTATGACTGCCACAGAATGCTTACCTTTGCATATGGAGTTCTGCTCCAAAGATTCTGATAGTATGTTATAAGAAAGCTAAGAAGTTTCAGTAAAATGCTGATTGTGTATCTGTATGTGGACATTCCTTTATTCCAAATATTAAGGCCTCTGGCCTCTGGCTGTCGTGAGCGGGCCTTTTGCCAGGAGACATGTGTTTAAGATGGTAGCTACAAAAGCAGGTAGGTGGGTGCTCCATCTAAAAAGAAGCAGGGCGGGACTGGTACATTCTGGTGCCAAGATCTGGCCAACCACAAGTCCCTCTTACATATGCTGCATTTTAGAATATCAAACCCTGCAGACAGGACAGCTGTGCTACTTTCTTTGATACTATGAGTGACAAGCATGGCTGCAGTCAAATGATAATGGGCAAGCTCTGTAGTAAGAGGCTCATGGGACTAAAGCTTGTATATTACCATACAGACAGGGTCCAAGCAGGCATTCAGGCCAAGATATCCTAATAGTTTTGGATCTAATGGTATTCCTGTTCAGGTAACACTGACTGTGTCTGCTAAGGGCTTCCCAAAAGAGGTAGGTAGACAAGAAAGGGTAAAAATGTGGCTTAAAATATATTTCCACTTTTGCAGTCAAATTTGAAAAAACCCAACTCAATGTTATATGTTGCCAATCACATGGCACACCTAAGAAAATTAAACATATTTCTTACCTTTTCAAAGGCATCATGGCTGACTACAAACATTTCTCAACAAGTTCTGTGTGATATATCCCAATAGCAAAGCTTAGGGACAGGTTGAGCTCCCCAATAAACAACATACAATAAAAAAGCCAAAAAAAATGTAACCTTTTCTTGGGACAAACAATGTGCAAATCAAGAGAACAGATAGGATTTTTCCTTGCTGGAACCCGCTCCAACACATGCCTGAAAACATTACATAGAGGACAGGTAAATTGGTTGCTCTGCGCATAGAGCAGCCGATGTAAGCTCAGATTGGGAAGTACAAGTATCCGGGTGTTGTAGCCATTGGTTCTAAATCTTTTGGTATCTACCACGTGGGAAAATTCACTTACTAAGATGGCAGCCGGTCCCAAAAATTCAGCATGTAGCCCCTTCCTTCCCTCCCGCGCTGGCGTCATGCCACTGCTTCTGTTTTTGGGACCGGCAGCCATCTTAATAGATAAATGTCCCCACATGGTAGATTTAAGCTTTGCTATACCTGTAAATTTTGGTGTATGGATTTAATGGATGGGTAGCAGCTGATTTTACAAATAAAATACTATATTATAAATACTATACTAAATACCATTTTCTGTGACTCCTGTGTGGTGAGCAGTCCTTCTAGGCTTGATACACCGGTGGTGCTGGCAGTCCCCAGTGCAAGTGGAGGATTACAATGTGGATGGATTCCCATACTGTGATGCCCTGTCAGTGCTAACAAATGCTGTCTGCTGCCTTTCTGATGCAGCTTAATAGCTGGTGAGTGCGCAAAGGTGGTGGCTTGGAGCAATACTTGGTGATATATTTGGCTGTTGGACGCGGACACACGGACAACTGATGGAGGTATTATTTACCACTAAGAAGAGTCACATGTTTGTGGGACTTTCTATGCACATTTTAAAATCACTTTTTTGTTCATCATTTTTGTCATAAGTATATTATTTACACAATTATAAAATTGTTATATTCATTCTTGATCATTTAGGTGCTGCACTTTTGTTTTCACATTTGCTTCCGAATGTCTTATATTGTAGGGCAGGCCCACAGAAAATGTTAAAAATTTCCAGGGGCATGAAAGCATTTGGGACATAGTGGACTATCATCGAGCCAAACTTTAGACCGCTGGGGTTAAGTAGGACATGTACAAAATATAGAGCTGAGTAAGTCTATCAGACAATGTACAGGAGGCCAGTTCCCAAGTGTCTAATACCTTACCCCAATTGTCCTCATGCAACTCCCCACTTTTGCCTCCCAACATGTTTTGAGCCGAAGCAAAGGCAGATGGTGTTAGAATTAAGGAGTGAACGTTTTTTAAAGCTATGATGGAGGTGATATGTAACAAACATAAAGTATCCCAATTTGTCTGCAAAAGTGGAAATACACTTTAAATTCATAAAGTAATGTGTATATATATTTTAAGATTTTTTTTGATAGTTGCCTTTTTATGTAAGATGTATGTAAAAAGAAGGTACAGCATTTCGTCACGACAATCTCTATTGATGTTAGTCATAGTCAAATACTCAGCTCACCTGCTCAGGTATTAATGCCATGACAATGAGCCTGGAGACAGCAGTGGGTGTCAAGAGACACACATCTCAGGGATTACACTAAACTCAACGTGAAAACAAAGTTAGAGCTTGTCAAAAAAAATCATCTACCTTTAACATACCCTTTAACTGTTAAAAAAGAAGTCATACAACATTTAGATTTCACAAAGCTACTGTACATTTTGTAACAGCATAGGGTAGCTCAAACCAATTGTAGTTCTTAGTTCTGGATAGACTTTAGAAATATTAGGTTACATGTCAGGCTGCTGTCTGTAAGCCTATTGGAATGATTTACTCTAAAATCATGTCCAGGTGGCAATGTTGTGAAGTTAATTCTTCCGTGAACACACAGCAACAAAAATCTGATAGGATCCCTTTTCCATTCTACTGAAGAAGTGTTTCTATTGTTCTCGTGTCCCTGTCTGAGGGACAGGCATTGGGTAGAGTGGTACCTGTTTGGGCGATCATACTCATTGCAATCTGACTGTAAAATCTTTGTACAATTAATTTTAGGTTTACTAAAACTTTACAAGAAGAGGGCCTATATACAAACCCAATTCCAAAAAAGTTGGGACACTGTACAAATTGTGAGTAAAAAAGAAATGGACTAATTTACAAATCTCATAAACATATTTTATTCACAATATAATATAGATAACATATCAAATGTTGAAAGTGAGACATTTTGAAATGTCATGCCAAATATTGGCTCATTTTGGATTTCATGAGAGCTACACATTCCAAAAAAGTTGGGACAGGTAGCAATAAGAGGCTGGAAAAGTTAAATGTACATAAAAGGAACAGCTGGAAGACCAATTTGCAACTTATTCGGTCAATTGGCAACATGATTGGGTATAAAAAGAGCCTCTCAGAGTGGCTAATGTGACCCATCGCCTCTGTCCTCCTCTCAGCCGCTCCTTCTCCCCTCCTTACAGATGTCAGTGGGGAATCCTTGGCCCCGCCCGCTGCAGGCAGCTGTCATATGGGGAGAGGAGAGAGCCGGCGGGTCACGTGAGCGGCAATCAGAGCTCTGAAAACTGGTAAAAAACGACTTATTTATTTTAAGAACAGACACAGGGACACGGGAACACAGGATTATTAACAGACCAGACAGGATGGTATAAAGTGGCCTAACAACCACTTTAAAGGGGAAGTTGAGGTTCCAGGGGAGGGGGGCACTTGCTCCCCCTTGTGAACACCCATGGCAGCAGGCACACAGAGGGAGCCCGCGTCTCTCAGCCAATATAGCTTGTCAGAGGGCTGGGACTTTAACACAAAGGAGGAGCTCAGAGGAAAACAGACATTCAGGCGGGTAAACGTCGCTCCCTCACATTTTTGTTCCACTATCGTTCATTGGCGTAAATTGAAATTGATTTTCGTCATAGTTTTTATCTACAGTATTGACTCATTTTGAATTTTGTTTTCTTTTAGTTTTCATCACTATAAACATGCAGCTGACGAAAATTATGATTAAAATATATTCAGCAACAAAACTAACTATATTAACTTATTGGTCATTGGTGGTGGCACAATGGCCAGTGAATTCCCCTACTGCATAATAAGATTTGCTAACTGCAGCAAGAATGCGTGGTGGAAAAATCATGGTGTGGGTGTAGCTGTTTAAACCACTATTTATAAAAATGAGCAGTCCGTTAGGGCTGTTTAACTCTTTACAAAGTAATGAAAACATACTAATAAACATGAGATTCAGCCATACAATGCCAAATCTATAACACAAGGGTAAGTTATAATAGAAAGATCAGTATAAAAACTGCATACACTGAGAGATAATTTGTTATATGACCTCTTTAAATACATAGACAAATTCTTTATTCAGAAGACATCAGTTTGCAGTAGCATTTATCTGCACCCCATAAAATGGGATTCTCTCAGCAGTCATTCAGCAAGTATGCTGACTATTCAGGCTGACACTTTAAGGTCAACTATAGACCTGTTAGTTTAACTTCTATAGTCGGGAAGATACTGGGGAGTTTAATAAAAGACCACATAAATGAGTTCCTCCTGGAAAAAAATATTTTAACCACTTAAGCCCCGGAGGATTTGGCTGCTAAAGGACCAGGGGTTTCTTTGTGATTTTTTACTGCGTGACTTTAATGGACAATTGCGCGGTCGTGCGACGCTGTACCTAAACGAATTTGACGTCCTTTTTTTCCCACAAACAGAGCTTTCTTTTGGTGGTATTTGATCACCTGTGCGATTTTTTGATCACGCGCTATAAACAAAAAAAGAGCGTAAATTTTGCAAAAATAACAATATTTTTCACATTTTTTTATATGAAATTCCCCCAAAAAAAAAGTAAAAATCAAAATTTTTTAACATTTTTCGGCCAATTTGTTTTATGCTACCTATGTTTGGTAAAAAAAAAATCGCAAAAAGCGTATTTTGATTGGTTTGCGCAAAACTTATCGCGTTTACTAACAAAGGGAAAGATTTTTGTCATTTTTGGTGTTTTTTTTTTTAACGCGTAATGGCGGCGATCTGCGATTTTTTTTTCGGTACTGCGACATTGCGGCGGACAGATCGGACCCTTGACTGACATTTTTGACACTTTTGGGGGTACCAGTGACATTACTGCAGTAATCAGTGCTATATATATGCACTGTTACTGCAAAAATGACACTGGCAGGGAAGGGGTTAACTTTATTGGACAGGGAGGGGTTAAGTGTGTCCTAGGGGCGTGATTCTAACTGTGTAGGGACATTCCTATTGGTGTAAAAGCAAAGATCAACCATTCTACATAGTAGAACGGACAGATCTTCACTTTTACACAGGGAGAACTGACAAGCAGCTTGTTTACACAAGCTGCTCTGTCTTTCTCCCTTCACAGGAGCGATCGCAGTGTGACTGGCGGACATCGAGTCCGCCGGTCACACGCACTGACTTGTCTGTGAACGAGCCGCGGCGGGCGCGCGCCCGCCCGCGATAGGCTCGCAAGTCAGTGACAGGCGAGTGACGTACCGATATGTCACTCTGCCTGGCCGGGGCTGACCGCCGCAGTATATAGTCGTGCGGCGGTCGGCAACCGGTTAAACACTTTCAGACCGGAGGATTTGGCTGTTCAATGACCAGGCCCTATTTTGCGATTCGGCACTGCGTGACTTTAACGGACAATTGCGCGGTCGTGTGACCCAAACTAAATTGACGTCCTTTTTTTCCCAGAAATTGAGCTTTCTTTTGGTGGTATTTGATCACCTGTACCATTTTTATTTTTTGCGCTATAAACAAAAAAAGAGCGACAATTTTGAAAAAAAAAAAAAACAATATTTTTCACATTCTTTTATATGAAATTCTCAAAAAAAAAAAAAAAAAAATTTAAAAATCAACATTTTTTAACATTTTAGGCCAGTTTGTTTTCTGCTACATATTTTTGGTAAAAAATAAATTGCAATAAGCGTATTTTGATTGGTTTGCGCAAAAGTTATGGCGTTTACTAACTACGGGTAAGATTAATGTCATTTTATTGTTTTTTTTTTACTAGTAATGGTGGCAATCTGCGATTTTTTGCAGAACTGCGACATTGTGACGGACAGATCGGACCCCTAACTGACATTTTTGACACTTTTGGGGGTACCAGTGACATTACTACAGTAATCAGTGCTAAAAATATGCACTGTTACTGTAATGATAACACTGGCAGGGAAGGGGTTAACAGTATTGGTGATCAAGGGGTTAAACGTGACCCTAGGGGCGTGATTCTAACTGTGGGGGGGCGTGGCTTGTGAAGTCATCACAAAGACATGTGACCCTATATAGCAGGATCACATGACCTCTGACATCTGTGTTTACATCAGCCGTCCGTCCTTCTCTGTCAGCGGCGGGAGATTGCGGGTGGCCGGCACTGGGACTTTGCCTGGGAGATCCAGCCTGCTGCAGTATATCGGCGGCGGCTAGGGCTAAGGTGGTTAAGCAACAGACAGCATGGATTCACGAAAGACAGAAGTTGTCAAACAAACCTGATTTCTCTTTATGAGGAGGTAAGTAAACCTTGGATAGAGGGGTGGGTGTGGATGTAGTATACTTGGATTTTGCAAAAGTGTTTGACACTGTTCCCCACACACGGCTAATGTTTAAGGTAAAGTCTACAGGCTTGCAAAGATCAGTTTGTAAATGGATAGAAAATTGGCTAAAAGATAGAATTCAAAAAGTAGTGGTTATTGATGCTTACTCTGAATGGTCTAAGGTTATCAAGGGTGTACACCAAGGTTCAGTGTTGGGACCCTTGCTTTTTAATATCTTTATACATGATATAGGGTCTGGGATTAAAAGTACAATTTCAGTCATTGCAGATGACCCCAAGCTTTGCAGTGGAATATGTGAAAGGGGGCTACTTTAGCCCCCCCTTTCCCATGGGATGGCGGAAGGGAATAGGAATCAGTTAGCTTTACTGCCATTTTGTTAGCTAAGTTTAATTAGGGAATTTTAGACTCAATTCAGCCATTTTGTGTTTAAACTTATATGAGAGAGTGACCTTTTTGACTCCTCTCAGCTCTCCTAGCCCCCTTCCCGCTCTGAGGATCCCGCCTTTCATGTAGCTGGGCAGTTTAGGCTAGGTAGCTAGGTAGCTCCTAATCTGCCCTAGTTTTACAGCGAATGAGGCCCCTTCCCGCCTTTCCTTTCCCACCTATGAGCCCACCAGTACCTCAGCTTTAGGCTTATTTAAACAGGGTTCCGTTATCCTAGGGTTCAATCTCTTCAAGAATCTCTTACCAGCGTTCCCCTCCCTCCCTCCCCTTTGGTTTGTCGCGGCTACAATATTAACTGGTTGGGTCACCTCTGCTTTGCAGAGGGGGACGGTTTGTAAAGTGTTAAAGGATGGTTTATTTTTGTGGTTATATTTTGATGGTACAACCGGAGTTGTTCATGACTAGGTTGTTGGTGTGATGTTTAATAATATATTTGATGACTTATTTATGTTTCTTTTACCAGTTAATAAGTCCCCGTTCACACTGGGGCGACCTGTGAGGGGACCTGGTCGCCTCACAGGTCGCCGTAGGTCGCCTTCCATAGGGAAGCTGCGGACCCGTTCTAATAGGAGCGACACAAGTCGCTCCGACTTAGAAAAAGGGTCCGGAGCTTCTTTGGGGCGACCCGGAGCGACCGTCATAGACTTCAATGTTATGAAGTCCGTGCTGGCCGCTCCGAGGTCGCGGCGCGCTGCTCGCACCGCGACCTCGGAGGTCGCCCCTGGAAGTCGGATCGCCCCTGTGTGAACGGGGCCTTAACAGCCGCGCCCTTTATTTATTCAAACAATTTTGTCTGAGTGCCTTTATTTCTTGGTTAAAATATTTACATTTCCTGTTTTATTTACTTCCTAATTTAATGGTATTATTCTTAAAAGGTATGGTTAACATATTCAGTTTGACTCCTTCCTGCCATTCCATAACTTCTTTACAGGAGGTCTCCAACTTACAAGCTGACCTCAATGCACTGTTTCATTGGGCAACTATGTGGCCAATAAGGTTTAATGTTGATAAATGTAAAGTTATGCACTTGGGGGGCTAAGAATATGCATGCATCATACATACTGGGGGGGGGGGGGGTAGAACTGGGGGAAACCATAGCGGAGAAGGATCTGGGTGTTCTGGTAGATCATAAGCTTAACCACTTGCTACTCTCCCACTGTCAAATGACGGCGGAGCGGTGCAGCTATTGTCATATGACGGCGCACCAGAACAGCCTCTCTCGTGCGGCCCCTCGGCTGTGTTTAATCACATCCGGTCACATGTAAATGAGGAAGTGCCATTATTCAGCTCTCCTCACCTCGCACTGTCAGAGTGTGAGGCGAGGGGCACTGATCAGCGGCTCCTCCTCATAGGGGAGACATGTACAATTAATCAGGACACAGATCATCAAAATGTAAATAAAGTGCCAATTACTGCCCACCATGAGTGCCCACAATCAGTGCCCATAGTGCTGCCAGTCAGTGCCCATCAGTGCCTGCTCATCTAGACACTGATGGGCACTGACTGGCAGCACTATGGGCACTAATTGTGGGCACTGATGGTGCTGCCCATCAGTGTCCATCAATGCCGCCCATCCGTGCTCATCAGTGCCACCCATCAGTGTCCATCAGTGCCACCTGTCAGTGCCCATCAGTGCCGTCCGTCAGTGCCGCCTCTCAGTGCCCATCAGTGCAACCTCTCAGTGACCATCAGTGCCAACTCTCAGTGCCGCCTATCAGTGCCACCTATCAGTGTGGCATATTATTATTATTATTATTATACAGGATTTATATAGCGCCAACAGTTTGCGCAGCGCTTAACAAAATGAGGGCAGACATTACAGTTACACTACAATTTGGAACAAAAGGAATCAGAGGGCCCTGCTCGTTAGAGCTTACAATCTAAAATTAGTAGATCAGTGCCGCCTCATCAGTGCCACTTCATCAGTGCCCATAAGTGCCACCTCATCAGTGCCCATTAGTGCCGCCTCATCAGTGCACATCAGTGAAGGAGTAAAATTATTTATTTTCAAAATATACTCACAGAAAATAAGAAAAACTTTTTTTTTCTAAATTTTTTGTCTTTTTTCTTTTTTTTTTTTGTAAGAAATAAAAAACCCAGAGGTGATTAAATAACCAAGTGCCAAGTTCTAGACATTTTATGGCTAATAGTACTTAAATACTTAGTAAAGGCATGGGGAGCTGGTCGCTGCGATGGAAGACATGTACCAATGCAATAAATAACTTTTAAAAATTCCATACCATACCAAGCGCGGCAAACCTAAATCTCCACATTCACTTTTTGTATTTTGAATTCTGAAAAATTACTAGAATTCTCCAAAATTTATGCAGCCAAGAAAGCATTGAAGGTGTACATTTATAGGAACATAGTTTTAAAGGTTAACAGTATCCTAGAAGCTGCAATCTTAGTCTCAGGTCACTGTAATCAGAGCTAATTGGTGCATGCAATGAAAGCCTAAAAAGCACTCCTCGTACAGCATTCTAAAAACACATTAACTACTCTAAATGAAAAATGAAGGCAACCAAGTACATATTTGCCATAGATATTGTTGAATCCTCCATGATACTTGCTGTATATTTGGGTTGCTTGGAGGAATAGGCTGTTTATTCTTACTTTTACACCTGCAGGGGGTTAAAATTGGCAGATATAAGAATATGGCCCTCAGATTTACTTCACTGGGAACTGTCAATGAGTGGACAGGAGACCAAGTAATACAGTGGAGTGCACATGGAAGCCAGGTGAAGCAGAAAGCTGAAGCAGGAGCATCTGGCAAATAGACAGTCAAAGAAACAGGCAGGAGTCTAATAGACCAATGAGCAGAGCCAAAAACAGGCCAAGCCATTGGCACCCATAGGACCCTTTTGGAATGGAGACCACAGCTTCCCCGGACCTGTGTGAACCAGATCCATTGAGAGTCAGTCATACTCACATGTCATGCGAATTGGATGTGGGGACAGCCGCATCCAATTCACACATATGTAAAGTTGGCCCTATGGTTATCACTGGAACAGGAGGCAAGGGCATCTTCCAATGGGAACACCTGTTTTGGTAACAAGTGTCTAAGAGGTTATTTTTCCTTGCTTTTGAATATTTCTTCTCACGTTCTACTTCACCGGGATAGCATGTGAGAAGAAATCTGTGGTGGCACAGAGGGGTTGATTTACCGTACTAAAACTGGAGAATGCAAAATCTGGTGCAGCTCTGCATAGAAACCAATCAGCTTTCAAGTTTTTTTGTCAAAGCTTAATTGAACAAGCTGAAATTAGAAGCTGATTGGCTACCATGCACAGCTGCACTAGATTTTGCTCTCTCCAGTTTCAATAAATCAACCCCCTTGAGTCTTGGTTACCTTTTAGTGTATTCTGAGAACCATGAAACAAGATGCTCTATTATGCAAATACTGATGTAACCCGGTCTGCAGCACTGGAAGAGAGGAGCGGCTGCTTGGATCCGGCTTTCAATTTTATTGTTTCTACTGCTGTCCTTGCCCATGTTTACAGAGGGATAGGCACAGCTGTTACTGGAGACTTTTTTCAGGGCTTTGTGTAGCCTGTGAAGACCACCCACCACTAAGAGGTAGGGGATGTGGACTGCTGTAAATGCTGGGAGGAACTGAGGATTGTGGGGGAGGTACTGAGGATTGTGGGGGAGGTAGTTCTAGAGCTAAGGAACTACAGATCCCACAGTCATTGAAGTTCTTGGGAAAGGAAAAGGAGGTGGCTTGTTCCTGGGCTCAGGGAGATGCAAGGACATTAAGGAAGATAGAGTGTGCATCTGGTTTCTGGCAAGACGCTTACCTCTGCAGCTGAGATGGAGAGAGGATACTCCCTGGTACCTGGGATTTTTTTTTTATATAAATTTTATTAAATTTATACCTGAGATTGTTACTGTCACTGAATGAGCTGCTGCCCAGTTGTTTATCCTAAGCGTTCCAACATCAGATTTGGGCCCCCAACATGCGGTCAGGTCACCTGTGGCCAGGTGACAACTGCACCCTGTTGGAGACAGGGGTGCACTGCAAGGTAGTGAACCCAATAGCTGACTGCTGCGGATGGACAGGACACGTAAGTCCAAGATTCCCCAGGGCACGGAGTCTAAGGCCCAGCAGGTGTTCACCAGAGCCTCTACTGGTGAGGATGGACTTCGCTGCAACTGGACCCAGGTCGTGGCCCCTGGGGTCCCCCGGGTCACGCTCCGTAGGGATAGAGGGGAAGCAGCCACTCAGGATACAAGGGATGGTGATGGGTAAGCCAAGGTCGGGCAACAGGCAGACAAGGGTAACCAAAGGACAGGCCAAAGGTCAGAATCACAGACAAACAAGAGTAGTCAGAGATGAGCCAAAGTCGGTACACAGAAAGGTAGATGTAGCACACGGCAGACAGGAACACAAGCTAACAAACACTGTTGAAACGCAAAGCAGACCTGCAGTGCACTGGTTAATATAGACTTCCTGGAATGGCCTGGGGTGGAGCCATACAGGGAGGAGAGATGATAAAAGGCAGCCAGAAGGAGAGTCAGGCCTCTAATGGAGATATGGAGGAGAAGGTAAGCTGCCAGACACTATTGTATGTCCATGACACATGCTAACCAGCAGGGACAGGTGTTTAATATAGACTACCAATCTGTTATTATTGTTCTACTTCCTTTAGGTACGATTACCTCTAGCATAGTGTTTAGTGACTACTCTCGATTTCACTTCTTTGTCACCAACAGGGGCGGACTGGGCCGGGGGGCAGGGAGGCAATTGCCCTCCAGGCTGCTCTGATGCTTCCTAAAAAGGCCACTTGCTCCGCACCGCTTCCACCCCTGCAGACAGGCATGACACCCGCCGCTACATTGTGTTATACTTGCGGTCGGAGCTTCACTGCTCTGCTGCAGCTCTGCAAGTATACTGTAATACAATGTAGCGGCGGCTGGCGGGTGTCATGCCTGTCTGCAGGGGTGGAAGCGGTGCGGAGCAAGTGGCCTTTTTGACTGGTGAGTCCAATCACTTCCCTGTCAGGCGGAGTGATCTCCACCCGACAGGGGCTTCCTAGTCCCGGCCGAGCGTGATGTCATCCAGAGGCCAGGAGGCGGGAAGAAAGGACGGAGGAGATTGCTTCTGTTAAGAACTGCAAGGAGCCAGCCCAGGCAGTGAAGCCTTGTGCAAGTGAGTTTCAGAGGCTGATAATACACCTTGTGTGAACTGGCTGAAGTGTTTAACTCATTGAGGGGAGGGGTTAATTTACAATGCTGTTTGTAAAATGCAGCATGGAGGGGGTTAATGTACAGCCACTGGCCACTGATGCATTAGTGACCAGTGGCAGTTAATTAACCCCTTTGTGCTGCATTAGTGACAGTGGCACCAGTGTCAGTGTTAATTAACCCCTGTATTGTGCAGCATGAAATGGTTAATAAACACTGACACTGGTACAACTAATGCAGCACAAAGGGGTTAATGACTGCCACTAGTCACTATGCATCAGTGTCCAGTGGTGTATTTTATTTTTGTGCTACCCTAGGCAAGATTTAAATCGGCACCCCCCATCTAAATGTATCCCACCCCAGCCACAGTATACTGTTCTTGTCTCAGGGTCTGATGAGGAAGCCACAGCTGTTCACAATGAATGGCTGCAGCTTCCTTATCAGATCCTGGGACATGAGGGCAGAGGATGGGGGTCAGTGGGACATAGGACGTGGTCAGCAGGGCAGAGAATGTGGCGGCAATGGTAAGCACTGATCAGGAGCAATGAGTATGCTGGATTGATATGCAGCACTAGTAGGTGGCACTGATGGACACTGATAGGTGGCACTGATCAAGCTGCACTGATAAGGCTGAGCTTGAATGCACTGGTGAGGCTGCATTGATGGGCAATGATCAGGCTGCATTGATGAGCACTGATGAGGCTGCACTGATGGACACTGGTGGTGCTGCGTTGATGGGGACTGATGAGGCTGCATTGATGGAAACTGATGAGGCTGCACTGGTGGACACTGATGAGGCTGAAAAAGTGAAAAAATGTGGCGCTCAACAGCTTGATAAAACACAAAATAAATTATTCCAATGTGCAAACATTCGTGCAAAAAAACAGTTTCTAGTGTCCAAAAAAAAAAAAAAGGGTTAAGCAAACAGCCAATGATGGAAACACAGACTTGATAGGAGTGAATCTCAAAAAAGCCTCCACCTCCACACGATCACCCAGTGAAATGTATAGGTACCGCTTACCAGAACCACTGGACCCCTTAGTTATAGGGGGTCAAACACGCTTATTGATCCATATCAGATCCGACCTTGCACATCCCCCTCTCACACAGGCGAGATAGGAGACGCCGCTCCATGCCTGCGTTCCTTAGACCCTTAGATTGGGAACGTGAGACCGTAAACTTCCGGGTCTAAGGAACGCAGGTGTGGAGTGGCGTCTCCTATCCCCAGCAAACTGAAAATGATCCTTTGATGAGTAATACTGCACCATGAGAGCCTGTTTGTCATTTCTCTCCATCTATGACTTGGTTCTTTAATACTCCATCGATTTGGCTACACACTGTCGCCTATGTGAGAGGGGGATGTGCAAGGTCGGATCTGATGTGGATCAATAAGCATGTTTGACCCCCTATAACTAAGGGGTCCAGTGGTTCTGGTAAGCGGTACCTATACATTTCACTGGGTGATCGTGTGGAGGTGGAGGCTTTTTTGAGATTCACTCCTATCAAGTCTGTGTTTCCATCATTGGCTGTTTGCTTTACCCATTTTTTTTTTTGGACACTAGAGACTGTTTTTTTGCACGAACGTTTTCACATTGGAATAATTTATTTTGTGTTTTATCAAACTGTTGAGCGCCACATTTTTTCACTTTTTCATTTGTCACGTTATTCACGTTGATTTTGCAGCTCGCAGAGTGGAAGCAATTTCACCTTAAACACATTTATGGATATGAGTAGTGTTTATTTATTTATACATCACATTCATTTTGCGCAGTTTTTGTTGGGTTCACCAATAATCTTCTTTCACTGATGAGGCTGAGCTGATGGACACTGATCAGGTTGCATTGATAGGCACTGATCGGGTTGCATTGATGGGTAATGGTGAGGCTGCATTGATGGGCACTGATCAGGCTGCATTGATGGGAACTGATAAGGCTGCACTGGTGAGGCTGCATTTATGGGCACTGGAGAGGCTGCATTGATGGACACTGGTGAGGTTGCATTGATGGGCACTGGTGAGGCTGAATTGATGGGCACTGGTCAGGTTGCATTGATGGGCACTGATCAGGCTGCATTAATGGGCACTGGTCAGGTTGCATTAATGGGCACTGGTCAGGTTGCATTGATGGGCAATGATCAGGATGCCTTGATGGGCACAGGTGAGGCTGCATTAATGAGCACTGATGAGGCTGGACTGATGGGCATTGGTGAGGCTGCATTAATGGGCACTGATGAGGCTGGACTGATGCGCACTGGTGAGGCTGCATTAATGGGCACTGATGAGGCTGGACTGATGGGCACTGGTGAGGCTGCATTGATGCATTATTTTTGTTAAACCTCCTTTGTTGCTATTAACATTAAATTATGTTACCACATTGTATCATATTTGTCTTGCTTTATAACATCAATATCAGTTATAAACCAGGTGGGCATAGATGGTGAGCTCGGTGGTTAAATGGGCCACTTGACTGGACTTGCCCCCCAGGCCCAAGGCTGCCAGTCCTCCCCTGGTCACCAATCATATATCTTAATTGCCATTATTTTACCTATTTGTTGAGCAATTATTACTGTTTATTTTCCTTTAAACGGTTGGAGTAGTGTACACTTTTTTAATAAATATTCCCCCTTCATTCCAAGTGTTTCAGATTGCATGATGCTGGAATGAAATTACAAGAAATTGTCTTACCCCTGCCCAGTTGTCGTTTCCTAAACTACAAAATCTCTCCCCTCTCCTCAGCTGCACATCATAGGGGGTTGTTTTTTAGTCCAAGAAAAGACCTGGGAGGACTGGTCAGACTCCTTGAGATAACACAGGGAGACTGAACAGGACAGCTTTAAATTTCAGGTTTACTCAACAGGTATTTTTTTTTTAAACTTATCAAACAGATAAAACAAAATGCTTTCAATGGTTAATTTACCAGAATAAAATGGAGTGAATAAGAGAAGTCCATTATTTGGGTATGCATGCACTTTAAAAACTATGATAGATGTCCTTGTAGCCTGGTTGCTACTTACACTTTGAGAATTTTTAAATGTTTCATTAACATCTCTTTATATTTCTCAGAGCTAAAGTAGAATTTCTTAGAAGGGAAATGTTAAAAAGGAAATTCTACTCTGAACAGGTTGTGAAAGAAATGAACCTGGTAGGCAATTGTTACAGGTCCATCAGCAGGGCGAGGGTTTGCCGATAGGTGATTTGATGGAGAGAAGGAGCCAGTGAGCGGGCTTCATAAATCCCTTGTGTTTTTATACGCTAATCTTAGCATCTCATTCTGCAAAAGCAGGAAGCAGATGACAAATACTCTACCTGACTGTTTGTTCTCACAGATTAGCAGCACGCAGGTCAGACTCCATATATCCAAGACCAAAAACCGGTAAGAAACACATTTTTATTCTATTTCAGACAGTCCTGCACATCACATAACGAAACAGCTATTAAATCCCTATTTTTTCAATTATACTAAAGGAAAATGACGACTTTGTAAATGTAATTCCCTATTTCATCTTCTAAACAAAGAGAAGTGGAACTAACTAGTAAAACAATAACTAGGTATTATGTTACTCATGACCATATGTTTTCTCTTTTGCTGGCTTTAGTCAGTGGTTAGTGGTTCACTTGCTTAGAATTACATTTTTGTTTTTGCTTATTGTATTGTAGGCTCACCTCTCATTGGGGCTTGTGTAATACAACAAGACTGTGGATTTTCAGTATTATAATAGCTTTTTCCTTGTACAAAGGGCAGATTTATAAAGCAGTGATTTTCACTATTTCATCAAAGATTAACTAATGGTGAATCAACTACTGTCATTAAAATTCTGAAAGATTCTCCTGCAGTGAATGCTTTGTAATAGTCAAATTCAATGCTTTATAAATATGTGCTGTTGCTTCTTCGAACGTGCTGTTGATTTATTTCAGTGTACGTGTGTTTCTCTTCTTGTTTCATATGATACTGAGAGAACAATTTTGCATTGTGACAAATAAATAAAGGAACAGGTGTTGAATTGTAATTTCTGCAGTGTGGGATTTTCCGTATGAACTGGCAGTGTTTGGCATCAATGAGCTTATTCCATAAAAATCGATTCCAAAAATCAACTGTGTAACCATTCACAAATCAACTCTTTGTGACTAAAGTAAAGTAAAAATCAGATTTTCTGGTTTCTGCGGGCTACTACTCGTTATAATTTCTCTTTACATTACATTACTGGATAAGAGTGGCCATAGATACACAGGTAACTCCCAAGAAATAACGACTAGGAAGATATTTAAATCTTTTATCACCTGCAGTGATGTCACAAACAGCCCCAAATAATTCTCAAAATTTTGTATCCAGGTAAATAATGTCCACCTGAAGCCCATTTAAGGTTAGAACATTAGAATAAGACCAAGAACAAAGCATAGTAACCAATGTTTCGCAACTCAAAATGTATGATTACATTTATCTGACTTTAGATAAATTAAATCTGATTGGTTGTTATGAGGAAAGGATACGTTGCTTACTACCATCACTCCTTGTAAAATAAGCCCTATACGTAATAAAAACGGAAGTAACAACAAAGATATGCAGTAATCCATAGAAACCACTTACATCTTTGGTTGCAATACAGGCTATTGTACACCATTACCTTATACAATATTTTTAAATAAAGGCCAAAGGAAATTTAATAGACATTAATACTTGCTAATCTGTCAATTAGGATATCTAAAATAAAATTAATATTATTTATTATTTGTATTAAAATATTTTATTCTCCCAAAAATGCATATATTTTAGTGTAGCATTTTATTCTGTGATTTGGAATTACAATAAGATCATTGGCATTAAAAAGAAAGTGATGCCAGATGTTGCTGTGAGCTCCTTGGAGACAAATGCAGTATAATTATCCATATTTATCCTCACCTGCACTGTGTCTGTTATTAACTGCTGCGCTTTGAGATATCACTTAATCCCCATCGCAAACTTGTTTACAATGTATTAAATTCATTTGTCGTGTTCTCCAAAAGCCTGGTACACACAATAAGATTATCAGCCAAATGATCGTCACTTTTTTTTTTTTTTTTTTGCATGCTAGTCTCTATATCAGAAATGAAGATGTTACTACAGTTATGAAAATTCTCGTACAACAAAAAAAAAATCAGAAGTGATGTGATGTATTGTATTACTATTGTATTTTTGGCCGAAAACTGTACTGATTAAACAAAAATCATATAATCGTACGAGAAACATTTCCGTGTTTGTCCCTTTAGATCATTTTAGACAAAATGTTGTGATCAGCTCTCGAAAGCTGTGTATTAGCGATCAGACTTGTGACTAATCGATCAGACTATCATATAATTGCTCCAAAAGCGGTATTCTTCCTCTGATTTAACCACTTGCCGACTGGTCACGTTGACCGTACTGCGGCAAAGTGGCACGATTCCGTCCAGCGACGTAAGACCTATGTCGCTGGACTCCTCCCCCTGTAGGCGGCGCTCCGCTGTTTTCATTCACAGCGGGAGTCGGGCCAGGGGAGGAGCGGCGGCGATCGCCGCTGCTCTTCCCCGATCGTCGGTGGAATCTAGTTTGGAGATCCGCGCGCCTGTGTAAACAGAGCAGGCGGATCTCCTAAGTGACAGAGAGTGACAGATCGCAGTGTTCAGCATAACATCCGATCTGTCCCTGACTCACTCAGTCACCTCCCCCCCCCCCCACACGTCAGTAAGCACCAGGCATACATTAACCCCTCCCTCTCCAATAAAATTAACCCCTTCACTGCCAGTGTCATTTTTACAGTAACAGTGCATATTTATAGCACTGATTTACTGTAGTAATATCACTGATACCACCAAAAGTGTCAGTCAAGGGTCCGATCTGTCCGCCGTAATGTCGCAGTCCCGCAAAAAAAAAAAAAATCGCAGATCGCCGCCATTACTCGTTAAAAAAAAAAACACCAAAAATGACAGAAATCTTTCCCTTAGTTAGTAAACGCAATAACTTTTGCGCAAACCAATCAAAATACGCTTATTGTGATTTTTTTTTACCAAACATAGGTAGCAGAAAACAAATTGGCCAAAAATGTAAAAAAATTTTGATTTTTACATTTTTTTGGGGGGAATTTCATATAAAAAATGTTACAAATATTGTTATTTTTTCAAAATAAACGCTCTTTTTTTGTTTATAGCGCAAAAAATAAAAATTGCACCGGTGATCAAATACCACCAAAAGAAAGCTCTGTTTGTGGGAAAAAAAGGACGCAAATTTTGTTAGGGTACGGCGTCGCACGACCGTGCAATTGTCAGTTAAAGTCGCACAGTGCCGAATCGCAAAAAGTGGCCTGGACGTAAGACAGCAAAATCCTCCGGTGGTAAAGTGGTTAATAATCGTGTGTATGGGCCTTAAGTCTTGGGAGGGGACAGCTTTTCATGTCACTGACAGTGGGTTACAATTAAAGGTGAAAAACAGTATGTGTTTGAATATGTCAAATATAATACAGGAAACTAATGTAGGGATAAGTGAACGGATCTAAGGTCTTGAACAATCAGTGATGTACTGCATGTAATCCATTAGGATTCACTGACTGATCAACATTCATCACAGATTCATCACAGTTCACAGATCTGTTCACTTATTAGGAGTAACAAGGTAATGAACAGTGTCTGTCTACCTGTAAAATTTTACAGCATAGTTTCCAAAGAATAATTTAATTTAGCTTTGGATTGATTTTTTTTTTATGTCATGGGTTATAGGCCTGATAACGCAAATGTTGCCTTTATTAAATCCAGAAAAATATTGCAAGTTATTACTGACAGAAGTGCCTTAAGCTGTCAGCACTGTACGTTGTTTAATTTTTGTTGTTTGCATATTGCATTTGTTTTTTGTTTTTTTTGGTTTTTAAGTTCTGTATTGTTCTGGGGGCTATGTTGAATAAAATTATTTTCTTGTAACTAAAACAATGTATCCTGGTTACAAAAGAAGAATCAATATAGAAAATGGTACGCTGACCACGTGTGTTTGTTCTTACAGTAGATCATTTTAGAGCATGAGGATCACACAAATGATGGTTCAGCCTTGTTGGAATATTGCTTGTTCATCCTTAGATTGAAGACACTCAAAGCCCTTACACATTCACATTTCGGTATTATAATCTGATAATTGTGCGAATCATTCAGAACAATTGATTCTGCAAAAATCAAAGAGCCATAGTTTGGTTTCCAATTGATTTAGACTTGATGTCGATTTAGATGAATGAACTTGGGTCAATAATGGCATCTGAGAATGTAGATTTAGTGGCTGTTACGGAGACATGGTTTAATGAAAGAAATGACTGGGACATAACCATACCAGGGTACTCTTTATACAGAAGAGACAGAGAAGGCAAGAAAGGAGGAGGAGTGGCCCTGTATGTGAAAGATAGCATTAAATCTAACCTAATACAAGTTGGTGAGGCCAACATAGAGTCAGTTTGGGTTACGTTGCAGTTTTCTAATTATGCAGTAACTCGTGTAGGTGTGATATATAGACCACCTGGTCAAGTTAAAGAACTAGATCATCTACTAGTTGAAGAAATAGCTAAAATGACAATGAAAGGAGAAGTTATCATTATGGGAGATTTCAATCTTCCAGATATAAACTGGAAAACCAAAATAGCAAGTTCTACCAGGAGTACAGATATTCTAAATTCCCTACTGGGGTTGTCTCTGCAACAAGTGGTTGAGGAGCCAACCCGGAGGGAGGCCATTTTGGATTTGGTATTCACAAATGGGGATTCGGTATATGATGTCATTGTAGGCGAAACCTTGGGATCTAGTGATCACCAGTCAGTGTGGTTTATTATAAGAACTGTGAAAGAGTCACACCACACAAAAACAAAAGTTTTAGATTTTAGAAAAACAGACTTTTCAAAAATGAAATTAGTCATAAATGAGTCCTTATCAGACTGGAACGGATTACATGGAGTCCAGGAGAAATGGGACTACTTAAAAGGTGCATTATTGAAGGCAACAGAAAATTGCATTAGACTTGTCAGTAAAAGCAAAAAAAGGAAGAGACCACTGTGGTACTCAGCAGAAGTGGCCCAAATCATTAAAAAAAAAAAGCTAGCATTTTGTAATTATAAAAAAACCCAGAGCAATGAAGATAAGGAAATCTACAAGATTAGGCAGAAAGAGGCCAAGCAAGTTATAAGAACTTCTAAAGCGCAGGCAGAAGAAAAACTAGCTCAGTCTATGAAAAAGGGGGATAAGACATTCTTCAGATATATAAATGAAAAAAGGAAATTAAAACAAGGAATAACTAAATTAAAAACAAAGGACGGAAGGTATGTAGAAGAGAATAAAGGGCTAGCCGACTGCCTTAATGAATACTTCTGTTCAGTTTTTACAGAAGAAAAAGAAGGAGAAGGACCTCCACTTGAAAGGATGACTAATGAATCGTTTGATGCATGTGTCTTTACAGAGGAAGACATTCTAAGATTGCTGTCTAAAGTGAAGACAAATAAGTCACAGGGTCCTGATGAGATACACCCAAAATTATTAAAAGAGCCTAGTGGTGAGCTGGCAAAACCATTAACAGATTTATTTAACCAATCTTTAGTAACAGGAGTCGTCCCGGAAGATTGGAAATTGGCAAATGTCGTGCCCATTCACAAGAAAGGTAGTAGGGAGGAATCGAGCAACTATAGACCAGTGAGTCTGACATCAATAGTAGGCAAATTAATGGAAACCCTATTAATGGATAGGATTGTGGAACATCTTAAATCCCATGGATTGCAAGATGAAAAACAACATGGGTTTACTTCAGGGAGATCATGTCAAACAAATCTTATAGATTTTTTTGACTGGGTGACTAAAACAATAGACGGTGGAGGTGCAGTAGACATTGCATATCTAGGATTTTAGTAAGGCTTTTGACACTGTCCCACATAGAAGACTTATCAATAAACTGCAGTCATTGAGCATGGACTCCCATATTGTTGAGTGGATTAGGCAGTGGCTGAGTGACAGAAAACAGAGGGTTTTAGTCAATGGAGAACATTCAGAACAAGGTCATGTTACCAGTGGGGTACCTCAGGGATCTGTACTGGGACCAATTTTATTTAATATCTTCATAAGTGATATTGCAAAAGGCCTCGATGGTAAGGTTTGTCTTTTTGCTGATGACACAAAGATATGTAACAGGGTTGATGTTCCTGGAGGGAAACGCCAAATGGAAAAGGATTTAGGAAAACTAGAAGAATGGTCAGAACTCTGGCAACTGAAATTTAATGTGGATAAGTGCAAGATAATGCACCTGGGGCGTAAAAACGCAAGGGCAGAATATAGAATATTTGACACAGTCCTGACCTCAGTATCTGAGGAAAGGGATTTAGGAGTAATTATTTCAGAAGAATTAAAGGTGGGAAGACAATGTAATAGAGCAGCACGAAATGCCAGCAGAATGCTTGGATGTATAGGGAGAGGTATAAGCAGTAGAAAGAGAGAAGTGCTTATGCCGCTGTACAGAACACTGGTGAGACCTCACTTGGAGTATTGTGCGCAGTACTGGAGGCCATATCTCCAGAAGGATATAGATACACTAGAGAGAGTTCAGAGAAGAGCTACTAAACTAGTACATGGAATGCAGGAAAAAACTTACCAGGAAAGGTTAAAGGACCTGAACATGTATAGCTTGGAAGAAAGAAGAGACAGAGGGGATATGATAGAAACTTTTAAATACATAAAGGGAATCAACTCGGTAAAGGAGGAGAGCATATTTAAAAGAAGAAAAACTACCACAAGAGGACACAGTTTTAAATTAGAGGGGCAAAGGTTTAAAAGTAATATGAGGAAGTATTGCTTTACTGAGAGAGTAGTGGATGCATGGAATAACCTTCCTGCAGAAGCGGTAGCTGCAAATACAGTGAAGGAGTTTAAGCATGCATGGGATAGGCATAAGGCTATCCTTCATATAAGATAGGGCCAGGGACTATTCATAGGATTCAGATATATTGGGCAGACTAGATGGGCCAAATGGTCCTTATCTGCCGACACATTCTATGTTTCTATGTTTCTATGTAGATCGGAGTTAATTGGCCAAGACAGAAAATTATTGATTGTTTTGCAATAATCGTCACCACCAAAATGCTTTAGTTATGAATTTGATCATATTTCTTTTGATCAGATTGTGAAATTGCAAGGTGAAAACAGAGATGCGGTCAATAATTTATGATCCTAAGTTATGGTTGTATCTAAACTATAGATCGAAATCTACTTCACTCATATGTGGCATATTGATCAAATGGGTCATCGACTGTAGGCCAATTATTCCTATCAGAAGAGATCAAATAAAAAATCAAAGTTGCATGGCCTCCAGTAGAGGGCGCATTTTGATGTGCATGCACAGCCTGGCCAGCCTCCGCTGGCCAGGCTTTTTTTGAACAGGGGTTTTTTGAACAGGGGTTTCCTTGAAAAAAATGGGAAAGAGAAATGGGACCACGGCAGGTATGTAAACAGGTCCCAAGAGGGTTGTGGGACCTCCTATTAATAGGAGATTGTCACACCTGATAAGGTGGCTGTCATCTCATGTTTTTGGGTTTCCTTAAACCAATTTTTCTCAACTCCAGTCCTTAAGTACCCCCAACAGTCATGTTTTCAGGATTTCTCTCAGATGAAACAGCTGTGGTAATTACTAAAGGCAGTGAAACTGATCAAATCCCCTGTGGAAAACAATGGAAAGCCTGAAAACATGACCTGTTAGGAGTACTTGAGGACTAGAGTTGAGAAACATTGCCTTAGACAGTGTATGTAGATGTCAACTAACAAAATACAATTGCATTTGGAAGAGTACAGAAAAGATAATTTATAAAAGTTAAAAAAAACAGCAAACTTTTTTTATCATTTTTGGTGGAGTCGGAAGAAGAAAGAACCTCTGTCAGATTTTTATTGTCTGTGTTCTAGTGGGGAAGAATCTCACTAATTGGGAGGAAAGCCCACCTTTGATGTTTGTCACTGTTCCCATCTCCCTCTATAAGAATACCTCACTTCCTGTTCCAGTGACAACTGTCAACAGTGGTGTTTCCCCGGACTTTCTGTCCTAGCTTACCAGACAGCAATACAAATCTGATGGCCTGACATAGGTTCTAATCCTTTTTCTTACTTGACTTGGCAGGAATTTCACTTCAGCCTTCCGCTGCTTACAGATATTACTAACAATATAAACGAGTATCCGTTGTTCTTAAGTATTCACATATACATCTAGAAAAAAAGTCATATTATTTACCAGCCAACCAATTGCAGTTTAGTCTCAGGTATGGATGTCACAAAGGAAAACTTTAATAGTCTAAAATTAATTTTATTCCAATAGTATTTTTTTAGATTTTGCTGTACATACCTAAACTAATTTTTGTTTTTAATTATTTTTTGTAGGTATGTCTGTTTTACAAATATACATTAGATACATGACAAAGGATTCCCAGAACACTATAGGTTATCAGAAGAGACAGCAGTACCATCCTGCGTTGTAGCTGGCCTTGTATGTTTAAATTTGCAAAATAAGTCATTTAATAAAGGACAATTCACTAAAATTAGTCAATCAATTTTGTGTGTAAACTACAGTTTGAGCTACAGACCTCTATATACGCCAAAAGCCTAATTACTGCACTGCAGACTGCTAAGCAGTCTCTGGAAGAAGTAAAAAGGAAACCTACAATGTTGTAAGTTTTACCTGCTGGCTATTGACACCACAATATAAATATGTATAATGTCACATTTAACTTTAAAAAATATATATTTTTAAATTTATTTTTTATTTCTGACAATTGTATAGAAAAAATAAACATACAAACCACTATACATTCCATTTAAAACTGATCTCATTTACAAAACCAGAACTGAGCATTTTTTACATAATGAAATGTCTCTGTTCTAAAAATAGGCGTAGCAAGATTCCCAGCTGTTTTGCTGGATATGGGTCCGCCAGGGTTATCACTAGCAACAGCAGCACAGTTAGGGATATTCTTCAAGTGTGAGCTCTGAGACAAGAATCAGTCCAGTATCTTTGGGTTTTTAGGTTTATTGAGAACTTGGATGGGAGAAGGGATGAGTGGGATACTCTTCTGGCTCAACTATGCACAATATTAGGGGGACAACTGAAAAAAATGCCTGCTGATGCTGACTTGACGCTGGGTGAATGCCGGTCAACGCCGGTTGGCGCTAATGAACGCTGACTCGCGGTCTCTTAGCACTGAACTGACTCCTTGTAGAAGCTCCCTTAACACTTTTCTGTGAGGTAGCTACTTGTACATCTGCTGCAACGCTTAACACTTAAGGGCCCGCACCAGCGCCTTCTTTACACACACACTTCTCTTCAGGGCTTAGACTCAGGCACCCCCTTTCTAAGCTTCCTCCTGGTTAGCTGGCTCCTGGATCCCTCAGACCTTCTGGAGTGGTCCCCTATCCTAGGCACACCCCTGGGCAGTTTACAGAACTCACGACACTGCTTCCCTGGAAACTTCTGCCCCAGCAGTTCCACAGAACACTGGATCCCACTCTGCAGCTCAGCTCAACTTTCTGTACTCTAGGCCGACTGCCAAGGACACTTTTCCTGACGCTGACAGGAGGAGAGACACCCTCCTCCTGGGACTCTGCTTGCCGCCAAAGATGCCCTGTCATGTGCTCCCCTCAGACTTATATCCCCTCCCAGGATGCACTGCGGCAGATTCTGCCCTCTGGGGTAGATACAAGCCCTGGTGTGCCATTGGCCAGGTTTCCTCCACTGTCCAATGAGAGCCCTCATTGGACACAGTGGGGAGACTCCCCAAGCTCAACAGGCACACCTGAGAACACATGACAGCCTAGCTGAACAATCAAGGCCCCCCTGATAAGCAGACAGGGCCACCCATATACTTTTCCTAGCACCTACCTAGGAGGGTGCTACATAGGGATGCTTTGTAGTTAGGCATGAAAATAATGCAGCCATAATACTCAAGAACTGCAAAAATGGCACCCATCCATTCCTCAGCAAGTAGTGAGCCCCTCTTTGTAAAAAATGGTTTTACCCATGGGAGAACCCCTCTAACATGTTTCGCCCAGTTAAGGTTTAATTGTAGAGGGGTAAAACATTGAAACATGTTAGAGGGGTTCCAAGGGGGGGACCGAGGGGGACCAAGCTGAATCCATTTTTACTAAGAGAGGCTCACTATATGCCCAGGTAATGTGCGGACATGTGCCATTTTGTTGTAGTCCTTTATGTGTTTGAAGAACCAGTATTCAATCCAATCAGCACCTGCAAACATTGTGGCCAGTCGGCTTGGATATCAGAATGGAGATTTGAGTGGTATCAATTTTATTTAATCATAATACTTAAGGGATGCAAATTTCTATAATTTACAATCTGACTGTCAGTGTATGCTGCTTTCGGCCTCATACTAAATCATTATGGTGTTCATTAACCCTATTTTCTGTTTGGCTCTCAATGTAAGTCTGTGAAAATGCAGGTCAATAAATGTTCATGCGTTGAGTACTGCTGTTGGTATTCCTCAAACTGGGATGTGAACTGTGAAAACCTGCTGTATTATTGCAGTAATAGTGTATACAGATATATACCAGTCAAAATGAAACAATGTGATGCATACACGTAGCATGTTACCCTATGTGGTCAGTATTCCAATTTTTGACCCATGAATTGCAGTGGTGCATACTTACATCCAACCCCCTTTTATTGGTAATCTGGTGATCTGAGAACTCCTGCTTGTGACTTAAAGCGGAGTTCCGGGCACAGAAGTCATTTTTCACTGAACATACCCCCGGGACAGTCAGGGCTAGCACATTCCACAATGGCTAGCCTCTGATCTGTCCCGGTTCACACTTACCTTTTAGAAGAAATACTTACTTATAAAATTTCTTCCACAGCGTTTCCATCTCTCTTGTGGGCAGCTGAAGCCGGCGCGGTCCTCTTCTGTGTCTTCTTCCGCGTCTTCTTGTCCCAGAATGCGCCTGCACCGGCCCCTCTCGTCACTTCCAGTGCGGCGCCGCATTCCTCCACAGCTTCTGGGCATGCCCAGAAGCTGTTTAGCAGGGGAATGCGGCATCGCCCGGAAGTGACGAGCGGGGCCGGTGCCGTCGCATTGATTCCTGGGAGCGATGACGTTCAGCTCCCAGGAATCATCGCGAAGGAGGAAGTGACGGGTGAGCCGCGGCGCTGAGGGAGGAAGTACTCTGAGGTGAGTATTTACGATCTTCATTTACAAGGTAAGTAAACAAAAAAAAAAAAAAACCTAACTATCCAATTCCTTTTCAGGTGATGTCTACCTAGCGGAGGGGCACAAAAAAAAATATCGATTTTGTGCCCGGAACTCCGCTTTAAGTGAAGAATTTACAAACACATACAGGATGCCAGATAGTAATAAATGTTATTACTAAGGAGTGTATTTATAATAAAAAAATGTGCATACCTTTTTTGTACAGCAAAATTGCTGCACAATCTGCGTGGATGAGGCAAAATGTAATGTTTTCCTTATATTTATTCTACAGGTTGTTTAAAAAATAGAGTGATACAGGAAATTACCTCATTATGGCCAATGGGTGGAACTGAGGATGAAAGGGAAATACATACTTCTTTCCTATGATTCTCAGCTCTATCTAATGACCAAAATAGAAAAAAAAAAAACACTGGATTTTGCCTCATTTGCACAGAATGAATGTACCAGCAGTTCTGCTGGATAAATACCTACACAATTTTTTTATTTTTTTACAGCCATCAATCCGATTCTAAGCTGCCCTGGAAGTTTGAATGTGATTTGTAATACAAGGTCACAGCTGTACTGTTGGCTGGACAACATTAGCACCACTTTTTGCATGAAATTACTCCTAAAAGATAAATTGGGCGGACTTCTTTACTTTGCTGTTGATGTTTCCTGGATAGCATTAGCTATGCACTGAGAGTTCTTAATTATAGCTCCTTTATCTCATGTTCACATTGCTAGAGATGAATTAGAGCAACCAGTGCTTTGGGGCAGTCGAGGTTTGGAGGTAATTTGCAGGTACAGCCTGGACATTGCATCCAACATGCAGGCTGCCCTATGTTAATGACATCCCGAATGGACAACATACAGTATATGATCAGTGCACTTCATTAGACAGGGTGCAAGTGGAGCTCTGACATTTAGGCATCCATATGAGAATAGTCATAATTTGGCACAAACAAATTTGTTTGGGTTCCTGGATCTACTGTAAATAAATAGCCGAGTCCAGGATTCGCAGGGTTTCCCGAATCGCACCAGTGTGAACCCAGCCTAAGGAAGTTATGGATTCTGACTTTTTTTTCTATTTGGATAAATATTGAACACTTTTTTAGTCTGACCTAAAGTCCCTGGCTTCTTCACACTCTGCTGTGCACTCTTCTGACTTGTGTCATGTAGTATAGTTCAAATGTTATCAGCAAAATGATAACAAAAGCTTTGCACAGATAAGTGGCACACTTCATGTGCACTACATAAAAACAGTGTTGGTAGCAATTTTGTTGGTTAAATTAGTTTGTCTGACAGTTCGGTCTATGCGTGACATACCAGTAATGGACCCTTAGTCCATCACCATTAGTAGTAGCAGCTCAGGCTGCTACTACTACTATGAATAGGTAGGGTCACATTTCTAGTATGTGGAACAGGCCTAGGCTGCTTCTATTGTACCTTCCCTATGACCATAGATCAATAAAGCAGCACCATTTTCTACATCTTAAATAATTTCAAATGCCTAGTGCAATAAGTAGTTGAGGTAGAATGTTAAATTCCTAATATGTTCTCCCCGAATGGTGAAATAAATGGCAGTTTGCTTCCCCCTAAAACCTTGTCATCCTAAATCCTGGTTTGTGTTGCCTTTCCACAAATCCAGCCCTTTAGTCAGACAGGTCCAGCTACAGGGAATATGTTGTTCCACATGTCCATAGGTTTTGGAGCCTTGCGGTATTTGTACTTCTACAAGCTCATTAAACTGTGTGAAGGCTTCTGGACTCCATTCAGAGGCAGACAACAGAAGTCTTGGCTTCGGTTTTAACCCCTTCAGAGTTGTACAAGGTAATGTAGACATCTAAATAAGTTATTACCAGGACAACAATCCACACTGAGTATGATGACTGATGTTGGTAGCTCTTCAAGGCAGATCTATCACCAACAAGGTTGAAAGTTCTTTTGCCTTCAGAACTGCCATAATTCTTCATGGCATAGATTCAACAAGGTGTTGAAAATATTCCTCAGAGATTTTGGTCCATATTGACATGATAGCGTCATACAGTTGCTGCAGATTTGTCGGCTGCACGCCCATGATGTGAATCTCCTGTTTCACCACATCCCAAAGGATTGAGATCTGGTGACTGTGGAGGCCATTGGAGTACAGTGAACTCATTGTTATGTTTAAGAAATCAGTGGTGAGATGATGTGAGCTTTGTGACATGGTGTATCATCTTGCTGGAGGTAGCCTTCAGAAGATGGGTTCACTGTAGTCATAAAGGGATGATCATGGTCAGTTGGTACTAGAGGGCCCAAAGTGTGTAAAGAAAATATCCCCCACACCATTAATCCACCACCACCAGCCTGAACCATTGATACAAGGCAGGATGGATCCATGCTTTCATGTTGTTTACACCAAATTCTGACCCTACCATATGAAATTGAGACTCATCAGACCAGGCAACATTTATCCAGTCTTCTATTGTCCAATTTTGGTGAGCCTGTGTGACTTGTTTCCTGTTCCAAACTGATAGGAGTGGCACTTCTGCTGCTGTAGCCCATGTGCTTTAAGGTTCAATGTGTTGTGCGTTCAGAGATGGTATTCTGCATACCTTGGTTGTAACGAGTGGTTATTTGAGTTACTGTTAAGTTTTTATCATCTCAAACCAGTCTACTCAATCTCCTCTGACCTTTGACATCAACAAGGCATTTTTGTCCACACAACTGCTGCTCACTGGATATTTTCTCTTTTTCAGACCATTCTCTGTAAACCCTAAACATGATTGTGCGTGAAAATCCCAGTAGATCAGCAATTTTTGAAATACTCAGTCCAGCTGGTCTGGCACCAACAACCATGCCATGTTCAAAACCACCTTAATCTCCTTTCTTTCCCATGGGGTAGTAGACAGGATTTATCGGATAACTAAATAACTTAAACTAAGATAAATAAATGACACCACAATATTTTTAAGGTTGGAAATTGAAGAGGCCGCGGCCGTTTATTATTTATTAAAATTAACCAATAACTTTTAAATATCAATACAAAATTTTCATCATAAAAACAACCCAGTCACTACGACCCAGGTTGCCACTAGCAAAATTAAAACTTCAGAATAATTATCCAAACAAACCTAAAACATTCAGTCACAAGAATAAACGTCCTCCTTTGCAGCATGCAAAGGTGACCCTAAAATAATAAACTGACCGCGAAAAATAAGGGGGGGGGGGGAACCGCTCGGCTTCGGCTTCCTGAGGCGATCTGAAGTCCAGTCAGTGAGAGACCCCTTAAATGAGGCTGAAGAAAGGCTCTGGACCAATCCTGGATGAGGAAAACAGGCAGGAAAAACGGGATGCAGCAGGTAAGAAGCCTAATCTACCTGGATACTGGGGCAGCTAGTAACAGGAACAGCCAATCAGCTCAAGGATGAGCTAACCGGCCTAAACTCGCTAGTAATATCCCTGGTCCTATAATACTTATGCTATGCTAACTGTACCTGTCACTACCCCATAAATAAAAGGGGTTAATTAACCCCTTTTCTTTTTATTCTGATGCTCGGTTTGACCTTCAGCAAGCCACCTTTACTACCTCTAGATGCCTAAATGCATTGAGTTGCTGCCATGTGATTGGCTGATTAGCAATTTGTGTTACCAAGCAATAGAACAGGTATACCTAATAAAGTGGCTGGTAAGTATATATCCGTGGTTTAGCCACAGCTTTATAGAGCAAAGCAAACTGTAAACAATCACAGAGCTTTTCAAGTACAATGGAAAATCACTGTTTGCTACAATGCACACTTCCATAAATTAGGTTTATCATTGTTTCAAACGTAATCCCTCACAAACTAAATTTTACAAGCGCTGCTCTATCGGTTGCATCAATTAGTACCAGCTGTGTCTTGTCACCCTAACAGTAGTTTATTTTCTTTTTTGTTAATTTCCTTGTTTTCTAATTAGTATTATTCATATGGTCAAATTGTTCTTCTTGGCTATGTTGCAGAGTATGTTAAGCTGTAAAACTTAAAGCAAACCCGTACTTTGCTTATTCAGAGCATAATGTGACCTGGGTCCAATGGCACTGTCACACAGGACTCAGTAGCCCTATGTAAGCTAGATTTAAGACTTGTATCTCATACAAGGCTTTCCTTTTACTCCCACTGGCTGGGAGAAAAAAGCAATATGTGCTGCTGGGCAGGGAAGCATTCAAATATACACGTATTGCTTTGGCCTGCATGGGAAAAGCACAAGATCACTTTACAGTGAAGCTTCTGAAGTCTTCAATCTGTCCTCTCTACTATGTTAATCTGTACAGTATACTGTAGTTTGGTAGAGAAAGGGGAGTGACTCGCATGCTCCCCCATACCAGGTATTTTTCTTTGCCAACAGCAGCCAAATAGTACACTGGGGTAGCGAAGAGAAGGTCAATATGTACAATTGAGGAATACGACAGTAATGTAAAGCCGTGGCCTAGCCCTGCATGGGCAAAACACAGTTTCACTTTTAGGGCCCTTTCAGACCTTAATATCCTGTTGAGTTGCAATAACATACCTTTTTTTGCACGTTAACGTGCATTGCATTTAGAAAGCCTATTGAAATCTATCTGCTGGCAACAGCAAAACACCCAAAACAACAGACACGCATCATTTATATAATGCAGCCTACTATAATGCATGGCAATATGTTACCACGTATTGTGGTACGCTGCAACAAACATGTGGTGGAGCTGTGTTGGTGTGCGTTGGGTTGCAACCTGCTAATGCACATAACATGCATTCCTACATTCACACCACAAAGATGTGAATGGGCCCCAGAGGTTAGGAATCAAATCTCCAGTTTTTAATTCTTGTCTTGAATATTGTCCATAAAAATTTAAGTTAGATTAAATACATTTTGTTTTATAGGTTGTTTACACATATATAGCAGTGAGCAAATTACCGACTGCACAATGCAAATGCACAAGGGATTATTTACATTTCTTGAGGGAAAGATAGATAGATGCTGGCAAGGAGGGAAGGGGATTTGATAAAAGGCTCTGTTAGTGTTGTAACACAGGAAACAGAAAGACAAGTTCTTCTAAGGCATTCTCATTATTCATGTGACTGGGTTAGGGGAAATCTGTACAGTGCACATAATGGACAAATTCATTTTATTTTACTGAACATAAGCAACATGTATTTATTTATTTTTCACTTGTTCCTTGTTGCCAGCCTGGGCGAAAATGCAGTCTGTCCAGATATTGGAGAACATGTGACACCCCCTGGCCTCCCCACAATCCTTTACTTGGTGCTCTAGTGACCAATGACTGGGAGGGGGGGGGGGGGGGTGGAGTCTGACCTTCTGCTTAAAAATGGATCTGTAACCTGACTATGGATATTCAAATATTTACATATTCCTAACAAACAATAAATTAACTTTAAAACAATCAATTTAAAAAAAAAAAAAAAAAAAAAAAAAAACAATTTAAATGACTTTAGTGAAGATGAATTTCTGCATAGTGCCTACAAATACAGAGGTCAGTGAGGATTGTTTTAATTATTCACTCCTTTTTAAGAATATATAAGTACCTTGTAAACCAATTCAGTTTATGTTTGTCTTTTGTGGTATCTAATTGCTAGATTTCCTCAAAGGCTATATTCAGTATTTTCATTGTGTTTGGTATACAATGGGGATCGAAAGTTTTGGCACCCCAGGAAAAAAATTTGTATTAATGTGCATAAAGAAGCCAAGGAAAGATGGAAAAATCTCCAAAAGGCATCAAATTACAGATTAGACATTCTTATAATATGTCAACAAAAGTTAGATATAATTTCCATCATTGACACTTTCAAAATTATAGAAAACAAAAAAATGGCGTCTGCAAAAGTTTGGGCACCCTGCAGAATTTATAGCATGCACCGCCCCCTGTGCAAGGCTGAGACCTGCCAGTGTCATGGATTGTTCTCAATCATCGTCTGGGAAGACCAGGTGATGTCAATCTCAAAGGTTTTAAATGCCCAGACTCATCTGACCTTGCCCCAACAATCAGCACCATGTGATCTTCTAAGCAGTTGTCTAGAAAACTGAAACTGAAAATAGTTGACGCTCACAAAGCTGGAGAAGGCTATAAGAAGATAGCAAAGAGTTTTCACATGTCAATATCCTCTGTTCGGAATGTAATTAAGAAATGGCAGTCATCAGGAACAGTGGAAGTTAAAGCAAGATCTGGAAGACCAAGAAAAATATCAGACAGAACAGCTCGCAGGATTGTGAGAAAAACAATTCAAAACCCACGTTTGACTGCACGATCCCTCCAGAAAGATCTGGCAGACACTGGAGTTGTGGTACACTATTCCACTATAAAGAGATACTTGTACAAATATGGTCTTCATGGAAGAGTCATCAGAAGAAAACCTCTTCTATGTCCTCACCACAAAAATCAGCGTTTGAACTTTGCAAATGAACATATAGACAAGCCTGATGCATTTTGGAAACAAGTTCTGTGGACCGGTGAGGTTAAAATTGAACTTTTTGGCCGGAATGAGCAAAGGTACGTTTGAAGAAGAAGGGGCACAGAATTTAATGAAAAGAACCTCTGTCCAACTGTTAAGCATGGGGGTGGATCAATCATGCTTTGGGGTTGTATTGCAGCCAGTGGCACAGGGAACATCTCACGAGTAGAAGAGAAAATGGATTCAATAAAATGTCAGCAATTTTTTGATGGTAACTTGATGCCATCTGTGAAAAAGCTGAAGTTAAAGAGAGGATGGCTTCTACAAATGGATAATGATCCTAAACACACCTCAAAATCCACAGGGGATTACATCAAGAGGCATAAACTGAAGGTTTTGCCATGGCCTTCACAGTCTCCTGACTTCAACATAATTGAAAATCTATAGATAGACCTTAAAAGAGCAGTGCGTGACAGACAGCTCAGAAATCTCAAAGAACTGGAAGACTTTTGTAAGGAAGAATGGGCTCAAACAAATACCTCAAATACCTCAAACAAGAATTGAAAGACTGGCTACAAAAAGCGTTTACAAGCTGTGATACTTGCCAAAGGGGGCAGTACAAGATATTAACTCTGCAGGGTGCCCAAACTTTTGCAGGCACCATTTTTTTGTTTTCTGTTATTTTGAAAGTGTAAATGATGGAAATAAAATCTAACTTTTGTTGACATATTATAAGAATGTCTAATCTGTAATTTGATGCCTTTTGGAGATTTTTCCATCTTTCCTTGGCTTCTTTATGTGCATTAATACAAATTTTTACCTGGGGTGCCCAAACTTTAGATCCCCACTGTAGTTGTAGCTTGTGCAGTCAGATTTAGTTTGTTATGTCAGCAAATATTACCAGCTACAACAGACCTCAGCAAACTGCATCTTCAGGGCAATATCTAGGCTTTTGGCTATCCATATCTGGCCCTTGATGCCTCCACTGTTAGCATGCCTTTCTGAATCTGTCAGTTTCCTCACTGAGAAGCTGACAGGCTCCAAGAGGCACACTGATGTATGTCTGTGTGGAGAG
The DNA here is from genome assembly GCF_965119305.1 of Pelophylax lessonae. Lineage (NCBI taxonomy): Eukaryota > Metazoa > Chordata > Amphibia > Anura > Ranidae > Pelophylax > Pelophylax lessonae. The sequence continues at coordinate 148,360,966 of NC_138774.1, forward strand.
CTGCAAAAACTGGAAGGAGGGAACCTGAACAGCTGATCAGAACAGTGGGGAGGCTTGGTTCTGACAGGAGGGCATTGCCTAAGATACATCCCACCATGTTTTTGCTGTCTTCGTGCCTGCAAGCTGCAAACCCCAAGAGCAATGAGTCTTGTTCTTCACTCCAGGTCAAGATTCCCAGAAATCCTTGCTGTACGGATCTCAGGCACTATCCTTCATTCCAGTCACAGTGCTTTTCAAAGGGTATGTGACAGGCAGTGAGGAGGTGAAATATTGCCTTTTTACTGCCTGATTTACCCCCTTTAATGCTGTGTCACCACACTGCAAGCCCGTGCATTGCACATGGTTGTGGCACAGCCCACTCAATAGGCAAGTTTGACATTGCCCATCCTTGGCCTACCTACTGTAATCAATAAACTGTGTATTTGTCTAATGAAGTATATCCCCACACTAGATAGATTATGGTAGATTTTGCTGGTCTAAAAAATCAATTCTAAGCAATGGCCTGGCCAGTGTCAGTCAGGAAGACATTCTTGGTCTGTCAGACTTTTCAAAATTTTCCAGAAAGTCCTATTTGGGTGAAAATTATTACTTTGAACATTGTACGTGCTAATTTTTGCCTCCAAGGTGTACCAATAATAGTCTAATCTTTAGGGAAACCAATAAATAGTCTTATCTTTAGGGAATTAGCCTTAGGAACAGCATGTTTATAGCTAGTCTATGCATATATACCTGTTATACATATATAGTAATTAGTTACATATTTCAGGCGTTGGATCAGGGTGTATATTTCCAGTCTATGCTAATATACAGCAGTGTGTGTTCAGTATTTTGATCCCATTTCTTGACAAGTTGCCCTTAAATTGTTCCCCTTATATTCATGCCTGTTTTTTTAGCTTTGCTGTCACCTGAAATTACAATGTTACATGTTAAATCTGTTGCAGGGCCACAGAACACCATGACTGTTACTCCAGTCTACGATGACTCAGAAGCTGTTGAGTTATGTGCCACCTATCATCTCTATCTCAAACCAAAAGCAAAATTAATCATCTCAGTCAACCTCTCCGAAGAGACAGGCCAGTGCCGGCCAGTATCACACTGGGATATTCTGGAACAGATGAAAACTATGGTTGCACCAGACCATTTCACTTCTCTCAGGGTTGTCAAAAGCACAAAGGAGGTCATTCGACTGGAAGGTGAAACAGACACTAGACAACTGTGTCAGATTTTCTTAGAGAAAATGAATGGACAAACATTGCAAATAAACAATCTAAATGACCCTGCAATACTTGAGGTACAAGAGGCTCCTTTAGAAAGTCCAGCCATTGAAGAGACCAAAGAACAAATGCTAGAACAGATAGAAGATGGAGAAGACATCTCAGACTATTCTACTGTGCAATCTTCGATACATCTGGAAGGACTACCATGTAAATGGTTTTCAGATTGGAACACAAATATTGACAGGCCAAGTGAGGGGATATTAAGAAGTGCTTTTGAAAAATATGGAAAAATAGTTTATATTGATATACCTATGCTTGATCCATACAGAGAAGAGGATGTGGGGAATGCAGTGACTCCTGGCAGTCTACAGGCCTTTGATGCTTTTCTCCAATATGAGGACAAATCAAGTGCAATGAATGCTATGTGTTCACTACATGGCATGAAACTCATGTATGCTGCTGAGGATGGGAAGTCTTTGGCTTGTGATTTCAAGGTAAAATACATATATATTGTATATAGGTGATATAAATACATATAAAACCAGGGTTTTTTCAGCTGGACCATGCCAGAATGTTGTTCCACCACCTCTAAGGCTGGCCCTTTGGTCACCACTTTCACTTATAAACACAAAAGCATGGCTTCTTTGTTTACAAGTGACAGTGCACTTCTCCAGGCGGCTCTACACACAGTGTGCACTCAGGCACTTCATGAGAACAACAAGACGTGGCCGCGAGAGGTACTAGAACTAAAAGGACTAAATAGCATAGATAACACAGGGAGGTTGCAGAGGACTTAGGATAGCTCTGAATTTCTGACAAGATATATGGGATTTTTGCACTCATCAAACCATACTAGCCAACTGTCCCTTTTTTCCTGAGACAGTCCCTGCAAATAGGAGCCTGTCCCAGGTAATTTATATTGTCACTGGAAGTGCCTGTTAATCACCTCCCACCCGGGCCATTGTAAATATATGGCCGGGTGGGAGTCTCCTCCTTCTGATCGGACGGTCCGGAACGTCCTTCAGAAGGAGAGAGATCGCGATGCCGCGGGCACCCGCAGCAGCGCGATCTCGATGTGTCTGTGTCCCTCGGACACAGAGCAACATCATTCGGCAGGAGGGCCCTGTGATTGGCCCTCCTGATCACATGACGGCTGTGTCCAATCACAGCCGTCATGTAATGTAAATAGAGGCGTTGTAACGGCTTCGATCTCTTCTCCTCCTGACAGATCCTGTCAGTGAGGAGAAGAGGGATGATCGGTGCTGCAGCGGGGGTGATCAGTGAGTATTTCTAATTACTCACTGATCACAGGGGAGGTCTGTGCTGGTAATCAGAACATTGATTACCAGTGCAGCCCTGGGGGGGGGGGGGGGGGGAGGGGTGCCACTAAGCCACCAGGGATGCTCACCCATGACCACCAGGGATGCCCACCATGGCCACCAGGGATGGCAAACAGGGCTCAGAGAGCCCCCCAGTGCCCTCCCTATCAGTGCTGCCCACCAATGCCATCTATCAGTGCTGCCCACCAGTGCTATTATTGCCATCTATCAGTGCCGCCCACCAGTGCCCATTATTGCCCACCAGTGCTGCCTATCAGTGCCCATCAGTGCCCCCCATCAGTGCCGATCAGTGCCCCCCATCAGTGCCGATCAGTGCCACCCATCAGTGCCGATCATTGCTGCCCAACAGTGCCACCTATCAGTGCCCATCAGTGCTGCCAATCAGTGCCCATCAGCGCTGCCTATCAGTGCCCACCAATGCTGCATATCAGTGCTATCTATCAGTGCCCATCAGTGCTGCATATCAGTGCTACCTATCAGTGCCCATCTGTGCTGCATATCAGTGCCACCCCATCAGTGCCACCCCATCAGTGTCTCCTCATCAGTGCCTGTCAGTGCGGCATCATCAGTGCTCATCAGTGCAGGAAAAAACATATCTATTTACAAAATTTTATAACCTAAACAAAAAAAACTTTTTTTTTTTTTCAAACTTTTCAGTCTTTTTTTATTTGTGCACCAAAAAAGAAAAAACCTGACGGTGATCAAATACCACCAAAAGAAAGCTCTATTTGTGGGGAAAAAATGACACAAATTTGGTTTAGGTACAGCGTTGCATGACCGCGCAATTGTCATTCAAATTGCAACAGCGCTAAAAGCTGAAAATTGGTCTGGGAAGGAAGGGGGTTTAAGTGCCCAGTATTGAGGTGGTTAATCAGGCTGCCCATAAATGTTACGCAGAAGTAGTGCAGCTGAATGGGAGACTTATTCCAACTCTGCTACTGTGGTCTTAAGTTTGAAATTCCCTTTTCAATTTCCTGTAAAAATTTTCTCTATATTGAGTAGACTCTATAATCTGATAAGTAGGCAAGATTAATTGTGGGCAGGGCTTCAGGGAAGTGGGTGTGGTAATTGTTGGCAGCTATGATCAAACAGAACTAACAAAGTGCTTCCAATTATATTTTAAAAAGACCAAACAGGAGCAAATATGAGAAGCTGATTATTAGCGTTTACTTACAGCTCATGTTCTGGACACCACTGTATAATTCATTATAGAGCAGGATGACTGTGTTTTTGTCCTCCTTGTTTACTTCCATCCCCTTATATTTCTATATAGAGCAGGGTGCCATCCTCTTTATTTACTTTCATCCCCTGTAACCTATTTCTCCTGTCTATAACTTCCTTATAAAAATCAGAATGGTACAGGTCATCTATATGTAGTATGTCAGTATGTTAGTATGTTACTACTCCTATCTGTGTGTATTTTTGGCCAGGTGTGTGGTATTTATTAGGGAATCGTTCTCAATCCTTCCAGCATTTTCAGCTGATGCTTCCAACATCTGACTTCCATACCATCTTGGTGTATGTTAAAAGTGTTACTAAACCCACAACAGTAAAATCAGTCTGCATAATATATGCAGTAAAGCATGTTTGATCCTATCTTCTGATCCTCCCCTTCTTCCAGAGTCCCCAATCCATCTCCTAATAGTACAGAGTCTTCGGGGCACTCTGCACATGCTCATGTATACAAAGTGAGCTGGCATATATAGGGAATGGGCGTGTCTCAGTCCAAAATTGTACATATACAAAAAGAAAACATCACCCACGGAACTTTAACGAGGCACAGCCAAAGGATAAGATATACAAAAAATGTATTGTTACATAAAACAGATATTAACATACATTTTAAAACAAGTTGTCATACATAGTTACCAACTATATATATATATATACACACACACACACACATGAATAGCCAATCCTTAAATCAGTCAAAATGAAACTAAACTTCCATAAGGTGCGTAGCACCCTTCTAGGTAGGTGCTAGGAATAGCATATTTGTGGCCCTGTCTGCTTATCAGGGGGGCCTGATCTATTAGTTTCATTGGGGGGCCTGATCTATTAGCTCATTGGACAGTGGAGGAAACCCAGCCAGTGGAAAACTCTGTTTTATGTCAGTTCCAGTGAGAAGGCATTCCTGCAATGCATCCTGGGATTGCACATAAATAGGAAGGGAGCATGTGACAGAGTAGCGGGAGCATCAGTCCCAGGAGGAGGTGACGGCTGTCACAAGTGAAAAGGTGGTCCGGGCAGTCGGTCTAGGGGTCAGAGGTTGAGCTAGGCTGCAGAGGATCCAGAGTGTGCTGACCGAGTGGATCTGCTTGGCAAAGATCTTCTGGAAAAACAGTGTCGTGAGTACTTAAGATCTGCCCAGGGGTCTGCCTAGGAAAGGGGACCATTCCAGAGAGGTCAAGGGGGATCCAGGAGCCAGCTAACCAGGAGAGTACAGTAAAGGGGGTGCCAAGTACTAAAGCCCTGAAGTTTGGGGATTATAGGGGGCGCCAGGAAGGTCCCTGAAGTGTTCAGCGATACAGATTGTACTACAAGTCAGCTACCCTAGGAAGGAGTACCTCAGGGGGCTCAAAGGACTTTTCCACAGTCAGAGGTAAAGTCATAGTAAGTGGCCTAGCCGTGACCAGCGTCAGACAGCGCTAATCAGCGTCAGCAAGCGTTAACCAGCATTAAGCAGCATTTTTGTAGAGTCCCTGACTATTTGTGCATAGTTTAGTTGTTGGAGTATCCCACTCATCCCTTCTCCTATCCAAGTTCTCAAATAAACCTAACCCAAAGAAACTGGACTGGTTCTTGTCTGAGGTATTCACACTTGGGAAACATGCTTAAAGGTACTACTGTTGCTAGCGGTAACCCAGGGGGACCCACACTCAGCAGCTCCCTTGGGAGTAGTACTACAGCTTAATAATCTGTACTGATTTTCTCTACGCGTTTCATGAGATAAGCCCTTGCTTCTTCAGGAGAGGTGCACATGAATATCTAGAGATAAAGACAAGCTAATATGAGAAAAATGAAGAGGGAGAGAAAAGGGGGGGGGGCAGCCCACACACACCTGGACTTACAATTGGTTGGATAAATACAAAAAGATTCCACATGTTTACAGTAGTGTGTTTAGCAGATAAAATAGGTTAACAGGTTTTTCAGGGGTAGATCAACAGAAAATGCCCGTCAGGGTCAACCCAGTGGTCCAACTAGTTCACCCTGGGAGTTGTGGATATCTGTTTTATGTAACAATACATTTTTTATCCTTTGACTGTGGGTGAGGTTTTCTTTTTATGTGTGCACATGCTCGGTTTTTGTGTATTGCTAGAGAGTTTTGTTTTTTTAGGGAGGATGCATGTGATCAGCACAAGGCCAATCAGCACTGTCCAGACAAAGGGTCAGGGGTCCTGCAGCCTCATAGGACAGTCAGTGAAAACTCCTCCTACAAGCTTTAACCAGTGTTCAGCTGGACACTGTCACAAGACTGCTATATACTGTTGATTAGAAGGTATTTAGCAAATTATATTTATTAAAATAATTGCATGTCCATGTTCTGTGTACTGTGGGAGATCAGATATAGTGAATGCAGTGTCCTGGCTTTAGTAACACTTTATGCTGAATAGGTGCACATAGCCCCATGCCAGCACTGATCCCCCAGGTTCAGGTAATGACAGCATCTAGTCCATTTTAGGAGCATCTACTGGGAAATATACCAGGGTAAGATACCATCTCCCTTTTTAGAAGTTTATCAGCATTTGTAATCAAACCTTTCTTTATCTAGTCTAAAATATGACCATCTCAATTTCTACTTTTACCACGAATCAGGTATGTTTGGACACCACCAACCACTTTAGTGAGGAGGCAGTAAACAAAAGGGCTGCTGAGCGTCTTAAGCTGCAACAACTGGAGCTGGAGAGGAAGCAAGAGAAGGAGGAAGAAGAGAGGTACATACAGATAACATGATCCGTAATGCCCTGTGACAAGTTTATAACAGTTTATAAAATAAAATAACTGATTAAAATTTGCCAGCCAGATCCTGTATAAAAAGTGGTCTGTACTATAACTCAACTCATACGGTCATACATGCCCTTATGTCCATATGACCTGTGATGCGTACTATGTATAGTTATTCTGCACCTGTGCTGCTGCTGCTTACGCACTGTTGGTATTTACATCTCCCCCTGAAGATGCAGCGGCAGTGCAGGTCTGATGATGTGTGAAAAATGATGGTGTGTGAATGACTTATTAAAAAGGAGATGTAAACATCAACAATTGGTAGGCAGTGGCACAGGAACAGAATGACCTCAGCCTATGTTCACATCTGTGCGTTTCTGCAAGCCACGTTTGCGCAAGCACAGCAGCCTATTCATTTCAATGGGCTGCTGTGCCTGCGTTTCCCGAAGAAAAAGGTGAATGCATCTTTTTTAAAGCGCAGCCCGCAGGAAAATCGCATAGTTATTTTTACCATGTGATTTCCCTGCAGTTCCTGCAGATGCACTGCACTTTTTTCAGAATGAATGGCAGCCCTATGTGTTTTCTCAAAGCAGTGCATTTTCACTGCGGGTGGTTGTGGGTATCACTGTGATTCCCGCACCCACAGCCATGCGCATGGTGTGAACCTAGTCTTAAGCCCCGTACACACGCATCGATTATTGGCCGGGAATTTTCGGCCAACGTCTGATTGGCCGATTTTCGGCTTGTTAGTATAATGCTTCCGACAACCGACTCCGACTTTTCGGCCGAAAAAAAATCTGGTGTGCAGGCTATAAAATTTTTGTTGGCCGTGAACACAACGGCCGATTTTCCGTAAGTCAGTACAGATTTCGGCAGACAAAAATCTGATGGGCAAGACTGGGCATGCTCAGAGAAGAAAACACACGGAAAGTAAACCAACACATGACATCACTTCTGAAGTAGATTTTTGTCAGCCGAGAAAATTCGTGTGCAGTCTAGGCACATTCCAACAAACAAAACACCACTCTGGACAAAAGTTGGACGATCAGTCGGCCGATAATCGTTGCGTGTGTACAAGGCATTAGTCATTCCCAACATTTGAAGGGTGAAGTCATTCTGCACCTGCGCAGCCGCTGCTACCTACATATTGATTGTGTTTACATCCCCAGCCCTGAATCCACTGGGCAAAGGCAGCAGCACATTTGGCCATGTCCATTTATGCTGTACACCTGTATACATCCACACAAATGTTGACATGCATATAGTATAAAATACAATCTAAATTGGGCTTTGGACACAAAGGCTAGAGGCTAAATGCTACAGAGCAAAATGATGCTCTGTGAATGGGCCCATAGCATACAATGCTGCTGTGTTCTGATCCGTATACATTACAGATCTGAATGCAGCGTACTGTGTGCATAACCTCTTACTATATAGTTATTGTTTAATAGCGCTGACTACTTGTATAATAGATATTAGCTATGAGTACTGTATGTGTATGAAAACGCTAGTTTAAAAATAAGGAAAACACCAATTTGTACCTGAAGACTATGTAAACAAATTGTTGCTCAGTGCTTTTATATGTTTTGTAATGTGACTTTTATAGTGGAATCGTACATAAATGCCAACTAGCTTGCTGGGATAAATGTAGAATAAAAAAGAACTGAAATATTTACCTTTCCTGGAGTATATACTATTCCAACCACCTGTCAAAAGGTTAGGCTATCTCTGCTGAAGGAACAATCAACCACTTTAAACCTTTAATCCTATGCCCCGTACACACGTGCTGATTATCTGCAGACTTTTGTCTGCAGACTTACCTTTTCTATGTAGTGCAAGGGCCTGCCAGATTGCATACAAATTAAAAATGTTTAGGTTTGACCTCATATTATATGGTTTTGGTAAGTCTGCAGACAAAAGTCTGCAGATAATCTGCACGTGTGTATGGGGCACTATCCTTTAGCAGAAATCACTTAATTGAGTCGTTAGGCCTTTGATCAGATGACCAAGTCTGGAAGGTTCCTTAAATAGTACTTTCTTTAAAAAATATTCAAATTTTTGCAAATAGATGCAATATTAATAGTGTAAAATCCAATAGTTATTTATAGGCCAAATAGTCTCTCCATGTATGTTGGCTTAAAGGAAAACTTTACTTTTATTTAAAAAAATTATATGACATACGGTACAGTATATGATTGCTAAACAAGCCATTTAGTTATTCAAATGAATTAAATTATCCAGTAATAATTTTCTAAAATTGACAAAAAACACCTATTCCCTATAAAACATTTTTTATCCTTTGTAATACACTACATGTGTAAAGGGGTGTGTTCCTTTTAGAACATTGGGCTTGATAAGGTAGTTTAGGCAGACCCTTTCACTTAGCACTGATTTTGTACTTGCAAAGCCTACATCAAAATCTATGATACAAAAAAATCTGCTACAACATTTGTTTAGGTTGCCACAGCTCTGTATTTTGTACCTTTGAAACTATAATTAGTGTTTTAAACTTAAAATAAATGAAAGCCATTACCTTAAATCTACAGGAAAAGAAAAATTGAGGAGAAAAAAGCCAGAGCCAGGAAAAGGAAAGCCAGGTTGAAGAGGAAACTCCAGAGACAGAAACGAGAACAGAAAGCTGCCCAGCAGAAAGAGGCCTGTCCTGTAGATGAAATTGAGGAGACACAAGAATGGGAAGAGAGGAAACTAATACTTGCTCAGAGACGTCTTGAGTCAATCCAGCTTCTCACTGTTCTCCTGGATAAAGTGAATGTAAGTGTTTTCTAGTAATCTACATCTAAGGCTCCGTTTCCACTATTGCGACTTGTTGTGCGACTTGACGCATGTCGAGTCGCATGACAAGTCAAAACCAATTGTTTACAATGAAGTTCGTTCTAATTGCTGCGACTTGAAAAAAGGGTTTTGCACTACTTTTTGGGCGACTTCAGTGCGACTTGTCCCTCATAGAAGGAAGTCGTACTGAAGTCCCCTGAAGTAGCCGCAAACAAGTCGCACTACAAAGTCGCGCTAGAAGTAGCATGGCTTTGTAGCCGCAATAGTGGAAACGTAGACTAAAAGTAGTCCACACAGGTGTTTGCGACAGTTTAAACTGCGGATTTTTGTCATATAACAAATTTTGACGTTTTCTCCTCTTTTCCTAAAATAATGACAATTTTTGTGCAAGAAAATAGTTGTCTATTAGGAGAATTGTAAAAATTCCATGCCATGTGGCACACAGAAGGTTACTAGTCATTGGTTAAGTAATTGACTTAAAGCGGAGTTCCGGGCACAAAAACAATATTTTTTTTTTTGTGCCCCTCCGCTAGGTAGACCTCACCTGAAAAGGAATTGGATAGTTATTTTTTTTTTTTTTGTTTACTTACCTTGTAATTGAAGATACTCACCTCAGAGTACTTCCTCCCTCGGAGCCGCGGCTCACCCCGTCACTTCCTGTCTCGCTATGATTCCTGGGAGCTGAACGTCATAGCTCCCAGGAATCAATGCGACGGCACCGGCCCCGCTCGTCATTTCCGGGCGACGCCGCATTCCCCTGCTAAACAGCTTCTGGGCATGCCCAGAAGCTGTGGAGGAATGCGGCGCCGCACCGGAAGTGACGAGAGGGGCCGGTGCAGGCGCATTCTGGGACAAGAAGACGTGGAAGAAGACACAGAAGAGGACCGCGCCGGCTTCAGCTGCCCACAAGAGAGATGGAAACGCTGTGGAAGAAATTTTATAAGTAAGTATTTCTTCTAAATGTAAGTGCGAACCGGGACAGATCAGAGGCTAGCCATTGTGGAATGTGCTAGCCCTAACTGTCCCGGGGGTATGTTTATTGAAAAATGACTTCTGTGCCCGGAACTCCGCTTTAAAGGAGAATTTTGGGGTGAGTAAGAAAAAAAACATCCATATGATGCTATAATAAATATGAAGGGTGCCAACCCAAAACCCAATACAGTGCCCCTTGAAACAGTATTCATACCCCTTGAAATGTAAAAATCTAAATTTTTTAACATTCTAGGCCAATTTGTTTTTTGCTACATATTTTTGGTAAAAAAAATCGCAATTAGCGTATTTTGATTGGTTTGCGCAAAAAGTTATTGCGTTTACTAACTATGGGAAAGATTTATGTCATTTTTATTGTTTTATTTTAAACTAGTAATGGCGGCGATCTGGGATTTTTTTTGCGGGACTGCGACATTGTGGCGGACAGATCGGACCCCTGACTGACATTTTTGACACTTTTGGGGGTACCAGTGACATTACTACAGTAATCAGTGCTATAAATATGCACTGTTACTGTAAAAATGACACTGGCAGGGAAGGGGTTAACTTTATTATTGATCAAGGGGTTAAGTGTGTCCCTAGGGGCAGTATTCTAACTGTTAGGGGTGTGGCTAGTGAAGTAATCGCAGAGACATACCATCCTACATGGCAGGATCGCATAGCCTCTGTCATTACTTCAGGGAGAATGACATACGGCTGTGTTTACATCAGCCGTCTGTCTTTCTCCCACTCCTGAGGGAGATCGCGAGTGGCCGGCGGACGTCGGAGCCGCCGGGCACATCTAGTTCAACCAACAAAAAAAAAAAAAACACCACCAGTATTGAAAACCCAACCATACAATCCCATATACACATTCCTATACCCACAGTTGATCCAGAGGAAGGCGAAAAAAAACAGCAAAGCATGATCCAATTTGCTACAGCAGGGGGGAGAAATTCCTTCCTGAACCCCGAGAGGCAATCGGATATTCCCTGGATCAACTTTACCTAAAAAATTGTATTAGTACCCACTTACTGTATATTAAGTACACCCAGGAAAGAATCCAGACCTTTTTTTAAAGCAATCTAGTGAGCTAGCCAGAACCTCCTCTGGAGGGAGTCTATTCCACACTTTCACAGCTCTTACAGTGAAGAAACCTTTCCGTATTTGGAGACGAAATCTGTTTTCCTCTAGATGTAATGAGTGCCCCCTTGTCCTCTGTGTTGACCTTAAAGTGAACAACTCAACACCAAGTTCACTAAATGGACCCCTTATGTACACATAGTACCTCAAAAAGTCAATAAAATAATACTCATAATAAAATAACATGTTAATCCTAATTGAGCTGTGCAGTAGTGTCTTTAGTCGATTGAATTTTTTTTTTTTTGAAAAAGGCTTGCTGGTGGAAAAAAAATGTTATGCTTGTGTGAACTGAACACTATATGTTCAATGTAATTGTACTCCTATGTATGTCTTATGACATACATGCATATCAGCACTGTATAATGCGTAAGCTCAAACCTGAACCCGGGTCCCAAAATCGTTTTTGTATCTGCAGATTGTTAGATATGGCATCACTGTATTGGCTAAGTCTCATCAGGAAAGTACCTGGATTTGGAGCCTCAGACAGTAGCACCGTTATAATGGCATAAACAAAGCTGACCAGCCAATTCAGACTATCAGACAACAGCAGAGCACTTGCATGTTTCAAACACTGTGTCCTGGAGTCTACTTTCAGTATTTACATGATCTTTAAGTAGCAGTTGCCCCTGGCTGCCACCAGAGGGTACTGTTGAGAGTCAGAAGAGGCTCTTTATTAGTCTGAATAAGCAGTTCACTTTGGTCTCTTAACAGTGCCCACTAGTGGGAACTATGAGCAGCTGCTGCACAAGAAGACCATTATACACACTGACATTGATATAGAAGATTTTGCTAAAAGCATGTATACTTCATAGGCAACACTAAAGACACTGTCAGATAATGATAGCTTCAAAAGAACTTTGTCCTGGTCATACAATATATTTATGAGGCAAACAAATGAATCAAACACCAACACAGACAGTTAGTGGGAAACTAAGATTAGATACAAGACATCAATTGTAAGTGCCACTGCCATCGCTGTGAAAAGCTGACTTTTGTGGAGTTAAGTTGTAAATGCATTACAAGAAATTATAGGACCCTATCAAAATTTTATTGGGAGTCTTGGGACCCCTATCAGTTACAAGTGGGTTATAATGCACCTCTATTTATACTATGTTAAACTATACAGCTAGAAATTGTATTTATTTAATGACAGGTATTTAAATAGTGCCAACAATGTATGCAGAGTTGTACATATATGGTACATTCACATCAGTCCCTGCCCTCAAGGAGCTTACAATCATCTAAGGTCGCTACCTAAATTCCAGGTAGTGTCATGGTTGGCATTTAAACAATGATCCTAGCGCTGTAAGACAGAAGTTCTGACCACTTTGCCACTGTGCTGCTCAGATTATAATATAAAAGACCTCCTGCAAATTAAAAGTTATAATAATTATTATTAGAGAAGACAGCTGTGACACAAGTTGTAGCCAAGCAATATTAACCACTTCAGCTCTGGGAGGCTTTACCTCCTTAATGACAAGGCCATTTTTTGCAAAACAGCACTGCGTTGCTTTAACTGACAATTGCACAGTCGTGCGACCCTGTACCCAAATAAAATTAATGTCCGTTTCCCCCCCCCACAAATAGAGCTTTCTTTTGGTGGTATTTGATAACCTCTGTGGTTTTTAGTTTTTGCGCTATAAACAAAAAAAGAGCGACAATTTGTAAAAAAAAAACTATGTTTTTTACTTTCTGCTTTAAAACATTCCCAATGAAAAAAAAAAAAATTAAAATTCTAATTTTTTTTATCAGTTTAGGCCAATTTGTATTCTGCTACATATTTTTGGTAAAAAAAGTCCCAAAAAGTGTATAATATTTGGTTTGCGCAAAAGTTGTAACGTTTACAAACTATGTGATATTTTTTTTTACTTTTTATTTATTTATTTTTTAGTAGTAATGGCGGCGATCAGCGATTTTTATCGGGACTGCGACATTGCGGCGGGCAGATCTGACATTAAGTGACACTTTATGGGGACCAGTGACATTAATACAGTGATCAGTGCTAAATATTATGCACTGTTCCTCTATAAATGACAATGGCAGGGAAGGGGTTAACACTAGGGGTGATCAAGGGGTTAAATGTGTTCCCTATATGTGCTTTCTAACTGTGTGGGGGATGAATTGAACAAAGGCACAGAGAGATCAGTGATTCAGCTTAGCTGAATCACACGATGTTTCCCTGCCTCTCTGACAGGAGAGCCTTCTTGCGTTGTTTATATTGCAGATGGCTCTCCTGTCAGTCTAGCCGAAGATCGCAGGATGTTGGTGGTGATCGCGTCCGCTCCTCCCGCGTGTCTAATCACCGCGTCAGACCACATGCACACAATCACATAGATCTACGTGATCATGCGCAGCCGAGCCGACCTGTTGCAGTAAATCTGCATTAGGCGGTCGGCAAGTGGTTAAAGAAGAGCTCTATTCTCCCCCCCCCCCCCCCAATAAATTAAAAGTCAGCAGCTATAAATTCTGTAGCTGCTGACTTTTAATATAAGGACACTTACCTGTTCAGGGATTCAGCAATGTCCTCACCTGAGCCAAATCTTCAAGGTAGGGGAAACCAGCAGTGAAGCTTTCCCGCTTAACAGCCAGCTTCCTACTGTGCATGCGCAAGCTGGGGTATGCTTTATGAATGGTCTCCCAGTCTTCTAGGACCTGTGCTATGTCCCAGAAGGTTGCGGGTGGATGGAGGAGGGGGCCAAACTTCCGCATAGATCAGCACGGCGATCTGTTTAGAAGTGGAAGCGGATACCTGTCAAAACCAGGTACCCGCTCCACCCTTGCCCCAAAAATGTGTAAAATGTGGCAGTGGAGGGGGGAGGATGCACACAAGCAGAACTTCCCCTTTTGGGTTAAGTTCCGCTTTAATGTGGCACTCCACAGCCTGTGCGGTTGAGATAGCTGCATTGCAGTGTTTTAGGCTAGGTTTCCACTAGTGCGGCTACGAAGTCGTGCTACTTCTAGCACGACTTCGTAGCGAAAGTAAACTGCGGCTTCAGTGAGACTTGTCCCTCATATATAGAGGGAAGTCGCACTGAAGACGGCTCAAAAGTAGTGCACGAACTACTTTTGAAGTCGCCGCAACTGAAGCCACGGCAGTGGAAACGGGACCCATTGAAAACAATGGCTTTTGACTTGCTGTGCGACTTGACATGTGTCAAGTCGCACTAGTGGAAACCGAGCCTTAATGGAGACTGGATTCTTTTTATGGTTAGCATTCACTGGATCAGGTGATTCGATCAATGGGCAGTAAAGAAATCTCTGCTTTCCAAACTTCCAAGCCAACAATCAGAATGGGCTTTTGCTGCAAAGGGGAATATATAATGTTTTTTGAATTTTAATAATTTTATCCTAAAAACCAAGGTGCCTTGGAGTGAAAATGCTAAATGTGATATATTCTTATTTTTGTGTCTCCAAAGGATCTGGTTCAAGTAAATAGACTTGAAGAGGAGCAAATGAACTGTGAAATCGAAGCCGTTTTCAGTGACTTTTCGGTGTCCACATACTCAGAGAATAGCAAAGTGGTTTTTCTGCATGAGACTACAGAAGAAGAGAACAGCCATCATGAAATAGAAATGGAAGCTGAACACGAGATGGTGGAAATCAAAATACATAAAGAAGATGCTGAGCCATATGGACAAAGACTACAATCATTCACTGACAGCAGTTGCGAGAAATGGAATTATGAAAAGGACCACCAACAACCAGAAGATGCACATGAATCCTATGATCCACCACAGCGCTTTTATGAACATCGTATTTTTAAACTATCACATTCTCAGCATGTCCATAGTGATAGATCTTCCAAAAAACGAAAGATTTATGAAACAGATGAATTTATTAATTATTTGCTAAATTATTACCGTTACCCTGAATATGCCAGAATGTTTCTAGAAACAAGTGAACGTTTGAACGAACCTATGTGCAAAAGAGTGGTCCTTTGGAAGGGGAACAGCTTTCAGATAAGATTACAGAATGTCAATGGCCATTTTGCAGAGATGAACTCTATCCCGGAGTTAGATGAGGATACAGAAGATGACAATGGTAGAAGGGAGAAGAATATTCAGGAGTCCATGGAGAATTTACTAGAAATGCCTATTTGTAGAAGAGATGTCAATGAACCTAGGAAGGATTTTATTGAAAATGAACACGAGGTTCTGATAAAAAAAGAAAAACCTCAGCAGGGAAAGAATTTTGAGAAGGTGTATCAGAAATTATGGAATGATGATGAGGATAGCCAAAGCTTGGAATCAAATAGTGAACTGAAAAAGGTTTTGGAAGAAATAAGTAGTACTTCAGAGTACTTCAGTGAGGAATTAAGCGCAACCTCAAGTAAGCAATTAAATGTAAAGAGAGCATCAAGGAAGCAAAGAAAACTTAAGCAAATGAAGAAAATGAGACAATGCAGTGTTTCTGGGCAAAATCACATCTGCCATCATAAAGACCTGCTAGGTCAGTTACTACATTCTTACTGCCAGCGTTTCAAAAAGCATGCACAACATAAGTTACCAAAGGCTCTTAGAAGAAAGCCGATCTTGCATCATCAATGTGACTCTGAAACAACCGAGTCTGATTCAGACACAGTAGTTGAGGTTCAGAGAACATGGAAAAGAAAAAAGCCAAAGAACAAGAATCAGGGTTCTTCTCTAGAAGAAAAGAAACATAAGAAGAAAATATGCTCCAGTTCTGATACAGAAAACAGTTTGGATTCTTATCACCAGCACAAGAAAAAAATATTTAATCAATACAATGGGAAACCAAAACGCAAGAAACAAAAGGCAGCAGATTTTGATGAAAATTCAAAGAGGAACTGGGATTACTGCTTTATAGAAAATGTTTCTGACTCCTTTGAACAAGAAGAGTCCTCATGGATTGGTGAAGAAACCCAAAGCAGTTACAGCCTGAGTTCCAGTCTTCAAACAGGGGAAAATGAACAAGTTGACATTTGTTCAAAGGGTTTACCTGCTACTTACTGGGACTGGGACCACCATTTCTACCCAGCTAGTAAGACTTAATACATAGAAAATATACTTAAAGTGTATGTATAGGGAGAATATTTTTTTGTTTTTGAGAAAATGAAGGAGGATTAAGCTGGAAATATATGTACCAAAAATCAGCCAGTGCAGCAGGAACCATCCAACTTTCGGTCCATGCGTACTCCTCTCTGTTCAACAGAAGCTGGTCTAATGACTGGTTTCTGTCAAACGGTCATGCTGGAAAATCAGAATTGGATCAGTGCTTGCAGCCAATGGTTGCAAGCGGTGATCAGTGTATTCTGGCAGGGAAGGGTACCCCTGCAACACACATGGTTTTTGTTGATGTAGGACATAGTCAGTTTTTGTTTTTTTTGTTCAACCTTCTGATTAAACAAAAAAAAAAAAACTGAACAGGTATACCGTGCTTTAGACCCTCTGCAAAGTTTTATTGGCCAGCCTGTGCCCAGAGGCTCTTGGTGACCATTGGCATTAAAACACAAAGAAAGTGAAAATACTGAATTTGTTGTTGTAAGTTATCATGAAAGCAAGAGATGATGGTGAACCTTCCAGTAGAGACAAATGTTTTGGTGACAACTGTTTAGGATGGGAATTTCCCTCACTTTAAGGAGCAATTTCTTCTGATTTTCCTGTTGTGTCTTCAGGACAGGAGTGAAGGTAAATCTCTCCCGCAAGATGCAGACAGCAAGAAATAAACGCAAAGTGTTTTAAACCTTCCCTGCTATATCCAAAACATACAGCGGAACTACACTCTATCTTATTACCACAATCCAAAAGTGCTAATTATTTCATTTTTATTATTCAAAGCAAACTAACCCCTCGGACTATATTTTGAGGTTGGCTGCAGCCCACTCCCTTGTCCATAAGCGCGGAATTCTTTCTACCCTCTAAACTAACCCATCCGTCCATGTCTCCATGCTTTATTTTGTTGAGAGATCACTTCAAAAAACATCCCCCTAGCTTTTCTGCCCATGGCCATTTTTAGTAGGGGCAGATGATTCATGTAACATTCACGTCCTAGAATCCATATGCCCTTAGCCTAGGCATGCAGGCAGGAGGGTGTGCTTAGCTGAGAAAACCCCTCCTTCCCTCCTGAAGACTCCTGGGATGTATGACATAATGTGCCTAGGCTTGAAAACTAGGAAGTATCTAAAGAAATGTAAAAATAATAACAGTCTATTTACCAATGCTAGCAGCATAAGGATTCCAAATAGTCAATATTGATTGAGAGAGCAAAGTTCCACTTTAAAAAAAAAAAAAAAAAGTTTTGGCTTTGCATACATTTTAATTATGATTGTGTACAGACCTTAAAGTGTTACTAAACCCACAACAGTAAAATCAGTCTGTATATGCAGTAAAGCATGCTTGTTATACTCACTGTGGAACCTAAGGGGTTAATCCTCCGCATTGTGTAAAAAGCTCCTGTCTTCTCTGATCCTCCCTTTCTTCCACTGTCCCCAATACATTTCCTGATAATACAGAACCAATGAACAGGCTGCACACGCACAATTTGGTGTGTATTGCTAGAAAGATTTTTTTTTCTTGGGAGAGTGTATGTAATCAGCACAGGAGCAATCAGCACTGTCCAGAGGGTCAGGGACCCCGAAGCCTCAAAGGACAGTCAGTGCAGAATGAAAACACCTCCTACAAGCTTTAACCAGACACTGATCGAAGTCACAAGACTGCTACATACTGCTGATGTGAAAAGGTATTTAGCGGTTTATATTTACTGAAATAGTTGCATGTCCATGTTCTGTGTACTGTGGGAGATCAGATATAGTGAATGCAGGCTCCTGGGTTTAGTAACACTTTACGTGTTTGCATTTAGTGCCTTTATTTCTATGTGTTTTTGTACTAAACTATTTCTAACAAAGTGAAAATAACAATAGGTTAGTTGTGTATGATATTGATTTAGATATTTGTAAATAATGATATTTATCTATTTGAACCACAGTGCATATAAAAGTACTTTTCATCCCTCCAAAGGTTTGCTTGTTGTACATTTAGAGCATAACTAAACCTAAGAACAAAAATACATCACAGCTTACTAGTCTTTATATGTGATGGCTGCATTAGTTTTTTATTCTTTCATTTTCACCTGGCAATCCTGCTAATAACAAACTGTCCTACATAGTCATAAATCTCACTTACGGTACTGTATCTATGTAGGAGCAGCATTGTCAACCTAGGGCAGGACTACAGAACCCCTACTCTCCTCTACTCCATAACATACAGTGGGTATAGAAAATAATAGAAAATAACCCCCCCCCCCCCCTTTAAAATAACCACATTTTGATGCTTTGCATCCTGAAATTAGGACAGACACCGTTATTGTTTTATCCAGCTGTATTTACTCAGTGCAACTTCTAACATACAAGTGAAAGATATAACCTCAACATGTCAGAAATAAAAAAAAAACATTCAAAAACAAAATCACTGAGTTGAAAAAAGGATCACCCCCCTCCTAAAAATGACTTGTAAACTCAATCAAGTGAATCACCTTCTCAATTGCACACAAAGCCATTTGACTTTCAGCTGTGGTCATTTTGATTAGCTCAGCATTTAAAGAGCTTTCTTGGAGCATTTCAGTCCCTGATAGTGCAACTGAAGCAAACAATCAACTATGGGTGGCAAGGCACCGTCAAAAGATCTCTGGGAAAAAGTTATGGACAGTCACAAGTCAGGAGACAGATACAAAAAATGTTTTCAAAGGCTTTATCAATGCCTAGGAGCACAGTGAAAAATATTAATAAGTGGATGGTATTTGGTACAACACAGACCCTCCCTGGATCAGGACGTCGCTCCCAACTGGATGAAAAAGGCCAGGAGGAAACTGGTCAGAGAGGCTACCAAAAGGCCAACAGCAACTCTGAAGCAGTTGCAGGAATTTTATGACAAAGAGTAGTCATTGTGTGCATGTGGCACTGGCCCTCAGAAAGGATGTGCTGGAACTGGAGAGAGTCCAGAGAAGGGCAACAAAAATAATTAGGGGAATGGAGGGCATCAGCTATGAGGAAAGACTACAAGCATTGAACGTATTCTCTATGGAGAAGAGACGCTTGAGAGGAGATATGCTATTAATGTACAAATACCGTACTAGTGACCTTAACATAGGGAACAAACTTTTTAGAGAAAAGGAAATTCAATTACCACACAGGGCCACTCACTAAAACTAGAAGAAAAGCTGTTTAACCTTAAACTGCGTAAGGGGTTCTTTACTGTCAGAGCGGTAAGGATGTGGAATTCTCTTCCACAAGCAGTGGTATTAGCAGGGAACATCTATAGTTTCAAAAAAAACTTTTAGATGGGCACCTTAAAGACCACAACATACAGGGATATACAATGTACGGTTAACAGTAAACACACACACACACATAATAGGTTGAACGGGATGGACTGGTATCTTTTTTCAAACTCACTAACTATGTAACAACAATATCACAAATTCTCCACAAATGTGAAATAAAAAGACACTCCTCACGAAAGGCCACATGCAGTCATGACTGAGCTTTGCCAAAACGCACCTTGAAAATACTGAGGCCATATGGAAAAAGGTGTTATGGTCAGATGAGACTAAAATTGAATTGTTTGGGCTCAACACAACAGCATGTTGGTGGTAATATCCTGCTATGGGGTTGATTTCTTTGCAGCAGGGACAGGAGGACTTATCAGGATAGAAAGAGTAATGGATGGGGCAAAATACCACCAAAATCTTGAGGAAAATCTGCTGCCCTCTGCCAGAAAATGGGAAGATTTATCTTCCAACATGACAATGACCCAAAGCACACAACAAAAATGAACACACAGTGATTGAAGGAGAAAAGGGTAAATGTCCTTGCATGGCCTAGTCAGAGCCCAGACTTAAACCCCACTGAAAATCTGTGGAATTACTTGAAGACTGCAGTCCACAAATGGTCACCATTAAATTTAACTGAGCTTGAGCAGTTCTGCTAAGAAGAGTGGGCAAATATTGCAAAGTCCAGATATGCAACGTTAGTAGAGACATATCCCAACAGACTGAAGGCTGTAATTAAAGAAAAAGGTGGTTCAACAAAATACTGATACAAAAGGGGTGACCCTTTTTCCAACTCTGTCATTCTGTTTTTTTTTTTTTTCTGACATGTTGGTGTTATATCTTTCACTTTGGATGTTATAAGTTGCACTGAGTAAATAAAGCTGGATAGAACAAAAACTGTGTCTGTCTTAATTTCATGCTGCAAAGTAACAAAACATGATTATTTTAAAAGGGGTGATTCTTTTCTATACCCACCCACTGTAGAAGGGAGGTGTTTTGTAGTCCTTAGAGATAGCTGAAAACAATGTAACTGATAAGAGCTCAGAAAAGGCAGAGTCGATTTTCTATATTTCGCTGACTAAAAGGAAGCATGTTTCGTTTTAAAATGTGCTCACTGGCTTATCCAGATAGAAGTGAGCCATATGTGCAAATTGCAACAATCAGAATTCACATTAGTGATATCAAGCTATTACAAATGGAATTCTGATCTGTTTCATACAGTATATGTTTGCAAAGATTCAGGGTCACTAAATAAAACTACTCACTACACTAATTTTCACAAAGATGATTTTATAAGATAGGTTTATCAATAAAGATTGATGCATATGAAAGTGTTTCCATACATTCTCCAAAAGGAAGGCATTTAAATGAAGGTAATGCATTTGGGAATGATTTATCAACTGTCATTTGGTATCTACACCGTCACTGCTTATTGACCCCTCTGCAAACAGGTATGTATCCACAGCAGCCTCCCTGTATTCTTCATTCTGACACCCAGTGGCTCTGGTACAGTGGAACTACTCAGCTGTATGCATTTGAAAAATCAGGCAACATCTTTATCACATGACAATCTAGGAACTGCAATGTCCCACTCCTTCATACTCAGCCCTACTGTCTTTTGAATGCGTTGCTGTTTCTACATTGAGCAGCAGACTGTGCAATATATGCATAAAAATTGTATAATTTTCTAAACAGGCTCCAGGTATTTTTAAATTGTTGTGAGCTGCTGCTATTCTACATATTGAACAAGATGTACCTTGTTCTGTTTAGGGTATGTATTCACATTCCATACTGTAGGTATACCATATACATTTATATTCTCAAATATGAATGTGCTTACTGCAGCACTGAAAAAGAGTTATTACCTTTGCTTCAGAGCAAGGTATTGTTACAACATGAGTAAGTACCTTAGAAATATCTTTGAGTCTTTATTCAGGTATTGCCAGAATTAAAAAAAAATAAATAAAAATTTTTTATTAAACTTTATATTGGTTTTCAAAAGTGTTTAGCACAAGCAGGTGCAGGAGCAGGCTAACCCGCACAAATAATACACAAAAACCCCAAAAAACAAAAAGGAAATACAAAGAAGGCGTGCATTTAAATGGCTCATTGCACCCACATCAATGACAATAATAATGGCTTAACTTTGGTCCCCGGCCAAGTGCAGGATAAGTCAAGTGAAAACTAAAATACCTTTTATATCCTTGGTACATAGTAAAACTCTTTGAATATATAATTGACAACTGAAAAATTCTTTAAGGTCCTGAGTGCTCCCGATAGAGAGGGACCTGCATCGTGCATAAAGAGCAGGAGGTCGTCCGCACATAGGACTACCCGTTCCTCCACCCAACCCACCTGCAGTCCTTGAATGTGTGGAGAGCCTCTGATATGGGTTCTACTGCAGGGTCGGAGAAAGCTGGCAGCCCTGCCTAGTGCCGCGAAAAAGTTCAAAAGGAGCTGAAAGGCAACATCCGAGCCTAATTGACGCAGTGGGTTGAGAGTAGAGGGTGCAGAGCCACAGGACAGTCCTCTCATAGTTAAATTATATGAGCAATTTTCATAAACCCATTCTTTATTTAGATCAAAAGAGGACCAGGTAAACAATTGAACATGTGAGTCATATAACAATATCACCGTATATAACAGAGAAACTGCTGTATATCACAGTCTAGAGGCAATTGTACATGAGCAAAACATTGTAGACCTATGCAGTACCAAGAGACTTCTGCTGGACATATAAAAAAATGAGGTGATGTCTACCCAGTCCTGGTCCATGTTTTTAACCACTTAAGCCCCGGAGGATTTGGCTGCCCAAAGACCAGGCCCTATTTTGCGATTCGGCACTGCGTGACTTTAGCAGACAACTGTGTGGTCGTGCGACGCTGTACCCTAATTAAATTGACATCCTTTTTTCCTACAGAGCTTTCTTTTGGTGGTATTTGATCACCTGTGTGATTTTTACTTTTTACGCCATAAACAAAAAAATTTAGTACATTTTGAAAAAATAACAATATTTTTCACATTTTTTTATATGAAATTCCCCAAAAAAATGTAAAAATCAAATTTTTTTAACATTTTAGGCCAATTTGTTTTCTGCTACCTATATTTGGTAAAAAAAAAAATCACAATAAGCGTATTTTGATTGGTTTGCGCAAAAGTTATTGCGTTTACTAAGGGAAAGATTTTTGTAATTTTTATTGTTTTTTTTTTTAACAAGTAATGGCGGTGATCTGCGATTTTTTTTTTTTGCGGGACTGCGACATTGCGGCGGACAGATCGGACCCTTTACTGACATTTTTTACACTTTTGGGGGTACCAGTGACATTACTACAGTAATCAGTACTATACATATGCACTGTTACTGTAAAAAGGGCACTGGCAGGGAAGGGGTTAACTTTATTGGTGATGCAGGGGTTAAGTGTGTCCCTAGGGGCGTGCGTCTAACTGTAAAGGGGTGTGGCTAGTGATGTAACCACAGAGACATACGATCCTACATAGCAGGATCGTATGATCTTTGCAGTTAGATCAGGGAGAATGACAGGCAGCTTTGTTTACATTAGACGCCTGCCTTTCTCCCTCTCCACCGGGAGATCGCGAGTGATCGGGTACGCCGGTCACACGTGCGGACATGTTAGGGAATGAGCGGGGGCAGGAGCACGCCTCCAGGGGCACGCGCTTGCCCCCTAGAGGCTCTCAGGCTAGCGACGTAGTACTACGTCACTTTGCCTGTACGGGGCTGACTGCCGCAGTAAATATACTGTGGGCGGTCGGCAAGTGGTTAAATGTATGGAGAGGGAGAAAAGCATATAACACAGTAGCGTTATGAGGGGATAGGGGAATAAACCCATCAGCAGGGTGGGAGAGAAGGGTGCTAAAAATATAGAATGGGACATACAGTAGCAATAAGAAAAATGGGGAGAATGGAGAAGCAGGAGAAAAAAAGAGGGTTGGGGAGTGTAGTATGGTAAGCAACGGGTTAAGTTGCTGTCTGCAAAATGTTACAATTATGTATATGTCTGGGAGCTGGGTTGGGCTGAAGTTAGTTGCATGCTGATGTGCAGTGAATAAAGAAGCAACCTGTAAAGCCTGTCTGTGTTAATACACTACATTTTGGCGACGAGGATGGCTAGCTTTCTGGATTTACCGGGTATCGGACCGTTTGATGTGTCTGGAGACCACACTAGTCTCTCACAGCGCTGGGACAAGTGGAAGAAGGGATTTCAGCTCTATGTTATAGCCACAGGAGTGACTGCACCTGCTCAGAAGAGAGCCATGTTGCTGCATCTAGCTGGACCTCAAGTTCAGGACATTTTTGAAACCCTGGGAGCAACAGGGGAAGATTCAGACTATGAGACAGCCATGAATAAACTGAGTGAGTACTTTGAGCCAAAGAAAAATATTCCCTATGAAAGATATAAATTTAGACAGGCTGTGCAAGAACTGGGAGAAACCACAGACAGTTATGTGACTAGGCTGAAATATCTGGCAAAGTCTTGTGATTTTGGGACTGTAACTGAGGAGATAATCAGAGATCAGGTCATAGAGAAATGCACATCTGTGCACCTCAGGAGGAGATTATTGAGAGAACCTAGTCTCACACTTACTAGTCTGCAGGAGATTGCAAGAGCCATTGAACTGTCTGAGCTCCAGGCTCTGCATATTGAAACCAAGAACACTGCATCTGTCAATACAGTCTCCAAACCTACCTATAATAATAGGAATATCTGGAGTAGGAAAGAGAGTTTTCCAAAGAGGACTTTACATATCACCTGCAATAAATGTGGCAGGGCGGGACACACAAGTCAGGACTGCACTGTGGTACAGAATAAAATGTGCTTTGCTTGTGGAAAGACAGGTCATTTTGCAGCTGTGTGTAGAAGTACAACCAGAGATAACAAAACCTGGGGGCGGAGCCAGCGGCCGGCATGTGAGGACGTTCTGAGTGAGAGCTCCGCTGACTGCCTGTGATCCTGTACTCATCCTGCCCGCAAACTCCGTTTTTTTCTTCTGTTGCCTGATCGGGGGAACCCCTGGACCTGGAAGGACAGTGTTGGAGATGGTCAAATACGGTAAAGCGGCTCCGGTGCCGCCCGGGGACAGACTGGCGTGCTTTGCCTGGGGATCCCAAGATGGCGCCGGTCGCCTGGCGGAGGAGGTGCCGAGGGAGCGGGCTGGTGCGGACGTTGTGGGGGATATCTGGGATGATCCTGAGGCGCCTGAGCCCGCTCCTAGGCCTCCTAGGAAGGGGCACAGACAGAGGGGGAGATCGTTGGATCGGCTGGTGAAGCCGGTCTGTGCTGACAGCTCTGGCTCTCATCCCTCAGCCTCTGGGGAACCGTCCCTGTCCCAAATTATGGAGGCCATACAATTCTGTCGCTCTTCATTGACTGAACAAATTGATGGGCTTAAGATTGAGTTCTCTTTTTTGAAGCAAGATCTGGCCAAAGTGAAGGACAGGACGCGTGCAGCAGAGAGGAGGATTCAGGATGTGGAGGCTGTGGTCCGCCCTATGGAGACAACGGTGCAGGTGTCTAAGCAGATAGTGGCTGAACATACGCTGAAGTTGGCTGATATGGAGGATCGCATGCGCCGCAATAACCTCAGGTTTGTGGGGTTTCCCGAGGGTTCGGAGGCCAGGCACCCGGAGGACTTTCTAGAGGGCTGGCTGAAAGCCAATATGGATGCTGCCACCTTCACTAGGCTGTTTGCTATTGAACGGGCCCATAGGATTCCCTCCAAGGCACCGCCAAGGGGGGCCATCCCTCGCCCTATGATCGCAAAGTTGGTGCATTTCAGGGACAGGGAGAACATTCTACGGGTGGCCCGTACAGGCCCTGCATTGGAGTTTAATGGATATCGTGTTTCAATTTATCCTGACTTTTCGGCAACAACGCAGAAGCAGAGAGCCAGCTATCAACCTGTGAAACGGCGTCTCCGAGAACTTAATTTGGGGTACAGTATGCTGTACCCGGCCAAGCTGCGGGTGGTGGATGGGGCAAGGCCCACTTCTTCAATAATCCGACGGAGGCGTCTGCGTGGCTTGATGCGAGGGGCCCTGGTGCCCGGCGCGGGTCCCCTGGGAGATCCTGAGTGTGGCTTGACCTGCCTAATGCTGTACCATGATTCTGCTCGGCTGGAGTTTGTGTGACTGTGAATGGAGTTTTTTTTACAGGTGGTTGGAGGGACTCTTTTTTCTCCTGTTTTTTTTTCCTTCTTTTCCTTCTGTTTTTTCTGCTCCCATTTTTATCTGGCCTCAAGGACCTTTTTTTTTTGAACACTTGGCTCGCTGCTGAACTGTGTGGGGGGGGGGGGGGGGGTTTGGTTTTTTCTTTGGTGGACCCAAGGACTGTGGACCTGATGTTGTGGGGGGGCTTGTCCGAGTGATCTTGGGGAGGGGGGAGGGGTGGTATTGCACTTCTGAGGTAGAGACTCTGGTGTTTTTTCTAGTTTTGTGTTTTGGGAATGAAGCACTTGGCGGGTTTGGGGCTGGGTGCAGGGAGGGGGGTGGGGAGGGAGTGGGATGGGGCTCTTGTTTTTTCCATTTCAGGTGACTGTGGGAACTCGGATGGGACTCTGCCATGTGGGGGGACCTGTATTTGCTGTGATCTGGTGGTATGGGAATGTCTGCTGCTTGATGGAGGAGAGGATCCTGGAGTTGGGGCTGAGTGGGAGGGCCCTGGAGGATGTGGTGGGAGGAGTTTTCTGCTGTCTGGAAATGCATGTGATGGCTGAGCGTCTGAAAGTGGTGTCCTGGAATGTCCGGGGCTTGAACTCGAAATTTAAACGTTCATTGATTTTTGATTATCTTAAGGCGCATAAGCCGCATCTGATTCTGTTGCAGGAGACTCATCTACAGGGCTCCAGGATCCTCTCCTTGAAGAGGGCACATATTGCTAGCATGTATCATTCAACGTACTCCTCTTATGCGAGAGGGGTCTCTATTTTGGTAACGAAAGCAATGCCTATCACGATACAAATGGTTAAAACTGATGTGTTTGGGAGGTATGTGATCCTGGTCATTAAGGTGTGCCTACGAATACTGACAGTTGTAAATGTTTATGTGCCTCCTCCATTCTCCTTGGCCCTGATGGATGTGATTTTCAAGGCAACCATGGAGGTGGCGGAGGGACAAGTGTACATTATGGGGGATTTTAATGCTGTCTCTGACCCGGAGCTTGACAGGCTGAGGGGTAAGGCCGGTTCTCCGGCTCCTTTGGCGAGGTGGTTGGCCTCTTCTGGCTTTCGGGATGTTTGGAGACACACTCACCCGTTGGCCCGGGAGTTTTCGTGCTACTCGGAGACATATAAGTCACTGTCTCGGGTGGACACTGTCCTCGCCGAGGAGGCGGGATTGGGTCTGGTGGACTCGGTGGAATATTTGCCGAGAGTCCACTCGGATCACTCTCCCCTGGCTCTCACTCTTCGGGTGGGGTTTAGGGAGGGGGTTCGTCAGTGGAGGATGGAGGCCAGTTGGTTACAGGAGGAATATATTAAGATTGCTTGTTCACGGGCCATAGCCAATTACTGGGTGGAGAATGGGGAGTATGGGGAACCTCAGCTTCAATGGGAGGCCTTTAAGGCTACCTTGAGGGGGGTTTTCATGACCGAATTGAAAAGCTTTAGGAGACAACTGGCCTCTACTAGGGCGGAAAAGGAGCTGGTGGTTTCCAGGACTGAGATGGACTATGTGGGTGCTCCGGACCCGGAGGGGTTGCTTAGTTGGAGACAGGCGACCAGAGACCTACAGATGTTCCTGACTGACCAGACGACCAAAACTATGTTGGCCCAGCGGCGGAGGGTGTTTGAGTTTGGGGACAAGAATGGGCGGATGTTGGCCTTTCTGGCTCGCTCGGAGCATGCGCCGGTGCATGTTGGCTGTGTGCTGGGCGAACAGGGTAGGGAAGTTAGGGATACCGCTGGGATACTTCGAGAATTTACTCGCTACTATGAGGACCTATATAAATCAGGTCTGGCCCGGGACCGGGCGGAGCTCGATGACTATCTGCAGGGTGTGGAGTTCCCGCAGTTGTCGGACGAGGAGGTCAGTTTCCTGGATAGGGGAATTACTGTGGGGGAGGTGGGAAGGGCCATTGCGTCCTTCTCCCCCAGGAAGTCCCCTGGTCTGGATGGGATGCCGTCGGAATGGTATCACACTTTTAGGGAGGAGTTGTCGCCCCGTTTGCTGCACTTGTACGATTCTGCGCGGAAAGGGGGGGTTCTGCCTCTTTCTATGAGAGAGGCATTGGTGGTGCTTATCCCGAAACCGGGGAAGGACCCGAGAGATTGTGGGGCGTACAGACCAATCTCGTTGATTAATGTCGACACCAAAATTTTGGCCAAAGTTCTAGCTATGAGGCTGCAGACGGTTATCCTGAAATTGATTAGGGCAGATCAGACGGGCTTTATGCCGGGGCGGTGTGCGCAGATGAATGTGCGGCGTCTTTTTGTCAATCTTCAGGCTCAACATGACGTGTGGGGGGAACGGGTGGTGGCCTCTTTGGACACTCAGAAGGCCTTCGACTCGGTGGAGTGGCCGTATCTATTCCGGGTGCTGGAGGCGTACGGCTTCGGCCCGGTTTTTCGCTCCTGGGTTCAATTGCTGTATACAGAGCCTCTGATGAGGGTTAGGGTTAATGGACAGATCTCTGAGCCCTTCCGGATGCATAGGGGGACCAGACAGGGATGTCCTTTGTCACCCCTGCTCTTCGCCCTGGCTATGGAACCTCTGGCGATGAGATTGCGGGAGAGTGTGGTTTTCAGAGGGTTGCGGGTGGGCTCTATGGAGGAACGGGTCTCATTATATGCGGACGACATGCTATTGTACTTGCAGGATCCGGGGCCTTCCTTGACCTATGCCATCAGTGTGATTCGGGAGTTTGGGGAGTACTCTGGGTTCTGTATCAATTGGGCCAAGTCATCTCTCTTTCCACTGGACGAGGGGGTTGTGGCTCCGGCTGGGTGCCCGATCCCCCTGTCCAGTTCCTTTAAATATCTGGGAATTGTGTTTCAGATGCCGATATCTGGGTTTTTGGAGACCAATCTTGCTCCTATTGTAAAGGCCTTTCGGGAAAGGGTGGAACGGTGGTGGTCCCTCCCCCTCTCGCTGCTTGGCAGAGTAAATCTTTTTAAGATGATTTTTTTGCCCAAATTTTTATATATCCTGTCGAATTCTCCGGTCTATGTTCCGAGGAAGGTTTTCCGGAGGATCGACGCAATCCTTACCACCCTGCTGTGGGGTAGTAGACCCTCTAGGGTGGCTTTGTCGGTGCTCAAGTGCCCGGTAGCGAGGGGGGGATTGGCGGTGCCGGACTTGCGGTCCTATTACTTTGCAGCACAGTTGGTCTTTCTGCATTGGCGGTTTTCTCCGCAGGTGCCTAACGCGACGGTAGAGGTGGAGGCGGCAATTGCCTCCTCATTTGAATCGCTGATCAATGTTTTGTACAGGGGGGGGCTCCTGGGCGGGATTGCCTGGGAGGATTTTTCGGATTTGTGCTCGGAAGATGGGGGATACTCCGTTGGAGTCATCTCCGAATGCTCTGTTGTGGTTCAACCCATCGTTGCGGGAGCTCGCTAGCCTGCAAGATGGGGGACATTGGGCCAGGTTTGGCCTTAAATATTTGCATCAATTGTTTTATCAGGGTAAAATGGTGTCATTCATGCAGTTGAGAGACAGCTTTGGGATTCCCGGGACGTGGCGCTTCAGATATCTGCAACTCCAGCATGCGGTGCGGGCGCAGTTCGGGGGGGGGGAAGTGGTCTTGGCTAACCCCTCTCTTGAGACTGTGCTGCTGGATCCGGAGCCTTTGAAACGGATCTCTAGATTCTATGGGGCGCTGGGTCCTGGGGGTCCTGGGGTGGTAGATAGGGCCAGAGTTAGATGGCTAGCTTTTATACCGGAATTGACGGAGGAACGCTGGGAGGAGGTTTTGGAGACGTACCTTGGTACGGTTATCTCGTCTACTGATAAGATGATCCAATTGCGATATCTTCATCAGACCTATTACACTCCGGCCCGCCTGTTTTCCATGCGCAAGAGGGATTCTGCTGTGTGCCATAAATGTTCAGGGGGTAGGGGGTCCCTTTTGCACATGGTGTGGGATTGCCCTAAGGTGAGACCCTTGTGGTCTCAAATTACGAAGTTTATGGAGGAGAACTTTGGACTCCCGAATATTTGCTCGCCCCTGGTGTGTCTTCTGGGGGTAATAGAGGTGGAGGGACTGGATATGGCCACTAAGTTATTTATCCGCATCCTTTTCTTCTGTGCGCGGAAGTTAATCGCCAGGAGGTGGATCTATACTGAGGTGTTGTCTCTAGACATGTGGAAGAGGGTGGTGAATGCGGACATTGTGCTATATAAGATGACTTATGAGGCTAGGGGGTCCCCTAAGAAATTTAGGAAAGTTTGGTACCGCTGGGTGGACTCCGATGCTACTTTGGTGGATACGCCCTCTGACCGACCTTGAGGACTGTGGACCTGTACTGGGGGGGGGTTGGGGGCTCTGGACACTTCTCAGGCATGGGCTTCTTAGACGACTACGGGACCGGCTAGGTTGGGAATGTTATTGCAGAGAGGTTCTCTGGGAGGGTCACCTGAAGGGGGGGGGTGGGAGATGGGCGTTCTGCTCGTTTGGTCGCCCCCGCTGGTTCTTCCTTGGGGGGATCAGTGAGGTGACTGGGGTTCTGGTTCTGTTTGGGGGGCAAGGGCAAGTTTTGTTTTTTTTTTTTTTTAGGTAGTGTGTTCCAAATAAAAATGGGGTCCGGCTACTCGCTCGGTCCGTGGGATATTGAAGTTTATTATCCAGGGGATGATCTTTTGTTTTCTGCTGTTCCTGACTGTATTGCCATGTGCCCCTTGGAGAATGCTGAGTGATGGTTATAATGTTTTATTGTATTGTACTGTTGCGGACTGTGTGTTTATGCTGGACTTCAATAAAAATCTTTTTTAAAAAAAAAAAAAAAGAGATAACAAAACCAAAGGACAATCTGCACAAGTAAATGTTATAGCTGAGGATAAAGAGAGTGCTCTTGACTGTGAATTTATATTCTCCCTGTGTTCTCTGCAAGCCGGGACATTAACCATTAAGATTGGAAATACAGATGTGTCAGTGTTGATTGACTCTGGAGCTACATGCAATGTTATGGACTTAGCTTCTTGGCACAGTCTTAATGGCAGAGAAAATCACCTTAAATTGTGTAACATCACTAAACAGATTTATACTTATGGCTCCAGTACACCACTGCAACTTAAAGGCAAATTTTATACCTCTGTTCAAACACATGAGACTGGTCCTCCATTGCAGACCGAATTCTATGTTGTAGATGGCACAGGGTCGCCTCTGCTTGGTCGTCAAACCGCAATGGCACTAGGGGTGTTACAGATTGGCCGTGATGTAGGCAGCGCAAGAGTGAATATGGTGTCTCCTGCTATTTCTGCATTGAAAGAGGAATTTAAAGATTGCTTCTCTGGGTTTGGAAAATTAAAGGATTTTGAGTTGGAGCTTCACATTGATCCACATGTAAAGCCTATTGCACAGCCAGTACGCAGACTTCCTTATAGCCTGAGATCACCTGTTGAGCACAAACTGGCAGAGCTGCTAGACCTTGACATTATTGAACCTGTGGAAGGGCCCACTCCGTGGGTATCGCCGTTAGTTGTTGTACCAAAGGGCACAGATATTCGGATTTGTGTGGACATGAGATGTGCTAACCAAGCTGTGCAGAGAGAGAGACATCCAATTCCCACTATTGAAGATGTTCTACATGCAATGAATGGGGCACGTGTCTTCAGTAAACTGGATTTGAAATGGGGTTATCATCAGATTGAATTGACCCCAGCATCTAGAGTCATCACTACATTTGCAAGCCATAAAGGTCTTTTTAGATACAAGAGGTTGATGTTTGGCGTATCGTCCGCACCGGAGGCCTATCAACATGTGATTCAGCAAGTGCTACATGGTTGTGAAGGCACGCATAACATTTCTGATGATATAATTGTGTGGGGAAAAAACACACAGGAGCACGATGAACGTCTCTGTGCAGTGCTAAATCGCTTGAAGGAGAAAGGGTTAACATTAAATGAGAAGAAGTGCACATTTCAAATGAATAAAATGACTTTTATGGGCCATGTGCTGTCTGACAGGGGCATTGGTCCGGAGGACTGTAAAATTAAAGCAGTGTCTGATGCCAGAAATCCTGAAAACCCTGCAGAAGTACGCAGTTTTCTTGGGCTAGTGAATTACTGTGCCAAGTTTATTCCAGATATGGCGACTGTCAGTGAACCTTTGAGAGTGTTGACTCGCAAAGCAGTCCCGTAGAAGTGGGGCTTTTTGGAACAAGGTGCATTTGTTGAACTTAAGAGACGGCTGACTTGCGCCACAACTTTGGCTTATTTCAATCCTACTGCACACACCCAAGTTATTGTCGATGCTAGCCCTGTGGGGTTAGGCGCCATCTTGGTTCAGAGACAATGCACAGGCGATTACAGGCCTATTCAGTATGCAAGCAGATCCCTCACTGATGTAGAGAGATGTTATTCTCAGACCGAGAAAGAAGCCTTGGCTGTTGTTTGGGGATGTGAAAGGTTTCACACCTATCTCTACGGCCTTGATTTTGAAATCATCACAGACCACAAGCCTCTGGAAGTGATATATTCGCCACGCTCAAAACCATCCGCCAGAATTGAGAGATGGGTTCTCAGATTGTTACCATATCGCTTTACAGTGCGGTACAGACCTGGACCGACTAATGCGGCAGATGCACTTTCCAGATTGCCTCAGTCTTCTGCACCTGTTCATAACCTGGCAGAAGAGTACATTCGTTTTGTGGCTACTAATGCCATGCCTCAGGCATTGACACCGCGGGAGGTTGAAGAATTGTCATCTGTGGATCCGGAAATTGCTCGGTTGAGAAAATGTGTAAGACAAGGGGTTTGGGTGGATTGTGACCCAAGCTATCACAGAATCAAACAAGAGCTGAGTATTGCAGGACAACTAGTTCTACGTGGCCATCGTATTGTGATGCCTAAAGACTTACGGAAACGTACATTACATTTAGCCCATGAGGGCCATCAAGGCATTGTACGCACCAAACAAAGATTACGTGAGAAAGTCTGGTGGCCAGGAATTGACAAGGATGTGGAACGTTTGGTTTCTTCATGTCGAGCATGTCAGTTGGTGGGCAGCAAACCTCAACCAGAACCAGTAACTCACACTGTTCTACCTGAGGGACCATGGGAAGATTTAGCCATTGATCTGTGCGACATTCCATCTGGACACCATCTTTTAGTTGTTGTGGACTATTATTCAAGGTGGCAAGAGGTGGTAGTTCTCACTAAAGCTACATCATCAACTGTAATTGAGGGGTTGGAGAGCATTTTTGCATCTCATGGGTTGCCTAAACGGATTGTGAGTGATAATGGTGCCCAATTTACTTCTCAGGAATTTCAGGATTATCTGAAATCAAATGCTATTGAACATCATCGTACAACTCCATACTGGCCACAGGCTAACGGGGAAGTGGAACGCCAGAATCTAACCTTGCTGAAAGCTTTGCGGATTGCTCATTTAGAGAGAAGAGACTGGAAAAAGGAACTGTGGCGTTTTCTTTTGGCTTATCGCACAACTCCGCATACTGTCACTGGCGTTAGTCCTGCGGAACTTCTTTGTGGTCGCAAATTCAGGACAAAATTGCCAGACATTGGGGGTCCTCCTACAAGTCAGAAACCTTTTCGGCATATTGATGAGGAAAGGAAGAACCGGGCTGAACAGTATGCAAACCACCGCCGCCATTGTCAACCTAGTGGCCTTCAACAGGGTGATAAGGTGTTGCTTCAAAATGATCGGTTTAACAAACTGGCTCCGTCCTTTAAACCTGAGCCTTATGTTGTAAAGGAGAAAAGAGGTACTCAAGTGGTTTTAGAGGATTTAGATGGACACACAAAAGTGCGTAATTCCTCATTTGTGAAGAAATTTATTGAGTCAGAAGGTCAAGTATCGGAAGATGGCGAACAGGCAAAGAGTAGTAATGATACTGCCAGTGATCCAGACTTCAATCCACAACCATCCACATCGGAATGGCCAAGAGAAAAACGAGCAACAAATCCACTGGCCTACCTTAAGGACTATGTGTATAGTCAGGAGTTTATAGTTTAAATTTTTAGTTGTTCATCCATGCATTTTGTTAATCTTATTAATACGTTGTGCATGTTATGTTTTATTCAAAGAGAGGAGGGAATGTAGTATGGTAAGCAACGGGTTAAGTTGCTGTCTGCAAAATGTTACAATTATGTATATGTCTGGGAGCTGGGTGTGGCTGAAGTTAGTTGCATGCTGATGTGCAGTGAATAAAGAAGCAACCTGTACAGCCTGTCTGTGTTAATACACTACAGGGAGGAAAAAGATAGGGGTGGCTCCTCTTGCTAATAAATAAAGCTTTAGGCTTCAGACCCATATCTAAGGAATCTGGGACTGATGCTTCAGGCTTGCCATGAGTTGCTTCAGTAATTCAAGAGCTAAAATTCTGGCTTGCCTCTGTTCTGTTGTTTGAGTTCTTTTTTTTCCACCTAGCCAGAATGCATGCTTTTGAAGTATTTAGGAGGTGCATCATGTAGTAATAGGTAGCTGGCTAATCCACCCTGGTCAGACTTTTAATGGAGTTTTTGACCACGGACCAGAACTTATCCAGTATTGGGCAAAAAAAATATGAAGTAGTGAACCCTTCATTTTTTGGCATCTCCAGCGAAGAGGAGAAATCAGGCGGCTGATTTTGTGGAGTACTTGGGGTGTTTTGTGCCACCTAGTCAGAATTCTATACCCATTTTCTTGGTATATATTTGCCAAGGAGGCCTTGTGTGCAAAGAAGCGTATTTGGTCTTTTTGAGCCTGAAAGAATGTGGTATGTAGTTCTTGTTCCCACTTCTTTAAGAAGCTGGGATCTTTGGCAAGATCACTCAAGGTCAGCGTTGAATACAACAGGGACAGTGCATGCATGACTGGCAAAGAGTTCAGGTAATGTTATTTAAAAGGGGTAAGCGCACAAAAGCTTTAAGAAGAACTTGGTAGTGATCTAGGGAACAAGCCTAACTGCATGATGCACCTCATCAATTTAGACCCATGAGAAAAACCAATGTGACTTAATCATGAGGTTTTTTTTTTTTTTTTGGGAAGTGAAACAATATAATTTGAGATGTTCTTTTGCAATGAGAGTGCAGAATTAAATGTCTGTGGCACTGTGCAGGTAATGCAGTGAATTCAATGCAGGTAACATTGGGCTAGTGTGCGGAGATATACAGTGCATTGCAAAAGTATTCGGCCCCCTTGAACTTTTCGATCCTTTGCCACATTTCAGGCTTCAAACAAAGATATAAAACTGTAATTTTTTTTTTTTTTGAAGAATCAACAAGTGGGACACAATCATGAAGTGGAACGAAAACGAAAGTTATTGGATATTTCAAACTTTTTTAACAAATAAAAAACTGAAAAATTGGGCTTGCAAAATTATTCAGCCCCCTTAAGTTAATGCTTTGTAGCGCCACCCTTTGCTGCGATTACAGCTGTAAGTCGCTTGGGGTATGTCTCTATCAGTTTTGCACATCGAGAGACTGAAATTTTTGCCCATTCCTCCTTGCAAAACAGCTCGAGCTCAGTGAGGTTGGATGGAGAGCATTTGTGAACAGCAGTTTTCAGTTCTTTCCACAGATTCTCGATTGGATTCAGTCTGGACTTTGACTTGGCCATTCTAACACCTGGATATGTTTATTTGTGAACCATTCCATTGTAGATTTTGCTTTATGTTTTGGATCATTGTTTTGTTGGAAGACAAATCTCCGTCCCCCAGTCTCAGGTCTTTTGCAGACTCCATCAGGTTTTCTTCCAGAATGGTCCTGTATTTGGCTCCATCCATCTTCCCATCAATTTTAACCATCTTCCCTGTCCCTGCTGAAGAAAAGCAGGCCCAAACCATGATGCTGCCACCACCATGTTTGACAGTGGGGATGGTGTGTTCAGGGTGATGAGCTGTGTTGCTTTTACGCCAAACATAACGTTTTGCATTGTTGCCAAAAAGTTCAATTTTGGTTTCATCTGACCAGAGCACCTTCTTCCACATGTTTGGTGTGTCTCCCAGGTGGCTTGTGGCAAACTTTAACCACTCTACAACCGCTCACAGTAATACTACTGCGGCAGAGTGGTTCGTTATCGTCCAGCGACGTAGTATTAACGTCGTTGGACACTCCCCCTTCTGGGCGGCGCTTGCGCGCCGCCGGAGGCTCGCTCCCGCTGTTTTCATTCACAGCGGGAGTCGGGCCAGGGGAGGAGCAGCGGCGATCGCCGCTGCTCTTACCCGATCGTCGGGGATCGAGTCTGGAGATCCGCCCGCTGTGTGTAAACACAGCGGGCGGATCTCCATAGTGACAGGGAGTGACAGATCGGACTGTTCAGCATAGCTGGACATCCGATCTGTCCATGACTCACACAGTCACCTCCCCCCCTACACGTCAGTAAGCACCAGGCATACATTAACCCCTCCCTCTCCAATAAAATTAACCCCTTCCCTGCCAGTGTCATTTTTACAGTAACAGTGCATATTTATAGCACTGATTACTGCAGTAATGTCACTGGTACCCCCAAAAGTGTCAAAAATGTCAGTCAAGGGTCCGATCTGTCCGCTGCAATGTCGCAGTCCCGCAAAAAAAATCGCAGATCGCCGCCATTACGCGTTAAAAAAAAAACACCAAAAATGACAGAAATCTTTCCCTTTGTTAGTAAACGCAATAACTTTTGCGCAAACCAATCAAAATACGCTTATTGCGATTTTTTTTACCAAACATATGTAGCATAAAACAAATTGGCCAAAAATTTTTAAAAAAATTGGTTTTTACATCTTTTTTGGAGGGAATTTCATATAAAAAATGTTAAAAATATTGTTATTTTTTCAAAATAAACGCTCTTTTTTTGTTTATAGCGCAAAAAGTAAAAATCGCACAGGTGATCAAATACCACCAAAAGAAAGCTCTGTTTGTGGGAAAAAAAGGACGTAAATTTCGTTTGGGTACGGCGTTGCACGACCGCGCAATTGTCAGTTGAAGTCGCACAGCGCCGAATCGTAAAAAGTGGCCTGGACGGAAGACAGCAAAATCCTCCGGTGGTAAAGTGGTTAAACAACACTTTTTATATATACACTGTATCTTTAAGAAATGGCTTTCTTCTTGCCACTCTTCCATAAAGGCCAGATTTGTGCACTATACGACTGATTGTTGTCCTATGGACAGAGTCTCCCACCTCAGCTGTAGATCTCTGCAGTTAATCCAGAGTGATCATGGGTCCTCACTGGCTGCATCTCTGATCAGTCTTCTCCTTGTATGAGCTGAAAGTTTAGAGGGACGGCCAGGTCTTCGTAGATTTGCAGTGGTCTGATACTCCTTCCATTTCAATATTATCGCTTGCACAGTGCTCCTTGGGATGTTTAAAGCTTGGGAAATCTTTTTGTATCCAAATCCGGCTTTAAACTTCTCCACAACAGTATCTCGGACCTGCCTGGTGTGTTCCTTGTTCTTCATGATGCTCTCTTTAAACGGACCTCTGAGACTATCACAGTGCAGGTGCATTTATACAGAGATTTGATTACATGGGAGGTGGCCCACTTGAATGGAAAGTCATGCCTAATTTGTTCATATAAAGTAGGCAGTACAGTAATGTTTATTGCCTTTGACTCCCATACCGGTTCTGTTCTTCTAATAGGACATGGTGGAAAGTAGTTGGTGACATGATAAAGATAAAATCACCTTGTGGGTGTTTTTAGCCATCTCAAGATCTGCTATTCCA
Source organism: Pelophylax lessonae (assembly GCF_965119305.1). Lineage (NCBI taxonomy): Eukaryota > Metazoa > Chordata > Amphibia > Anura > Ranidae > Pelophylax > Pelophylax lessonae. The sequence goes on from NC_138774.1 coordinate 148,398,478, forward strand.
TTGTGTGCCCTAATGGTGAGTAGGAATGGCTCTAAGGCAGGGATCAACAAACCCCAGGCACCAGGTCACCATTGCGAATAGAAAATGTGGACTGGCGCCTGGGCTGCTGTCAGCCCCAGTGGCTAGCATGGAGGGAGCAACCGGACGCACCATTCCTGGGCGGCCGGCAGGAACGTTTGTTTTCTGATGCCAGGGGTGGGAAAGGGAGGCTCTGTGAAGCCGGGTTAAAAGAGGAGAGGGGTGGGACTGTGAGGGGCAGGTTAGAGCAGATGAGGGGCTGTAAAGTAGTAGGAAGAGCAGGTTGGGGGAGGAGCGGAGCTGACAGGGGCAGAGTGGTGCCCTGTGTGGCTCTCTCCCCCCTTCCACTGGATGCGCGTCTAGTTTGAGCTGTCCGGGGAGACTCCCTAGAGCAGGAACCACTCTGAATGGGCTCAGCAATGGCCCCAAGCTGGCCACCACCTCACAGGGATCCCCCGGGCACTTTGGTTGCCCCTGGATGAGCTCGGAATGTGGCTTCGATTCGGGTCTGGCCAGCCCAAGAGCCCCCTACCCCCTGGACAGCTGGTGTGGCCAACTATTAGTGCCCATCAATGCAGCCTCATCAGTGCCCATCAATGCTGCCTTATCCAGTGCCCATCAATGCTACCTTATCAGGGCAGCCTCATTAATGCCCATGTTAGTGCCCATCAATGCTGCCTTATCAGTGCAGTCTCATCAGTGACCCTATTAGTGCCCATCAATGCTGCCTTATCAGTGCAGCCTCATCAGCGCCTATATTGGTGCCCATCAATGCTGCCTTATCAGTGCAGCCTCAACGGTGCCTCCTTATCAGTCCTGATTAATGATGCCTTATCAGTGCCACCATCAGTGCAGCCTCTTCAGTGTCCCTATCAGTGCAGCCTGCCTCATCAGTGCCTCTATCAGTGCAGCCTTATTAGTACCCATAAATTCTGCCTTTTCAGTGCAGCCTCATCCCTGCACATTAGTGAGGAAGAAAAATGACTTATAAAATTTTGAAAATAACAGAAATAAAGAAAGGGTTTTTTTTTTTTTCAAAATTTTCAGTCTTTTTTTCATGCATTTAGCAAAAAATAAAAAAAAAACCTAGTGGAGATCAAAAACCACCAGAAGAAAGCTCTATTGGGCTAAAAAAAAAAACAAAATTCATTTTAGACATGAATCTGCACGTGACCTCTGTGACAGCTGTGTATAAGGGATGATTTTACACACAGAGCGGTCACAGATCCCCCCCACACAGTACACCCAAGCACCACTGTCCCTGTCCCTGTCCCATAAACATCTATATAACTACACACAAAACATCAGTCCCAGTACCCCATCACATCTGTACCAGTACACCACACATCTGTCACAGTATACCCATAAACAACTGTACCAGTGCCCCTTCACATCTGTCACAGTGTCCCATAAACAACTGTACCAGTGCACAAAACATCTGTCACAGTGCCCCATCCCATCTGTACCAGTGCACAAAACATCTGTCATTGTCCCATTACATCCGTACCACTGCACAAAACATCTGTCATAGTGCTCCATTACATCTGTACCAGTGCACAAAACATCTTTCAGTGCCCCATCACATCTGTACCACTGCACAAAACACCTGTCAGTGTCCCTGTGAACATCTGCATCAATGCAAAAATTTGCAAACTCTACTATTTTATTCTCTAGGGTCTCTGCTACAAAAATATATAATGTTTGGGGTTCTAAGTAATTTTCCAGCAAATATACAGATTTTTACTTGTAAAAAAAAGTGTCAGAAAAAGGTCTGGTGGATAATGCTTGAAGTACTCTTTGGATGTTGCACTTCTCTAGCACTTCCAGGCTGTGAAAAAGTCTCGCACATGTCGTATCACCCATACTCAGGATAAGTAGCAGAATGTCTTTTGGGGTGTAATTGCCAGTATGCCTATGCCGTATGTGAGAAATACCTTATTAACCACTTAAGGACCGCCTGCCTCAGTTTTACTTCGGCAGGCAGCCCCTCCTGCGTGAACCAACATAGGACTATGTCGCTCACACACCTGCTGCTAGGGGGGCGAGCGTGTGCCGCTCGGCAGCAGGGACCCAGATGCACGGGGCTGGCAGCCCCGATTGCCGCCGGCCACCCGTGATCGCTCCCCGCTAAGAGAAGAACGTTCAGCTGTTGTAAATACAGCCGACTGTTCTTCTCTCTGGAATGATCACAGAATGCCTGTGATCCTTCTATATAGGATCACAGGTCTCTATGATCATTTCAAAAGCCCACCCCCCCCCCCCCCCCCCACAGTTAGAAAAACTCCCCTAGGCTTACATTAAACCCCTTGATCACCCACTGTGTTAGCCCCTTCCCTGCCAATGTCATTATTCAGTAGCCGTGCACATTTTTAGCACTGTATACTGTAGTAATGTCACTGGTCTCTCCAAAAGTGTTGAAAATGTCAGTTAGGGATCTGATCTGTCTGCCGCACTGTCGCAGTCCCCCTAAAAAAAAAATTGCAAACCACTGCCATTACTAGTAAAAAAAAAAAAAAAAAAAAAAAAAAACAACAATAAAAATGACATAAATCTTTACCCTAGTTTGTAGACGCGATAACTTTTGCGCAAACCAATCAAAATACGCTTATTGCGATTTTGTTTACCAAACAGATGTAGCAGAAAAATTGGCCTAAAATGAAAAAAATCTGATTTTTTAATTTTTTTCTTTTTGGGAATGTTGTGTAGCAGAATGTAAAAAAATGTTTTTTTTTTCCAGAATTGTCACTTTTTTTTTTTTTGTTTATAGCGCAAAAAATAAAAATCGCATAGGTGATCAAGTACAACCAAAATAAATCTCTATTTGTGGGAAAAAAGGACATCAATTTTATTTGGGTACAGCATCACACGACCACGCAATTTTTCGTTAAAGTAATGAAGTGCCGAATCGCAAAAAATGACCTGGTCATCAAGGGGGCAAATCCTTTCTGTTCAGAACTGGTTAATATGACATTTCTGTGGGAGAAAAATTCTTAATTTTCTAAAACATTTGGGGAAAAAATTACATCTTCAAAAAACTTGTTATGCCTCTTACTACATGCCTTAGAATTTTCTATCTTTTTTCAATTGTAGCACAAAAAACATCAGTGGTGAATAAATACCACTAAAAGAAAGCTCTATTTGTATGAAAAAAAAAATGATACAAATTTCCTTTGGGTACAGTGTTGCATGACTAAGTAATTCTCATTCAAAATGCGAGAGTGCTGAAAGCTGAAAATTGGCCTGGGTAGGAAGGATGAAAATGCCCTGCATTGTTAAAAATAGAAACGATCTCATAAAAAACAGAACCCCAAATCCCAGTGGTACCACACTCACATTTGGTCAGTTGCACAATTACCATAAATATAAGCTCCTATATGCTATTAAAGTAAAAAGCTCACTAGACAAAAAAAAAAACTTGCTATAAAATCCAAGTCAGATGAGCAATCCCCATAGGACAGTGCGTACAATCTGGATTTTCTCACCAGTTATTTTTTATCTATATAGGGAGCTCCTCGCACTCTGATCCAGGTTTGTTTTTCTTTTTTGGCTATCTGTCCTGAGCCATGGATCAAGGTGAAGAAAGAGTGGAATGGAAACCTAATATAGAGACTATCCTGGTCAGAAGGAGGTGGTGTACTTCCTATCCAAGCCCGGGGAAAGTGCAGTTTGACCCCACATTATATATATATATATATATATATATATATATATATATATATATAGGGGTAAAAATATTTTGGCGAGCCTCCATTTTATTTAAGGGAGACATTCAGAACATTGGTGAAACATATTGAGACTTTGCACTATCGGATTTTTGAAGATTCACAGACTCCTCCACTATTGAACTCTCACTTTATATATGTTTATTCTAATTTTATAGGGATTTTTATAAATATGGAGTACTTCACAATATTTTTTCACACATTGGAGATATGATTGTATATAGATGCTAGCACTAATAAATGTTTTGTTATTTAAAAAGCAATGGGGTGTGTATTTTATTAGCAGCTGGCCAGGGCAGCCATCAGGGGGGGACAGCCCATACACATGTAGGGGGCCCAGGCGTTCCGAGGGGCCCAGCCGGCAAGGCCCCAACCAACGAGACCAAGTTGTTGCTGTTGTAGTAAGTAGCAATTGCTAAAGCATGGAGGCTGATGCAGCTGAAGGGATGTCTCTTTGCTGGATTGCACTGTCTCTTTGCTGAATATATGAGGCTGTCTTTTTACTGGATTGTGATGTCTCTTTGATGGATTGGATTCATTTTCATTTATTAAGTTATAAGAGTGTTAAAAAAGAAGTGGTTGCACTGAAGGACTCGGTGGGATGGTCCGTGGGCGGACTTGGTGGGACGGCAAGAGGGTTGCCCTGCGGAATGTTGGTGGTCAGGCCCAGAGGGGCCCAGGCCTAAAGCTGTGTAAGGGGCCCCAAAATTTCTGATGGCTGCCCTGCAGCTGGCTAAAGTATTATTCACTGGGATTTTTTTTTGTGGGTATATACAGTGCGGTTTATAGTTTATAGTATATTGTACTGCAGCGTATGATTGACTGCTAGATCCACAACAGGCATACAGCCAGTGAGGTTTTCCCCTTAAACCTCTGTACTTGTTTTAGACCAATAATTCATTAAACCAGTCAATGACGACAGCGCATGAAAGCCAGCCAACAAGCATTTTCAGATAGCAGATATGTCTCTCAAAATGGGATTCCTTAAAAAAAAAAAAGGAAATGCCATTCCTCTTGCTATCCAAATTAACAGTACCTATGCATGGATACTGTTGCAAGTTCTTTATTATACCCTCTGTTGGGTATCTACCAATCTCTAGCTAACAAAGAAAACTCAGACTGGAAATCAGACTTTTAAAGATAAAGTCAAGTCAGATCTCATACAATTTGCTTTGATACAATGACATTGTCCCTCTTTACCTAATGGTCTGGGACTGTTATCTTTTTTTCTATTGGCTGAGGCTAGCCACTAAAAAAAAATAATAATTCCAGCCAATGGGAAAAGGAGGAATGAAGAAAGTGAAAATGAAAGTAAGGTGAATTTTTACACAGAGATTTCACAGCTGTTATCTACGGACTGATAGAAGGCTATGGCAAAAAAAAAAAAAAAAGCTTACAACAGCCTCAATCCACGGGTACTGTTAAGGCTCCGTTCACATGTAGGCGTTTTTGGGGAGTTTTTCTGCTCTAGGATCAGCTCTCAAAACGCCCAACAAGACGAATCCTATCCATTTCAATGGCCCCTGTTCACATCTGAGCGTTTTGACGCTGTGAGCAAAACGCCCAACGCTCAAAAAAGTACATGAGCTTCTTTTTGGGCAGATTACAGGCGTTTTCCATTGGTCTCTATTCAATCTAAAAACGCCTGCACAAAAAACGCCTGTAAAATCACGGTAAAAAACGCGCAAAAACGCTACGATCAGGTGTGAATGTAGCCTAAGATAGAAGGACAAAAGGAATGGCAAAGTTTACTTTAAGCACACTTGGGGCTCTTTCACACGGAGCGGATCGTATTGCAATCCGCTCTGGCACTTTTTTTTTTTTTTACGGACACGGGTGACACTTGTGTCATCCGGTCCATATGTCCGCATATCATCCCATCAGTTTGCGGATGATATACGGACATAATGTATGTCAATGCAATTGCAGATGTCAGCGAATGACACCGCTGACATCCGATTTACCGTCCTTTCCATTTTTTAAACGGAAGAAAAAATAGGGTTCTGTTTCATTCCAAAAAACAGAACAGAACTGAAAGGACGAAAATCGGATGTCAGCGGATGGTCATCCGCAGACTTCCGCAATGCCATTGACATACATTATGTCCGTATATCATCCGCAAAAAAATAGGATGATATACGGACATGTGAAAGAGCCCTTAAAGCGGAGTTCCACCCTGAAAAACATATTTTAGATAAAAATACCAGGGCTAGTGCATTTCAGCAACGATAGCCTCTCAACTGTCCCTTGTTTCACTTACCTTTTAGAAGAAATACTTACCTTAAAAATGTGTTGTCCAGTGCTGCCATCTCAGGTTTGGGCAGCTGAAGCCAGAGCGTCCTCTTCGGTGACGTCAGAATCCCAGAATGCCCTGCTCGTCACTTCCGTTCAGGCGGGCCATGCCTGCACAGCTTCTGGGCATGCCCAGAAACTGTTTAGCAGGGAATGATGCCCCTGCACCGGAAAAGACGAGCGGGGCCAGTGCAGGCGCATTGACTCCTGGGAGCGTTGACGTTCATCTCCCAGGAGTCAATGTAAGCAGGAAGAGACGGCGCGGGCCGTGGCCGCAGAGGGAGGAAGATGAAGGAAGGCAAGTATATTTTCTTTGAAAACAAGGTAAGTAAATAAAAAAAAAAAATTTTTAAATTATCCAATTCTTTTTCAGGTAAAAAAAAAGCAAGCGAATGGTGCAAAGTTGTTTTTTAGGCCAGAACTCCGCTTTAAATAAAATAAAAAAGGGGTGGTGGCTTGTTTAAATGAAATGTAATTCTATTATTGGCTATTTTGTTTTTACAGAAGAGTGGGAATCTCTAATTACAAAAGCACACGGGTCATAAAGAATCCATCCTCCCATAGCAAAATAAAAATAAAAGGCAAAATCAGTAAGCAGAGACCGCTTGAGAAATAAAAAATGTGCTTTGAAATACTTTTATATTCAGTCCTGCTGTTTGTACAATTATAGCAATATATAACACTATTACAGTATATTATTTATATAGATTATCTGTAAAAAAAATATTGCAATGGGTATTGGGAAATGCCTGCTGTACTATTTTATATCTGAACTTGCTTCCATACCTTGAACAGCAGATAAAATGCAAAATGTTAAGCCCAAAAAAAAATACAAACACACAGATTAACAAGTTTTATTTAAACATTGGTCCTAAGTAAAAGATCTTTCCTGACGCCAACATGGCAGCATACACATGATATAGCTCCGCCCCTATATCCACCCACAGGACCTGTTTAAATCTATGAAAGTGTGACTGAGAGCAACCTCCCCATTCTCCTTTTTGTCCTCAAAAGATCAACACCTACAGACCATCACATTCAAGACAAAAGCTCTTACCTACCGACTATGTCGCAGTTCCGTCTGGGTTCAGCTTCTCCCAGGTCGAAGTCCTGCATCTTAGGCATGCCAATGGCGCCAACAAGGTGAGGAACCCCTTCTGGTGGTCTTCTGGGGTGAGGAGCATTCTTAGTAGAGATGGTGTCCCTCTTGTGGCTTCCATGTTGTGGGATCTGTTTATGGCAGCAGGGGCAGCATATCTCATGGTTCTTTCCTTCCTTTCCTTGATGTTTCTCTGTTAAGGGGGGGGGGGGGGGGGGCGGGGGTTTGCATCAAAATTATTCCCCTATGTATATCGATATGTAGACTGACATAGAACATTCCCTGGTGATCTAGTAGCTGGTGTGTGCAAAAACTCTGTTTTGTATTCTTACTGCTAGTTGTATAGTTGAAAAAAGTCATTGTATGTTGAAAAGGTCAAGTCAATTATCCAAATTAACTTTATTATAAAAAGCTGGGAGGGGGGGAGGGTCATGGCTATTTCAACAGCCTATTTAAACCCCCTCCAGCCAACAAGGAAAGACATGTCCATAGGAACAGGACGTCAAGAAAGCAGCACGCCACGGACAGTCTACTAAAACAGGTAAGTGTCTTATGGGGGGACGTTGGAGGGGTATAGGAAATAGAGAGAAGGCAGTTTTTTGTATTTTATGACTATTTAAAAAAAAAAAAGGGGGTTTTTTGTGTGTGTGTGTGTATGTATGTATATATATATATATATATATATGTAAAAAAGCAACATTTTTTTTTTCCTATTCTAGGGGTTTTTACGAAGGGGCTGCGGGAGGGGATAGTGATAAAATATATAAAGGTTCAGTGTGTTGGCATAGATTTAAATAAACATAGGTGTTCATTTCATGTCACAAGGTATCTTTGCATGTATATAGATAAGAAAATTATTAGAAATCTTTCCTCTTCCTTTCCTTTCCTCTCTATGACTATGCAGCCCCCCCCTGCACCTTTCGGTATCCCATTTCAACATGAGCTTACTGCCACACACACAAGACCACCACCATATCAGGTAAAGAGCCAACATCGGGTAAGTAAGAAGAAGCGGGAAAAAAGAGTGCCCTATGCCCTGACGAGCGTGCCTTTTTATCTATTCAAGCCCCAGCCGCTCGCACTCCCACTACATGAGGTCCAGAGCCTCTCTGGACCACCAAAGTGTCTCCAAAAAAAAGGTCAGAAAGTGACTCCTCGAGTCCTGGCAGGCCTCAAGCACGAGGACGCAAATGCTCTCAAAAAAGAAAAAACACAGCATCGCCACAGCGGGCACAGCGCCCGAGAGGCAAATGCTGGTCGTGCGGAGACGACCCAATGGAGGGCAAATTAATGTGCAGTCCCTGCTTCAGACAGCTAGCCAGAGACCAGGAGCTTGAAAGCCAGCAAGTCTCAACCCTGCTGAAAAGGGTAGTTCAAGACTCACTGGCGGAATTTTCGGGGCGCCTGACGCAACCAATGGCAGGTGGGCAAGTCACGGCCCCCATAATGGCTCATGAGCCTACCATCCAGGCCTCCTCGGAAGAGGACTCCGGATTCAAATTTTTCATGGTTTCCCCATTTATAAAAGCCGTAAAGGCGGCACTGGAATGGGAGGAAGACTTACTACCCCAGGCTGCAAAAGCACGTCTATACCTTCCCTCTTAAGGCAGAAATAAGAGGTCTGTTTCAGGAAGAATGGGAGAAGGGAGAAAGAAGATCCGCTTTTTCCAGTAGACTCCAGAAGCTACAGAAGAAGACGGGGCGTCATTATCCAATCCGCCTGTGGTGGACGCGGCAGTCACCAGACTGGCCAAAAATGTAATGCTCCCAATGGAGGATTCCTCCTCCTGCAGGTATGTTCCAGACAGGCGTATCGACACTGACTTAAAAGGAGCCTACCTTGCAGCAGGTAGCGCCTGTAAATCAGCATTAACATCTGTGGCAAGCACCATAAGAGTATAGACGCAGAATTTGGAATGTGCCATCAATAGCCAACTGCAGAAAGACCAGATCATTAAAACTCTGGATGGAATTAAACTTGCCGCAGACTTCAAGGGGGAAGCGGCGATAGACATTATTAGGTGGTCCACCAGAGCAATGCTCAGCTCGGTGACAGCCAGGAGGGCCCTATGGCTAAAACCCTGGGCGGCAGACCCTTTGTCGAAGCAAAATTGCTGCAAGCTTCCCTTCGAAGGGAAAGCCTTATATGGCCAAAATTGGAGACGGCCATCTCCAGAGTCACGGGCGGAAGGCCCCAAGACAGAAAAACCAGGAGACAGAGGGGACGACCCTCCAGAGTGATACCGAATAATTTCCGGAATACGGTAACTTTCAGTACAACAGAGACTCCGGAAGGAACTGAACAGGCACTCACTCCACCTTCTTGAGAAATCAAAGAAACAAGGCCCCTACAAATCCCCCTGCCTCCCAGAAACCCTTTTGACGCCAAACCAATCTAGAGGGAAACGGTCGGGGCGCGATTGCGCAGATTTGCCCAAATCTGGCAGGATCATTGTCAGGACCGGCGAGTGCAGTCCACAGTTCGGCAGGGCCACTATTGGCCATTCAAGCAGCACCCCCGAGTATTCCTTTACCCGCACAAAGACATCAGTCTCCCTCGAAAATGTCAGCACTTCAGGAGTATATCAATATCCTGCTGGATCAGGAGGCGATCGTAGCAGTTCCTGCCTATCAGAGGTTTACAGGGTTCTACTCGCCTCTGTTCCTGGTCCAAAACAAAAAAAAAAAAAACAGGAGGTTTCAGGCCAGAAATAGACCTCAAGAGGTTGAACCAGTTCATCAGATTGGAGAGGTACAAAATGGAGTCCCTCAACACGATAATTTTAAATAATCCAGCCAGGGGGCTGGATGATCTCAGTGGGTCTACAGGACGCATATAGAAAAAAGGAATGTATACCAGCGCTATGGAGTTTTCCGTATACTGAATCAGGCTTAAAAGGTTTAAAAAGGTGGTGTAAGCTGCCTCCAACCTACCTCTGAGGTAGTAAAATAGAAAGAATTGCAAAAATGTTGGGACCGGCGCTACCACTTATAAAACGTGCATGTGCAAAATAGAAAGTGCATATAGTGCTAAAGGTGCACGCAATGAATATAAATATATATATATATATAAAGTGCTACGTGCTGTTTATGGGCTGTGCCTTGTGTACCATACTGTAAACATCATATGTTATGCATATACTTATACAAATAATGTGCCGAGTGCTGATATTGCCAAAACCCAGTGTAGTGATTAAGAAATCAAACAAAGTATGGTGTCGGTAGGTGATTCACCAAAAACACCGCTGCTTACCACACTCTTTTGGCCGATACCTCGACACTTCTTCGGTCACTAAAATAAAGGATAAGCCTCCATTGCGTAGCATATGTTATGTCCAGACAAACAAACGTAGCATCCACTCACAGTTAGGGAGTTCACTATCAGCTTGGAGAGGTGTTCGCCGGACCGCTTCCGCGTTCCACCGGCTCAAACCACCGTTCCCGGAAGTGACGTATTGACGTACGTGAACCACGCCCTACGCGTTTCGTCATACGACGTCATCTGGAGCTCCCGATGACGTCGTATGACGAAATGCGTAGGGAGTGGTTCACGTACGTCAATACGTCACTTCCGGGAACGGTGGTTTGAGCCGGTGGAACACGGAAGCGGTCCGGCGAACACCTCTCCAAGCTGATAGTGAACTCCCTAACTGAGTGGATGCTACGTTTGTTTGTCTGGACATAACATATGCTACGCAATGGAGGCTTATCCTTTATTTTAGTGACTGAAGAAGTGTCGAGGTATCGGCCAAAAGAGTGTGGTAAGCAGCGGTGTTTTCGGTGAATCACCTACCGACACCATACTTTGTTTGATTTCTTAATCACTACACGGGGTTTTGGCAATATCAGCACTCGGCACTTTATTTGTATAAGTATATGCATAACATATGATGTTTACAGTATGGTACACAAGGCATAGCCCATAAACAGCACGTAGCACTTTATATATATATATATTTATATTCATTGCGTGCACCTTTAGCACTATATGCACTTTCTATTTTGCACATGCACGTTTTATAAGTGGTAGCGCCGGTCCCAACATTTTTGCAATTCTTTCTACAGGACGCATATCTGCACGTCCCAATACACAAAGCATATCAAAAGTTCCTCAGGTTCGCGTTGGGGAAGACCACTTTCAATTTGTCTGCCTCCCCTTCGGGTTGTCAACGTCCCCGCAAACCTTTACCAAGGTACTAATTGCAGTCTTGGCCCCCCTCAGAGAGAAGGGGCTCAGGGTCCACCATTTTTTGGACAATATTAATCTTATAGCCCAAAATTTAGACCTCTTACTACAGCAAAGAGACTTCCTTTGGCCACCCTAAGGACATCCGGCTGGATAGTAAACCTACAGAAAAGCCAGCTGGAACCTACGCGGAATAAGGTCTACCTGGGAGCCCAATTTAATACCCAAGAGGCCAAAGTATTTTTATCTTTACAAAAATTCCCCAAGATAAGGGAAAAAGATACAGCCGACCCTAACAATATCGGTGATGTCAGCAGCCCAATGTATAAGCCTGTTAGGGACCAGGGCATCCTGTATTCCGATGCTTCCATGGGCACATCAGAGACTCAGAATCTTCCAGCTGGGCTTCCTAGCGCAGTGGAGAAAACTGCGACTAGCTCAACCCATCAGGGTCAGCTTCCAAATGAGCCAAAGTCTTTGGTGGTGGACACGCCAAGACACTTTATTGCGACACCGGCCGTTGGGTCCACAAGATTGGATCACGGTCACTACGGATGCAAGCGCAGCAGGGTGGGGAGCTACCTGCGAAACACACAAGACTCAGAGCAGATGGGAATTCCCGACACAGGGCCTAGTTTCCAAGGTCCTGGAGCTCCGGCAGCCTTTATGGCTCTAACCACCCTACTACCCTACATACGTGGGCTTCCAGTCCTAATACGCATGGACAATACAGCAGCAGTGGCATATGTACAAAGGCGAAGAGGAACACACAGTCTTTCTTTCCTAGCAGAGGTAGAACCAATAATGACATTGGCACAACAACACCTGGCAGATCTAAGGGCAAGATATCTGCTAGGCAAGCAAAACATGGAAGCGGACATTCTCTCGAGGCACTTCAGGAACCCCAATGAATGGGCTCTTCACCCGGAAGTGTCCGGGCTGATAGTCCTCCAGTGAGGGCTCCTGCAAGTGGATCTCTTTGCTTCCTCATCCAACTACAAGGTAACCCACTTCCTCTCGCGCTACCCTCACCCAATGGCGGAGGGGACCGACGCCTTGACACATGTGTGGAGGGCACAACTGGCCTACGCCTTTCCTCCAGTCTCACTAATACTGAAGTTTCTGAGGAGGCTACTGGCAGAGAATCTGGAAGTCATTGCGATACTTCCATACTGGCCACGCAGACCATGGTTTTCCCTGGCAATGGATCTGAGCATGTATCCTCCGGTCAAACTGCCAGAAACCCCGCTTCTCCTGGTGCAAGGAGACATCCTACGCCCGAATCCATCTCGGCTGACCCTAGCAGCCTGGAGGTTGAAAGGCAAGGGTGTTCACCAGAGGTCATACGTACACTGCAAAGCTCCAGGAAGAGACCCACGAATACCATATTCACCAGAATATGGGAGAAGTTCGCAAGTTTTGCGACCAACAGACAGTTCGAACCAAGTAACCCCAATCTTTCGCAGTGTAAGATCCTGGCACTCTCAGTGCCTTCCTATCACATTATTTCCGGGTGCGTTCCATCAACCTAGGTAGATGAAGCACATATAGGTGTGTTTCCCTTTAAGAGTGCTGACATCATCATGAGGCGCCGGACTGAACAGCTATTTAAACCACCAGCTTTCACTCACATGTGTTCGTTCAATGTGCCTTGATGCTTACCTGCCTTGTGAAACCGCATGTTCACCTTACCTTGTCTTGTGCTGCCGGAGCTTCCAGCTATACCCTTTACCTGAACTGAACCGGAACCTCGCTACGGATCCCGTATCTCGCTACCGGATCACTCCTTACTACTGGACTTTGCTACTGCTAACTATCTAGTGATAAGTACCCCACAGGGGATCCCTTACTAACTTTACTTCACTATCATCTACTGCATATATCAAGACTATCTCTATCTAAGCTACTCCTATCATCTGCATAGATTGTGAGTTCTTGGGACTACCATCAACTATCTTTGCACTGGGTTACTCTATCTTCTATACATGATTGTTAGAACCTATCTGCATACTACCATCACCTACTACTCTCTTGAATACTATTACTGAGTGCTCACCATACTATCGCCTGTCTCTCACCTCTATACTATCATATATTCTATCACTCCAGGAACATCATATAGAGTGTATGTATATTGCATAACCAGGCTGTGCACGGTGATGAAGTCCTGAGAGTTGGATATGTTGTTCAACAGAATCTCTACACGACTACTGAGTGTAACAATTCTGCAGCTGCAAATCCATTCACTAACAAAAAACGCATGAGCGTTACACGCAGATCCTTTCTTTTCTGCAAACGGGGCTGGATCTAGGATTAAGCCTAAGCTCTCTGAAGGTTCAAATTTCGGCCAGCTCGGCCTTTACGCAGAAAAAATGGTCAGCAAATCCGCTAGTGGAACGGTTCATGAGAGCAGTTCTTAGGCTTCGTCCTCCGAAGAGGAATAGGTTTCCCCAATGAGACCTGGTGGTAGTCCTAAATTTCCTGACACAACCCCCGTTTTCTCCAACGTAGGACTGTTCATTAGGGAATATCACCCTGAAAACTGCCTTCCTAATTGCCATAACTTCGGGCGGGAGAGTGTCAGAGCTCCAGACCCTGGGTGCTACTGTCCCGTATACAACTTTTCTTTCTGGATAGAGTGGTACTAAGACCACTGGATCACTTCGTGCCTAAAGTGGCTTCGATATTTCATCTTAATAGTGAATCTATAGAGGATTTTCATCATTCCTTCCGGGAAAATGAAGGGGAAGGATGCCTCAGCCAGAAAAATATCAGCATGGATAGTCAAAACCATTCAAAATGCATATAGAGCGATTGGGAAGGATTCCCCGGAGGTGGTAAGGGCTCATTCTACCAGAGCAGTGTCATCATCCTGGGCAGCACGTGCACGGGTGGCTCTGGAGACAGTGTGCAGAGCAGCCAGCTGGTCTTCCCGCCATAAGTTTCTGAAAACATTACAGAGTGGATTTAGCAGCGCTCACTATGGTGGAGTTCGGGGGAAGAACTATTCAGGCATCTTTGTCAACATGTTAAAATAAAGACTGAGTTTGCAACATTAAAACCCTCCCTCTCAGAAGCTCATTAGTTATCATGTGTATGCTGCCATGTTGGCGTCAGGAAAATGGAAAATTGTATCAAATACTTACCGTAATTTTCCTTTTCCTGACGCCAATACATGGCAGCATACGGACCCTCCCTCTTGATCTTTATGCTTTTTACAAAGAATGGGGAGGTTGCTCTCAGTCACACTTTTATAGATTTAAACAGGTCCTGTGGGTGGATATAGGGGCGGAGCTATATCATGTGTATGCTGCCATGTATTGGCGTCAGGAAAGGAAAATTACGGTAAGTATTTGATACAATTTTCCATTTTATGTGCAACAGAACAGAGCTTTATACAAGATCCATGCTGAGAAGGCACCTGATAATGAACTCTCCTTATCCAACACGTGGTAAAAATTTGTACAGATCTGGGTTGACTCACCCCTTTTTTTAAATCCCTAGGTTTTCGGTTTTCTTGGTGTATCTTAGATTTTACAGACTGCCTCGTGATAGCTATAGCAGGATTTATGAAAATGTGTAATGCATTCTGATTTTTCATTTTTAAACTCAAGAAAACAGGCCAGATAGACACATTAAACCAGAAACATTGACATTTATGTAATATCAAATCCTGTCTACAAATGGCTAATAGAATAAAAAAGGAATGACTAGAATTAAACATGCTATGTTCTGAGCGGCTATTGAACCAGCATCTGCCTCTAACTAGTGGCTGACTGCACAGATGATACATTATTCCACAGACACTACCAATCTTCTTCAATTTGCATTTTGTGAACAAGAAGGGGGGGGGGGCTAAATCCAAGTCTTTTGGAGAAAATAAGGCAAATGCACTCTTGAAATACATAAATGTGAACTGTTTTAGCTAGCAAAGGATGAGAAATTTTGCTTCGTTATGTTGGCTATACACACTTGCAGATTTTCAAATGAATGTTTGTAGGACAATGTGTAGGAAAATTCTTAGTATGCCCGATGACTGGGCAAACATACTTCCAATTGTAGTTTGCTTTTAATATCCGATTGGCCTTTCTTGAGCAAAAACCACATTCACACTTAGAAATTTGTTTGCTCAAAAAAGGTTTTAGATCCTGCCCCTTCCAAATTTCTCATAACTGTAGTGATATTAATGAATATCAATTTGACCCTCACAAATGATTGGAAAATGTAACGAAAAATTTCCAACTAAATTCTACCAGTGTATGGCCAGCTTAAGTTTTGTATTCATAGACCTTTTTTATGTTTTATAGTCAAGCATGGGACACCTATTTTCCAGTTCAGATTTGTAGCTTTCTGTGTCTCCTACCTGCATACGAAACAGACGTCAGCATTAACACACTGCTGGTTTATTTTCCAATGAGCAGGCAAAAAAAAATAATACATATGTGTTTCTATGTTAACTGCATTTAACCAATTGCTGGAGCCCCACTGTAAGGGAAACTTACACTCTGAGAGTAATATGTAGGCTATTGTTAACCTCACCCTTTTTAAATGCCATTGGCCTGGCTGTCAGTGTTCCAATAGATGGAATACATTATGAGTAAATCACCCAGTATAAGTATGCATACCTAAGGAATACTGAGTCCAACGTTGCTTGACGCATGCTTGTTCCAGATCAGGGCATCAGGACATAATGATGTCAGAACAATTAAAGAGCATTTTCAGGGAAGGTCAGCTATGGCAGGCCTTGTGCATCATTCTGTAAGGCCCAGTTCACACTGGTGCGACATGCGCTCCGACTTTGAAGCACAAGTTGCATGATAAGTTGCTCCCCGTTAATTTAAATGGAGCCATTCTAATAGAAGAAGTGAATTTGAGTTGCTCCGACTTAGAAAAAGGCTCCCGCACTACTTTTAGTGCGACTTCGGCACAACTTGCATTGACTTCGGTTAAAGAAGTCGTATGCAAGTCATGCCGAGATCACGCTGGGATGTCGGCTTCGAAGTCACGCCAGTGTGAACCGGGCCTAAAGGTTTACATTAAAGGACCAGACCAGGCAAACTCATTTTTTAGGTGTGAATAGCTACTGGTTAAACCACCCACCAGCCTAATGTCTGGTACACACAATGAGCTTATAGGACAAGTGATCGTCCATTTTTTTTTGCATGCTAATCACCTATCGAAAATAAAGAAGTCACTAAAGTTACGAAAATTCTCATATGACAGAACAAGAATTCGGAAGTGATGCAAGGTATTGTATTTTGGACAGAAAAAAATCTTTCATGCTTGCCCCTTCAAATATAGGATGAACTGCCGTGGTCAGCT
Organism: Pelophylax lessonae; assembly: GCF_965119305.1. Classification (NCBI taxonomy): domain Eukaryota; kingdom Metazoa; phylum Chordata; class Amphibia; order Anura; family Ranidae; genus Pelophylax; species Pelophylax lessonae. The sequence continues at coordinate 148,415,117 of NC_138774.1, forward strand.
CTTGAAAACAGTGTACCAATGATCAGATTACCGTAAAATCGATCGAAAGTGGTATTTTTCATACAGTTTCCTGATCATGGGATCTGATTTTACTGCTAGATTCTACAGTTATTGTCCAGTAGATAAAACACAGAAAAGGGAGTAAAAAAATCCTGCTGTTACAGACATGCAAGTCTCCATGCCACGAAATAAAGAGTTAATAAGTAAAATTGAGAGGAATACCAGAATCCACCAATAATAAAGGATTCATTCTGGATGGACTGATCCTTTAAGAACAAAAACTTATTACAGTTGACCTTAAAAAATAATAAAGAATTTTGTAACCTCCCCTCTTCTTACCTCCGTACCACCCTGACCTTCTTACACTACATAAGAATGATGACCTCAGGCCAGGTGAGTGCAGCTGGCACCTCCTTCCAGCCAGGTGTGGCGGCTTTGTTGACTTCTGTTTGTATAGACTCTGGAATGCTTCACAGATTTCTATCTGCAACCCATGCCTTAGCTTGGGACTAACATGCAGGCAGCTTATAGAAGTCTATAAACATTTTGTATTTACTGTACGTGTGAAAGCAGAAATCCACTCTATAAACATTGACCATTTTAAATTTTAATTTCCTCTACTTCTAGCATTTGTAAATAGCTAGAAAAGTATAGCATATTTACTTGTTTTGAACTTTTTTTTTTTTTGTATACTTCTGTAGTTACTTTCCTGGTTTTAAGGCCTAGGCAACTGATGTCACACATCCCACGAGTCTTAAGGAGGGGGGGGGGGGGGAGAGGTGCTTTCTCAGCTAAGCACACCCTTCTGCATGCATGCCTGAGCTATGGGCAAATGGATTCCAGGAAGTAAATGCTACATGAATAATCTAGGGCAGGGATTCCCAAACTACGGCCCTCCAGTTGTTCAGGAACTACAATTCCCATCATGCCTAATCATGTATGTGAATGTCAGAGTTTTACAATGCCTCATGGGATGTGTAGTTCTGCAAAAGCTGCAGGGCCGTAGTTTGGGAATCCTTGATCTAGGGTTTTTTTTTTCAAAGTGATTTCTTAGCAAAATAAAGCATGGAGACCTGAATGGATGGATGAGTTTGCACTAAATATTAAAGAAGAAATAAAAAGCCCTTTTAGTTTGTAATACTCAGCTGCAGTGTAGTTCCGCTTTAAACAGAGCTAAAAGGGGTGAGAAGATTCACTCATTCTTTATTATCATTTTGGTTACAATCTAGAAAGCCTCCACTCTTCTGACAGTGACCTAACCTTGAACAGACTGTTTTCAATTTCTGGCTTGTAAAACGAAGGAAGAGAACATGATACAGGGAAACCAATGCACCACAAACGAGATGACCTTGATCTATCTGGGTGAATGGATATATAGAATACAATAGATCCGCTGCAACTATCACTATATCCGATGAACAACGGAAAACAATGAAACTTCCAATTAAAAGGAATACAGCATTAGAGACAGATTTCAAAAACATGGTTTCTAAAAAAAAAATTAAACCAGAAACTGTAACTATAACAATATTAAGAATCTTTAAACTTTGGAAACTGGTCTTTGCAAGGTAGGGATGGTTGCAGAATGTAAGGTATTTTAGTGCAATTATATTACAATTTTACATCTTATGAGGTACAAGCAACTGATTCAGGAAAATACATTTTAAATGTGTATATTTTCTCAGAAAGGAGTTGGACTGTGATTCATTACTTCACAGCGTGACAGAAATGCAAGGTACAGTCAATGCTGCATAAAAACAATGACCTTCCAAGGATCTAAACACTCAAAAATACAAGAGCAGATAACCTCACCTAGCACGTACAGTATGAGTGCACATGGGCTTTTTTTCTCATCTTCCCCCCTGGGTCAGGGGCATCCTTTTGAGAGGCATTTAACAAATGTTATTGTTTAGTAACCTAAAAAAAACATGCACCATGCTAAAGGAATTAATCAAGATTACATACTTCAAATATAAAAGATATTGTGAGTATATCAATGAAAATTCCCAAATGAATATGTATAGCAAATAAAGAAAAATGCTCTCCACCACTATGGAAAATCAGGGCATACGATCACCTACTAAGATGGATCTTTAAATTATTAAAAAGGTATAATCAGGCAGACTCCCTTTCAGAAAGCCAGGATCAGCTGTAATGGAGGATCCAAACCTCCTCAATTCCTATGGTTCTGCTCAAGGAAAGAATATTTTGTTGCAGCCTTACAAAATATAAAGGACGAATAATAGTGCACCCTGTTCCAACAATCAATAAAAACTTTATTTACTTATTTATTAAAACCACACGCACAGTTTACAAAACAGCTTGAAGCATTATGCCCCATACACACGTGCAGATTATCTGCAGACTTTTGTCTGCAGACTTACCTTTTCTATGTAGTGCAAGGGCCTGCCGGATTGCATACAAATTGAAAGTGTTTAGGTTTGACCTCATATTATATGGTTTTGGTAAGTCTGCAGACAAAAGTCTGCAGATAATCTGCACGTGTGTATGGGGCATAAGTCAATACAGAGCAGGGTAACTCCCGCAGCTCACCAGACTAGACTGATCATGCTGACAGCTATACTGGCATGGTAATTGTTGGATGAAATTTAGATGAAAACCACCATCCACCCTGAAGACTCTGCTTCCAAGCATTTATGGTTGGGAAGTGTGGTAAGTTATGTTTTATGGACTTTCACAAATTTATTTGAAGACACCATACACTGTTTTAGGTTTAGTTTTATTATATATATATATATATATATATATATCTCTCACTTGGGCATTTTCACTGATATACTCTATTATATGTGTAGTATTAGCTTTGTGTTCATTTTGAGCTTTACAGCTGTATTGGTGTGAATTTGCCAATTACTTGGCAATCATGATTAATTTATTTAACGCGGTGCATGTTTTTAATTTTATCTATAGAAAAGGTATCCAACTTTGAGTGGTGGAGCAATTTTTTTTTAATTGTAATATTTACTAATGCTTGGTTCAAACCTATGCAGTTTGCTTTTAAAAGTTTCTGCAGTGCTTTTTGCTAAGCCTTTTGCACGTGTGTTTTTGCTACAATTTGCATTTTCCTTTTTTTTTTTGGCCAATTTGTTTAATGCAAATCATCCCAAAAATGCACTACAGCCTTTTCTCTATTGAAGTCTATTAAACCCCCAAAAAAAAAGCCTCGTTTTGTGTTCAAAAAAAGTCCCTGACCCTTTCCAAAAAGGCAGTGGCTGAAAAAAAGCATAGATATGAACATGTCCTATAGGAAACAATGTTAAATGGACTGTAGTGTGTTTCAGCAAAAAGCATTAAGAAACGCATTAGGTATGAACCAGGCCTAAGTTTGAACGTGAAGAATTCAATGCCACTTCCAACACTCTCTCAGTCCTTGGTGCAATGCGTCCAGGTGGAGCAAAAAAAGTACCAAAAAAGATCTCCAAAAATGCAGCCCTTCCCTTTTTAAATGGCTTGAAATACTTGCCGAGCCAGATTCTTCTCAAGCTGGTTTTTGGAAAGTACAGGTTTTTAACAATGCCCATGTGTCACTGGAGAGGCTGCTAAATTGGAAAATACAAAAACACCAAAATAAAAAAACTTTTTTTTTGCAAACCATTACTTTACTCACTTTAGAATTCATATCATTAGATTAATTAGTGTTTTTTTTAATAGAAAGCTTACAGAACCATAAACTTATGTTTCCTTTTCCTTTTGTGAAATATCACTAACAGGTCAGTCATTACAGATACTCACAACAGTACAGACAAGAAAAGGGCAAAACAAAAGAAAAAAAAAAAAAAAAAGAAGAAGGATAACTGAAACGTGTTCAGTGTGGTACCCAAGGAAAAGTTTTGGAAACACGGCCCTGAAGTATCATTTCAGCTGAAGGAAAGCCTTGATATACAAAGCATTTTCATAGACACTGCGTAGAAAGTTTGTGTACAATAAGCAACAATAAACTTTGTGGAAGACAACCACACGGGCTACAGCATTACTACACGCAATGCTGTAGTATATACTGCAAAACTAGAACAAATGTAAGATCTGGAATGTAGGAACTTATATTCAAAGCATAATGTATTTCTTTAGTTTTTCTTCTTCTGGTCACCATCTTCTTCATCTGTGTATTCTGTTGGTTCCTCTCCATCTTTCAGAAGTTTTCCCACCTGGTGATACTTAACTGAAATAAAGTACATGGGATATATAAATAGATGAGTTTATAAAAATAAATAAATACACATAGGGGTTGATTTATTAAAACTGCGGAGTGCAAAATCTGGTGCAGCTGTGTATTGTAGCCATCAGCTTCTTACTTCAGCTTTTTCAATTCAAGTGATTCTAAATGTTGTGATCGGTTTAAAAAAATAAATAAAATAAACAAACAAACGTTATACTAACCTGCTCTGTGCAATGGTTTTGCACAGAGCAGCCCCGATCCTCTTCTTTTTTGGGTCCCCCCCACCGATGGCCCTGGCTCCTCCCCTCTGCTGAGTGCTTGTGAATGGTCTCTTTCTCTCTCTTCTCACCCAGAAGGTTTTTTACCTTAACCTCCCTGGCGGTATTCCTGAGTGTGGCTCGGGTTGGAATTTCAGTGCCATTAGCGGTAACCCCGAGCCACAAATCGGGGTACCGCCAGGGAGAAGTCACTGGATCCTGGAAGAGGTTACTTACCTTGTCCCCAGTATCCCGCAATTTATTCCGGCAGTGTACGTGTACGGCGGCCGGATCTTCCACTGGATGCTGTGTGCCCCGGCCTTCTTTCCCTGCGAGCGCCGCGTCGCAGGGGGGTGGAACCGGCGGCAAATTCAAAAAGTAAAACACACAAACACACTGATATATTGTAATCCTATTGGATTACATTACTAAATAAAATAAATTGACCTTAGTTTGCCCCCTCCAGTGCCCTTGCCCTCCAGTTTTACTGTATACACACACACAAATACACACATACATATACATATACACACACTTGAACTTATTAATAGTTATTTATTATAATTTATGATTTTGTGTTTCAAACTTTATCATACCAGAGATGTTATAAAGAAGAACGCACAGTAAAAAAAAAAAAAAATCATATGTAAATAGTTGGTTTGGGCTGCTCGTCCTTAAGAATTGCATGCAAAATAATGGTACCGCTTTCAGCACCTAAAATCTGAAATAATCATCATACCGCCAGGGAGGTTAATTTATAGAATGCATTATTGTAAAAAACATTCTGCCTTTAAAACCACTTTAAGCTTTGGACAAAAACCTGGAAGTGGATTGGTAAAATGTGGTGCAGCTCTGCATAGAAACCAAACACCAGTTTTAGTAAATCAACCCCATGGTTTACAGTGTTTCTGTTACGTAGTTATCTATGCACAAACAAGCAATAAAGAGACACACTATAAAACAACTTACAAAATTCAACTAAATACACAGAAAAATCTGTATTTTTAAATGCATACTTTACATGCACCATTTTTTTTCTCCATAAATTATATTTTACTTGCAATGTGCCTTTCAACTTGCAGGAAATTTGACTAGTTCAGAAGTCCATTCCCTAGTGCAGCCCACTCCCTCCTTGCATTCCATAGTCATTTCCCCGTCTACAAAGGCCTAATTGTTCTCTGCGATGGACAGGCTTCTCCCCCGCTCACCTTCCTACATAACTTTATGTAGCCACCGGGACAGTGAAGACAAATACTCGAATGCAAGAGAGTGTCAAGACCTGCAGCCCCAACACAATTGTAAACTTACTTAAAAAGGTTTTTTTTTTTTTTATATAATTGGTTTTGTAAAAATGTGTTACCCTTTGCAAACAAATGTAGCCAAAGAAAAGGGTTTCTTTACTGGACTTGGTTGAACACCCCTGCTATAGTGGCACTTGAGTGACAGCTCTGAGTCTGGTAGGGAGGTCAACATCACATCCATATGCCAGCTCCCAGCAGCAGTTTCAAAATAAATCCATCAGGGCATTTTATGAAACCAGTGAAAATGCCCAGTCATGTTCATGTGTTTGTAAGCTACCAGAAAAGCATCCCCACCATCAGCACCTAAAAAAATCCATCATTAATCTGAGATCATCTTGACAGGCCTTGTAGTATTAGCAATTTTCCAATGCACTCTTTGATGTGCTAAATGCAGCAACTAGCATTACCTAAAGCTGGCCATAGACGGTTCAAATCTTGGCAGATTTAGCAGGAGCTGGCCAATATTCGAACTATGTATGGGCAGGCTCAATGTACTCAAGTTGAGCGATCAACTTGGGTACAACCCAGCCTGTCAGATTTTACATGCGATTATAGCCGCTAGCAATAATTACTGTGTTCTCCCAAGGAGGAGTGCCACCCCCCCACCAGGAGAACACAATAGCTCCATGTGAGGGATTCCCCCATCACACTGACTGTGCTGAAGGGGGAAATTTGAGTGATTTTCTTTCCATAGTTGGAGGAAAGAAAAAGCAGCCGGCCTAAAGGTGGTGAGCTGTCGCTTATACTTTTTTTTTTTTTTTTTAAACACACAAATAGAGCAGAGTAATTGCCATTAGATCTCTGGTATACCACAAAGATATCCCTGTGATCGATCAGAAGCAAAATAAAATCCAACTTCCTCAGTAGAATAATAGTCAAAATTGTTCAAGAACTCACAGATTTGATAGAGGTTGATTTGAGTAAAAATTGCAAACCATATTCTATTTCTCCAAAAACTAGAAAAAGGTTTGGATAAAGTTCCACTTTAACTACATTAAGGATTTTATTTTACATGATTCCACCAGTGTTTCTGAAGACTCTCCTTCAGCCAATGTTTTAGAACATCAGACATACGTTTGCGTTGGACCCTGTAATGTAAAGCATTTAAATGCTTTCGGAGTTTGACCTGGGATGACTCATCTTGACTGGTGAAAACAATTAAAATTATGTAGATGAAGACAAATGGTGCATACCACCCTTACAGCATAAACAAAGTACAGCTAGTGGTTTGGAAAAATTGGATTTTTGGCTTACCATAAAATTCATTTCTCTGATGTTCATAGAAGGACACAGCTCCAGATTCTTCTTAACCATTGGGTTATACTGCCCCCTACTGGAGTAGGACACTAGGCAGGAAAAAGCTTCACTACGCTTATGGGCAGTCCCAGGGGGTATACACCCACTCTCAGCTATAGGCACTTGGTTTTGTTACAAGCAGTGTCAGAAGAAAGCCAACTCCACAGAGGGGTGGGTGCTGTGTCCGTCAATGATCATCAGAGAAACTGATTCTACAGTAAGCCAAAAATACCATTTTCTCTTTCGTTCATTGATGGACACAGCTCCCGATTCTTAGTTATTGGGACGTCCCAAAGCAGTGTCAAACATGAGGGGGGGGGGGGGGAAACAGCAGAAACTAAATTCCCAAGGCTAACCATAGCCAACCAGGTAACATGGAACTCAACCATACCAACTAGAGCTCACCTGAAAAAAAAAAACAAAACAAACAATACACCCTCAAAAAAGACCAGGTCCTCTAAAACAGCAGCCTGCAAAATCTTGCAACCAAAAGAAGCATTTGCAGATGCCAACACATCCACTTTATAAAACTCTGTAAAATTGTGCACAGACAACCAGATAGCCGCCTTGCAAACCTGCATCACTGACGCCGGATGACGGAAGGCCCAGGAGGAACTAAGCGCCCTAGTAGAATGTGCCTTAACAGGGAAAGGAGGAAACTAACCCCCAACTGAATAGGCCTTAATCCCCGTCTCTCTGATCCATCCCAAAATGGTCACAGCAGAAGAGACTAACCCTTTTTAAGGTCCAAACGTGAGAACAAACAAACAAACAATCAGTCGGACTTCCGAAAATACTCCGTAGCTGCCAGGTACACCCTGATTGCCCGAACCACAAGGAAATGCAAAGCAATTTGCTCTGCTAAGCTCTGTAAACCAACAGGTAAGGTGGACGACAAGACAACGCCACAAGCTCCAACACCCTGCACACAGAAGTAATAGCCACCAAAAAGACAAACTTCTGGGACAACATAAGCAGGGGGAACCTCCCGATATTTTTGAAGGGAGATTCCTGGATAACTGACAACAACAAATTGAGGACCCACGGTGGTAATGGAGACCACACTGGAGGAACCAAGTGTCGAGCTCCCTGGATAAAGGAACGCACCAAGGACGGTGTGGCCAATGGACGTTCAAAGAAAACTGTCTAGGCCGAAGAAAAGCCAAGATCCGAGCCACCTAAAAAGGAGCGAGAGAGAACCACAAAAAAGACTCACAATACGCAACATACATCTTCTAAGTACGATGGTAGATTTTTAACCTTTAACAGCGTAGGAATCACTGATTCAGACAAACCTCTATCCTTCAGAACCTGGCTTTCAACAGAAAAGCTGTTAAAACCAGCAACTAAAACATGAGGGAAGATTGGCCCTTGGGATCTCAGATCTTCCCTGAGAGAAGTCTCCAAGAAGCATCGGCGACCAGCCGTACCAGATCAGAGTACCAAGACCAGCGAGGCTAGTCTGGAGCCACTAGAATGACCGAACTCCTTTGCTGCCTCGATCCTGCACAGGAGTCTTGGCAGAAGTTTGAGAGGAGGAAAGGCATAAATCAGATGATACTGACTCCAAGGAGCCACTAATGAGTCTGTTGCATCGGCCAGAGGATCCCAAGACCATGCCACAAAACTCTGCACCTTCCATGGAATGTGTACAGCAGAGAGGGTCCAGATCCCCTCCAGATCTTCCCGAGTCCAGATCCCCTGAGCACAAGCTGTGCCGAGGACGCCTCCCCATCCGGACAGGCTAGCATCCATGCTGACAACCGCCCCCTACAGGGGGAGAAAGATTTCCCATTCAAAGTGCCAGAGAATGAGCCACCTCTAGAGAGATTGGATTCTTGTCCCATGTCACCAGAATCTCCTTTTGCAGAGATCTCATGTGGAACTGTGCAAATGGAACCGCCTTGAAGGTAGACACCATCAGGCCCAGCACCCACATGCAAGCCCGGAGGGATGACGTCTGCTGGACAACAGAAGCTGAATTGCCTCCTGCAATTTCTGGAGTTTTTCCAGAGGAAGCAACACTTTGGCTGAGGCCGAATTCACCCAGATAGTCCAGTTTTGTGGACGGAACACAAGCAGACTTCTGAAGGTTCAGAATTCAACCAAACTCCCTCAGAGATCGCAGAGCAATCTCCAAAAGGTGTCCATCAGAGCAGTCGGAGACTCCACTTGCAAAAGATGATCGTCCAGGTACCCCAGTACCGCAATCCCCACACTGATGCAACAATGCTAGCACCGGGGTCAACACTTGAAGTCCTGAGGAGCAGAGGTGAGACCAAGGGGTAACACCACAAAACGCCACAAACTGATAATGCTCCTCGTCCACTGCAAAGCGGAGGAAGCGCTGATGACTGGCACATATTTGAATATTAAGGTAGGATTCCTTGAGGTCAATAGAAGTTAGAAAATCACCTAGATGTAGGGACGCCACTACCGTGCGAATGGACTCCATTCAGAACTTCTGTACCCGCACCAAGCAGTTTAGCGCCTTGAGGTCCAGAATTGGACATACCTTGCCTTCCTTCCAGGAAACTAAACAGGTTTGGGTAAAACCCCAGAAAACACCCCAAAGCCAGAACCATCACTCCACAAGTCCTGCACTGCCCCAAAGTGACCCCGTAAGCGATCTGGGGACAAGTGCTGGTTGGAAGGAAAGAACCTTTCCAGAGGAAAAGACCGAAACCTGGTCGTGTAGCCGGACCGAATGAATTAATGGACCCACTTGACCTGTACCAGAGAGGTCCACGGTTCCAGGTATTAGCAAAGATGTCCCCCCACCGCAGATACAAGTGAGGGCGCCCCTTCATGCAGAGGAAGCCTTGTCCACAGGTCTGGAAGAGCCCATCATGGCTTGCCAGACCAGGTCCTCTTGGAACCTCGGGGGGAGGCCCTGAAGGACTTTTATCCCTTGAGGAACGAAAAAGGCCTCTTTTGAGCCGAGAAGAATGGCCTACGTCTACGACGGGGCTTCTTGCCCTCGGTAGCCTGTGGAAGAAGAGTACTCTTCCCCCTGTGGAGACCCTTTATGATGTCATCTAAGGAAGCTCCAAACAGGCGATCCTCCACTAAGGAGAGATAAGATAAGACCTTCTTAGAAGTCTGGTCCGCAGACCAGCATTGTCAGCCAGAGAAGACGCTGAAAGACCACTGCTGATACAGACAGCCTGAAATCAAAGGAGCCGCATCCAAAGAGGCATCACAGATAAAAAAAAAAAAAAACTGTAGCCCTTGGATCAACTGATCCACCAGCTCCGCAAAAGGCAAGGGAAAGCTGTTTCCCCTCCAAATCCTGGCGTAAAAAGTTTAGCCAACACGTCAGAGTTTGCGACACCAGGGCAATAGTAAATACCGGCCTAAGCCATACCAGCTATATTAAAACATATGGAAGGCCAGAGCCTTTGCTTGGAAAATGGCGAGTTCACTACAGGTGGGACTGTCCACTTTTTTTTTTTTTAAGCAGGGAATCCTAAGGATACTTCACAGCAACACACTTAGGGACAACAACAGTTTATTTTGGACAACCCCACTGTTATGTGACAATGTTGGCAATGTAAGCGGGAAAGGGGAACACCCCCGCCACAGTGGAGGACCTGTGGTCCCAAAAGGGACCGGCGCCTCCGATGCAGCATCTCTGCCATGTTTAAAATTTCACACTCGGACACAATCAGTGCATCCTCCAGCACCTTTTCATGCACGACCAGAGGAGCAGAGGAAACATCCCAACTGTCTGAGCACTCAGGGTGCATGGACGCAAACCCAGTAGGGTAACTCGCATCCACGGCAGCTGAAACAGATTTAGGATCTGATGGACAGATGAGGCAGGGGAGGGCGGTGTACGTTATATACCAAGGTCACCTGGAAAAACCGTAACAAGCAAGGAAGGGGCAGATCCCACAAGGGCAACGCTGACCAAAGGTCCATGAATGGACCACCTACGGACCCCGCACCTCCATAGAGGCATGCATAATAGGAAATAACCCCCTTAAAAGGGGGCCTACTGCCGTAACATGGACGCACAGGCAGGGTATCCTGATGGTACCGCAGCGCTAAAAGGGGTAGGTGCCCTCCACAAATAATGGCGGCATGGTTGCCATCAAACATTAAACCGCCCCCACAGCCCCACCCTTTAAAGAGGAGATGCCAAGCTGCCCGCAAGGCCTATTAGGCTGCAAGCTGTATCCTCAATTTGTGTGGAGGCCCAGCCACAAGTGCACTTATCCCAGCCAGTCTCACTGGGGCTGCCTCCCAACGGAGGCCGACTCAACCAATGTCTCAATGATGTTGGCTACTATGTCCCACTGATCAGCCGTAGGACAAGAATGTCCTCCAAGTCTATATTCGCCAGAATATATGGTAAGAGCTCGCTTCTGCTCCAGCATCCTTTGCAGCATGTATAGCGTTGAGTTCCATTGAGTTGGAACAGCCTGTATCAAGTTGTTTTTGGGTAGGCCAAGGTCTTCCTGAATGTACCTCAGTCGCTGCTTGGCAAGGATAGAATGGTGGAAATGGCCTGCGCACTTCTTCAGCATGCTAATTATGTCAAGCAAAGCTTTCTGGTTTGACAGACCATCATTTACCACAAGTTGGAGGGTGTGTGGCATGCAACTGAGGTCTGACACTTCAGCGAGTCTCAATCCTTTCACCATGTTCGCTCCGCTGTCTCGAAGCACAAGCATCACTCGGTCTTTGGTGATTCCCCCATTCTTCTAGCATGCCTAGAAACATTTCTCTAATGTACTCCCCAGTGTGGGATCCTTGCATCACTTTTGTATTCAACGCCAAATGCTTTCTTCTCCATCCGCTGTCAATGAAGTGGCATGTAAGACTCATTAGTGATTCAGTTTGTCCTGACCAGCCATCAGTCGTGAATGAGAGGGAGTTGCCAGCATTCTCTGGTTGCAGCATAGCCTTTACTTTCTCAACGACATTTTGGTGAATTTTTTTTTCAGCATTTCAGTTCGATAAAACTTGTCACTCTTAAGTGTGTACCTTGGCTCAAGTATAGACATCAACCGCTTAAAACCAGAGTAAGACACTATTGTAAATGGCTGGTTATCAGTGACCATCATCTCTGTGATTACTCTGTCCAGCAGTTGGGATCTTCCATCTGATTTTAGTCACCTGTTTTTTCCCCGAAACATATCTGTTATTGTTGCCTGGCATAGTGATGTTTCACCTTGTGATTCATTTTGTTTTTTCTGTGCTGCATGATACAATTAAACATGATGAACTCTTAGATGGACCCAAAGATTAGACATATTTTTGTTTTTTGCAGTTATTGATCCCATGCTTACATTGTTTTTGCAAGTGTTGCACAGTGCTGCCGCTTTTCTTACCTAGCGTCCTACTCCTGTAGGGGGCAGTATAACCCAATGGTTAAGAAGGATCAGAACAAAAAAGAGAAACCTATATGGTCACCCATCCATAAAATTACAGTAGAGCTGTTCTAGGGATGTCTACCTCTTAGGTGGTCTTATGGCTGAGCTGGGATGTCCTGGAAAAAAGCTTTGGTCCCCCAGGAAGAAAAAGTCTGAACTATCATTCTTTCAACTAGAAACAGTGGGTTTACAGGTATGAGGATGCCTTGATGGCCCAATGCTATTAGAGGGAGGTGAAAGGGTATTAAAATTCACTGGTTAGTTCATGATAACATAATTAAAACAGGGCAGCTTCCTATAGAAACCAGTCAAGGTTTTGGCTCGCTCTTTCCAATCTATTCTTAAGTCTAGCAGTGAAAAGCAGTCCTTGCATACAAATTGAACAAATGTACATTTTCAATGTGTCTAAAGTCTATGGAAGTTATAACAAAGCTCTCGTGCCAGACAAACATCTCTAAAGTGGCATTAAAGCTTAGTTTTGTTTTTTAAATAACATGGTATACTGATTTTTCACAGAACAGATTTGATCCTCTTCTTTTTTGGGTCCCCCGCCGGTGCTCCTGGCTCTTCCCCCTAGACCAGTGCCCCCAGAGAAACACACTTGCCCCAGGGGCATCGCTGTGTACTCTCTAAAGAGTGGGCTCCCACTGCTGTCTCAGTCAATGAGGAGGAAGAGTCCTGGGACAGCTGAGGCTATTGTGAACATCGCTGGATTGGAGGGAACTCAGGAAAGTATTAAAAAAGGGGGCTGAGGGGGGATGATACACAAAGCTTTTTTTTTACCTTCATGCATTGAATGCAAAAAGGTAAAAAAAACTTGGGCACCACTTTTAACACTACAATCTTCACACTACAACTTCCAGTCCAGGCTATGTGCGGATACTCAAGTTTTAGGTGCTGATCTAGAAGCTCTTGTAGCTTATAAAAATATATAATGAACATTTTCTCTTTCAAAACAACTTACAGGTAAATTGTTGTTCCCAGTCACTTAATGTCTCCCGCTGTGAAGCTGTTAAATCCGAGAGGTCATCATATGTATCTCTTAAGGCTTCTTTATCAAGACAGAAAGTGGCAAGACCACGAGAAGCATCACATCCAGCGAACACACCGTAAGGCCCCTCTGCAACCAAGACAATAAAAGTTTTATATAACAAAACATAGCATCCACAATTTTATAACCTTAATAACCTCGTAATTTGAATGAAAATATTGCTGCTCATACCTATACACAAAATCCGTGCAATTATGTACATGAATGTATACTTTGTATTGTAATAAACGGCAAGAGGCTGCTGATTGTAGACAGGTTAAATGGGAACCTCAAGGTCTTGGGTGAACACAACAGAAAACAAATACATAACAGTGGGTCTAGGGATTATGTTGTAAAATAACTGAAAAATAAAATAGAAAGTTTGGAGTCTGGACTTGCAGGAAGCCTGTCCACATCAGTCAGCCAGAGGCTGCAGTATGTTCATAAACATTAAATCATCCAATTAACACATAATTGGTGGGAATGGGCAAACCATCATTGCAGATTTATGGTTAGCCAAAGAGACAAAACCCTGAAAGATATTAACTGAACTTCTAGACATAAAAATGAATTCAGCCAAACATTACATTTCTAAATGAATAAATAAATAACTAGCCAAAAAGTTTTACGATTACCTCTGCCAAAAGACAAGGTCAGCATTAAAATAAAAATGGTTACACCTTATGCTTCAAAAAGAATACATAATCATCCATTACGATTAGTCCCATAATCTATTTTTCATTAAATGGTTTTATTGTGTTTTTCTGCCTTCTTGTAACATCCTTCGTGAACTCCTGAACCTCTCTCCCCCCCCCCCCTCATTTGTCTGGAGTGAGCAGTGCACCTTCGTTGCAATAATGCGCACTGCTCGATGTACACTACAAAGCTCACATTTCATCTCAGGAGCGAGCAGAAGGTAGCTCCGTTCCTATACACAGTGGGACCATGGAGAACAAAGTCAGTCACCATCTAACAGGAAATCAAATCATAGCAGCAAAATAAATAAAACCACACACACACACACAAGAAAAAAACAACCAAACAAAACAACAAATTGGAGATTTTTAGTGTCACTTTAAAGTGATTGTGAAGCCTAGAATTTTTTTTTTTAAATTAACATGTTATGCTTACCTGCTCCTAACAGGGAAGCCCTGATCCTGCTCTTCTGGGGTCCCTTTAGAACCACTTTATTATTAGGAGGTAGAAATGAACATATAGCAGGACACACACACTAGTTCTGGAATGTATTTTCAGATACCATATTTGTTTCTTTCAAGAAACAGGATACAATGTACTCCTAGGTATCCTGCTTACTCCGGCTCCAAGTCAGGGATATGCAACTGCTTGGCATCTCAAAAAGGGTTTTACAATTAGAACCTAGCTCCTTCATATAAACAAGTTTATAACTTAATAATTACGGACTCCTTTAGCAAACAATTTAATGTATATGAACATTTTAAAGAAGACTTTGCACTAGGAGAACATTAAAAATCACATGCGGTAGTTACTGGTCGCACATTGAAATCTGTATACAGCTAGAGCAGGATAGACAGACAATCAAATGTCACATGACCAACACACCAGGATATTTGAGCTTCCTTATCAGTTTGTAATTCTCAGTGCTCAGTAGCCAGGCTCTTTGAATAAGAACATGACACAAAGTACTGTTTTAACCATTTCATTCATTCTAAACAAACTAGTTTAGAGTCACCGTAGATCTAGAGTCAATGTAGATCTGGCATGTCCAACCTGTGGCCCGGAACCGCAGGCAATGCGGCCCACTGACCCCTGACAATTTATTTTTTTTTGCTGGGGAGGAAGGAAGCTGGGTCGGGGGCACGGCCACAGCAGCTTCCAACTAATGGTAGGCAGAGGCTGCCTCGGAGGGGGGGTAGGCGAGCATGTGCAGTGTTTTCGACTCCTACCACCATGACCACTTCAAATCACTGAAGTGTTCATGGTGGTTAGAGTGTTCTCTCAGAACAAGTAAACCTCTGTATACCGATTCCATTTCATTTGATCATCCTATAGCGGTGTTAAATTAGTGCAGGGGGCACGGCGGCATTTTATTACTTATATATCTTAACTATAGTATGTGAGATGATTACGGCCACACACACCTACACAGGTTGAACTGGATGGACTATTGTCTTTATTCAACCTCACCTACTATGTAACTACAGTAAAACCTTGGTTTGAGAGTAACTTGGTTTAAGAGCGCTTTGCAAGACAAGCAAAATTTTCCAATAAATTTTGACTTGATATACAAGCGATGTCTTGATATACAAGTAGCCTCAAGTCACAGCTGAGTATAAAAGAGAAGAGAGGCCCCTCTAAGTGTAGCAATATGGTTACATTTAATGAAGGTACAACATTTAGCAACTCACATGGTTGATGATTGGAACAGGCACATCTAAGGATGCAGGCATCAGGGATAAAGCTGTCTACATAGACCGTCCTCCGCACCGCCAT
The DNA here is from genome assembly GCF_965119305.1 of Pelophylax lessonae. Taxonomy (NCBI): domain Eukaryota; kingdom Metazoa; phylum Chordata; class Amphibia; order Anura; family Ranidae; genus Pelophylax; species Pelophylax lessonae. Next base: position 148,431,031 of record NC_138774.1, read on the forward strand.
CTACATCATCCCTTCCATGCTTCCCCTCGCTTTCAGATCGCTTTACTCCAGGGTGGTCTTCCCGGTCAGGATTACAGACTAGTCTATGTGGACAGCTTTACCCCGGATGCCTGCATACTTAGATGTGCCTGTTTTATTCATCAACCATGTGAGTTGCTAAATGTTGTACCTTCATTAAATGGAACCATATTGCTACACTTAGAGGCGCCTCTCTTCTCTTTGATACTCTGTAGCTCCTGCTGGATTTTACTCCTAATCCCCTTATGGAAGCGGCTATTTGTGGATGGACATTTTATGGTTACACAACCTATCGCAATGCTATAATCTTTTTATATGGACTATAAACTGAAGGACTTATGAATAAATGGTTGTGGAACGAATCATCTGAGTTTCCATTATTTCTTATGGGGAAATTTGCTTTGATATAAGAGTGCTTTGGATTACAAGCATGTTTCCGGAACCAATTATGCTCGCAATCCAAGGTTTTACTGTATATGTATAGTATATATTTTATATGCGGCCTAAGAAAATTTCTCTACACTCAATGTGGACCAGAGAAGCCAAAAAGTTGGACACCCATGCTGTAGATTATAGTTAAATTTGTGTTCTTCAAAGCCAGTTTTAAGTCTTTTTACCAGGTAATTTCATCAAGGTTTCCAGAGACATTACAATAAGTACCCCCACTATCTGGACACTTTTGCCCAGATCTAGCAATAGACCTATGACTATGAGGATTGAGCAGATTCTACTGGTCAAGGGCAGTCAGGTAGTTTAGAAAACCTCAACTGTTTGCAGTTCCCTCTGGTGCAGGTAGCATCTGTTCCTGGCTTCCTCTTCACTCATTTTCATAACGTCTTTGTTGAATTCACATACTTTCACTGATGTTTGAATTGTAATGGTTATAAGTATCTTCACTTGTATACAAGACTTAAAGTGGTGTTCCAGCCTTTTCTGCGTTTATTAAAAGTCAGCAGCTACAAAAAGTGTAGCTGTTGACTTTTAATAAACGCAACACACACTCACCTGTCCCACGATCCAGCAATGCGGCCTCCCTAAGCCCTTGGTCCTCTCCCTCTGCGGCACCGGCATCACTAGTGTGGGCACCCGGCTGTGATGGTTTGCAGCTTCACAGCCAGGTGCACACTGCGCATGTGCGAGTCGTGTGTCTTGATTGGATTGGCAATCTTCTGGGACCTCTGAGGTGTTCCAGAAGATTGGAGAGGGAGGGGGAGCGGGTACCTGTCAAAACAAGGTCGCCCCCCCCCCCCCAAAAAAAAAAAAATAAAATCTGACATGCCAAAATGTGGGATGTCAGGGGGTTAGGAGTACTTAAAGCGGAAGTTCCACTTTTGCTTTATGATGAACCACTCTATTGATGGCTCCCATTAAAAATGAGTCATGTGGCTGTAAAATCCAAAGCTACCAGCTCTGATAGTACCAACTAGGGCACATATGTCAAACACAAGGCCAGGGGCCAAATCTGGCCCCCCAGACTATTTCATGTGGCCCTCGCACCTCTCCTGCAGCACACCCTGGTCTTGGCCCCCACCTTGTCCAAGCAGATGCCTGCAGAGAGGACAGAACTCTGAGAGGCCGTGGAGAGGCTTGTCTCTGCCTGACCCCGCCCCCCTCCTCATCCTACAAATCCTGCGCTCTCTGTGCAGCCACACCGCCTCTTGTCCCTGCTCTCAGCATTCGGCTGACTCCAGCCCTCCTCTGGTCCTCCTCCAGACCCTGCTTCCCAGTTTCTTCCCGGCAGCAGCACAATGAGTATATTTATGTAGCACTGTCCCCTTGAGGACTGCTGGATATTAAACTTTCTCCCTGGGTTACCGTTAGCAACTGCAGCATGCACAATTTAACTCTTTATTCTCCGGCTCAGTCAATGAACAGTCTAGGGGGATGTAGTGTTTTTTTGTGGTTTTATTTAAATTAGGGATGGGAGAAGGGAAGAGTGGGATACTCCAGAATTGAACTATTCACAAAAGATGAGGACTCCGGTCGGTAGATGCAGCCAGGATGCTGGTTCACCTTGCCACTAGATGAACTTTAGGATTAAGTCTGAGTAGATGACTTGATTGAGCAACTATCTTCAGGGTACTCGCCTAGCACCCCCTTTCGCTCCACCAGCTGACACCCATCCTCTGACTATACTACTTCGGGGTGGCCACCTCTCAGGTCAGGGCCCTAGACAAGATCCCCTGTACTCATGATACTGTTTTTCTAGGGTCTCCAGTGTCTTAACCCCTCCAGTCAGTTCTCCTGGACCTCTGGGCTCAGGTCATTCCTTCTGGTCCACCAGGCTGACTGCCTGTGACCCAACACCAACTGCTACAGAGGAGATGGCAGCCACCACCCTCCTTCCGGGACTCTGCCAGCCAAAGACCCCGAGCAGCATGTGCTCCTGGCATTTATACCGCACCCCAGAATGCACCGAAACAACCAGTCTGTGCCAATCACTGAGTATCAAAACCTGTGTACCCGTTAGTCTGGTTTCCTCCACTGTCCAATATGCCTCCCCATTGGATCTGTGTGAAACACTCCCTAGACTAGATGAATCACACAGTGAGCACCATGAGCAGACCTAACTCACAGATCCCGCTCTCTGTTAAGCGGAAAGCAATATAGATTTTGCCTGCTGCTCCTCTGATAGGCAGACAGAGACAAAAACAATACTCTCTCTCCCTAGCACCTACCTAGGAGGGTGCTACATTTATATAGTCTTGCAGATACAACTGGCCCTTTTAGACCAACCATATTGCTGATGCAGCCCTTGATGAAATTAAGTTTGACACCCCTGACCTAGAGCAGTGATGGCAAACCTTGGCACCCCAGATGTTTTGGAACTACATTTCCCATTATGCTCAACTACATTTCAGAGTTCATGAGCATCATGAGAAATGTAGTTCCAAAACATCTGGGGTGCCAAGGTTCGCCATCACTGACCTAGAGGATGACAGAGAAAGCACAAAAGAGATACCTGAAAAGCAGGAAGAAAGTCCTTACTGCATATATAAAATATATTTTTGTGAAAAGTAGAACTAGAATTTCTACTATATAAAGTGCTCGATTGCAGAGCCAGTTTCATTGTGACCAGTGGGCACCATAGCTTAAAATGACAGAAAAGGGAAGAGCCTGGTTTGACCAAAAAAACCTAAACAGATTTGGTTTTGTTGTACAGCATATTAGACAACAAGAAGACACAGATTGGTTACTAAACCCACAAATACCACTCTTATTTACTAACCTGGAGGCTGGGTTCACACTGTTTGCGGCACGGCTCGCAGCAGGGGGTCCACTGTGTCCCCATTCACCGTTTTCAGATCTGAATTCGGTCCAAATTTTTGGCTGAATTGGGACCTGAAAACGGAGCCAAAGACACAAAGGACTCCTCTGCAGTGCGCTCCGTGGCTGCCCTGGAGATGTGTAAACCGGCTCCATTGAAAGCCAGTCATACACTCTTGTCATGTGAATTGGGTGCGGGGAAACCCACATCCAATTCGCAATAGTGTGAACCCAGCCTTAAAAACAAAATTGCCATCACCAAAGCCCAGAACTTCATTTTGCATTGATATGCTCACATATCAGTTTTTTCAAAAGAAGGGACAGACACCTCTCACTCTGTATATTTTCTTGTTTAAATTGTTTATTAAAGTGGTTGTAAACCACTGCACTTTTTTTTTTTTGCCCTACCTGCAAGGCAAAGGCATAACATCACATACTAGCACATTATTTGACACTTACCTGAAAACGAAGGGTTCCAGTGATGCAATATCATCACTGGAGACGGCGTCCATCTATACCCGGTCTTCCTTCCGGTGCATGCACGTGGGCAGCCGTTCCTTCAGAGCGCATGCGCCAGTGGCGTATATACACACACATCCACAGTATCTCACAAAAGTGAGTACACCCCTCACATTTCTGTAAATATTTTATAATATCTTTTCCTGTGACAACACTGAAGAAATGACACTTAGCTACAATGTAAACCAAAAAGGTTTATCTTGGTCTCATCAGACCACAGGACATGGTTCCAGCAATCCATGTCCTTAGTCTACTTGTCTTCAGTAAACTGTTTGCAGGCTTTCTTGTGCATCATCTTTAGAAGAGGCTTCCTTTTGGGACAACAGCCATGCAGACCAATTTGATGCAGTATGGTCTGAGCACTGACAGGCTGACCCCCACCCCTTTCAACCTCTGCAACAATGCTGCCAGCACTTATACATCTATTTTCCAAAGACAACCTCTGCATATGACGCTGAGCACGTGCACTCAACTTCTTTGGTCCACCATGGCGAGGCCTGTTCCGAGTGGAACCTGTCCTGTTAAACCGTTGTATGGTCTTCGCCACCATGCTGCAGCTCAGTTTCAGGGTCTTGGCAATCTTCTTATAGCCTAGGTCATCTTTATGTAGAGCAACAATTATTTTTTTCAGATCCTCAGAGTTCTTTGCCATGAGGGGCCATGTTGACCTCTGTCCCCATTAACAGTACATACAGTTTTTTGGTGCAAAGCACCCGTGACCTGAGCTCGGAGTGGTGTGAACTTTAGTCCACCTTATTAAGGTATTAAAGATATTTCTGTAGCTGTGGACACGTCAACCCAGGAAAAATGCTACGGCCTTGCTGCCCCTTACACGACCAGGGAAGTCTGGAAACACTGCAACAACAAACAAACACAAGGGCGCACCGGCCTAGTGCATTATCATTTAGATGGTGTATTTAAAAAAAGGATTAAAAATACTCACAAATGAGTTCTTGTTAAAAGCATGTCACAAAAGGAACGCAGTCCTCAGTAAAAGTATCCGAGGATGAGTAGTCCCTTAGATTCTTGAAGGCTAACGCGCTTCGAGGCCTTGCCTCTTCCTCAGAGCCTCTTGAGACCTTGTAACACTAATGAGTCACATGACACAGGGAGGGAAAATGGTTAATTGGGCCCAATTTAGACATTTTAACTTAGGGGTGTAGTCACTTTTGTTGCCAGCGATTTAGACATGAATAGCTGTGTGTTGAGTTATTTTGAAGGGACAGAAAATTTACACTGTTATACAAGCTGTACACTCACTACTTTACATTAGGGATGCACCGAATGTTCGGCGGCCGAACATTATTCGGCCGAAAATAGAAAAAATAGCACTTTCGGTGTTCGGCCGAATAAGTCAAAAGGCCGAATAATTTTGTGCCGAATAATAGGGCTGAACGATAGTCGATATGATATTGACTATTGTTCTGTGGCCGTAGGCGATATTCATATCGCCGAGGTCACGATATTTACAGGGGGAAGGGACTCGGAGGAGGACAGGAGGACTCACAGACTTCCGTGAAGCCGGGACACTTCAGCGGTGAGCATACATACATTACTCACTCGTGCACTGCAGCCCGCCCCACACATTCAGTGAGTCTTACTCTCCTCCCTAGTTTTTTCAATGGCACATTCAGGAAGCCAATCACGCCGTGATTAGCTGCACAGCGAACCAATCACGCGTGCCTGCACACCTGATTGGTTCCGCTGTGCCGCTACTCACGGCGTGATTGGCTTCCTGAATGTGCCATTGAAAAAACTAGGGAGGAGAGTAAGACTCACTGAATGTGTGGGGCGGGCTGCAGTGCACGAGTGAGTAATGTATGTATGCGGCTGTGCTCCTTTCCAGGCTCCTACTAGTCCACCTCCAGCCTCCTACTACCACCACTATGAGAGACTGTCTGTCACTGTATAATCTGATCGAGTCCACACTGACACTGACTGTCTGTCACTGAGTAATTGATGTTACCACATTAACCCTGACCTGCCCAGTGCCCTGTATCTGCAATTAAAATTTACAAGGCTGCCTGCATGCTTCCTGATTTCCATTCCCAGCATCCTTCCCAATCCCTACAGTGTCACTAACATTAACCCTATGGTACAAGGCTGCAGTGTGCACTGAATCCCATTCCCTTCAGTAACATTTAGGGAGAGAGAGAGAGACATGAGAGGACAAGAGAGAGAGAGAGAGAGAGAGAGAGAGAGGACAAGAGAGAGAGAGAGAGAGAGAGACCTGAGAGGACAAGAGAGAGAGAGAGTGAGAGGACAAGAGAGAGAGAGAGAGAGACACACGAGAGGACAAGAGAGAGGACAAAAAATTGGCAAAATAAATGGAAAAAATGCAAAACACCACGTTCGGTATTCGGCCTTCGGCCAAACATTTTATTATTAATCGGCTTCGGCCAAGAATTTCATTTCGGTGCATCCCTACTTTACATTGTAGCAAAGTGTCATTTCTTCAGTTTTGTCACATGAAAAGATATCACTTTTGTGAGATACTGTGTGTATATATATTACACACACACACACACATATATACACATACACACTGTATGGTCTTTATGGTCTTTAAGGCCCTGTTCACTTACGAGCATAATCACGTCAATATTTTTGGCTACATCATGATACGCACATTCCTGGAAAATCCAATGATTGGTTGTCCGATTTTCTGAAAGTGTGCACTAGGCTTAAGGCTCTGAAGCTTAAAGTGACTTTAAAGCTTCATAGTTTTTTTTGTTTTTTTTTGTAATTAAAATAACAAAAAAACATGTCATACTTACCTACTCTGTGCAATAGTGTGGCATCTGCTCTGTGCTATAGTGTGGCACAGAGCAGCCCGATCCTCCTTTTTTGGGGTCCCCTGCAGATGCTCCAGACTCCTCCTTTTTGGCAAGTGCACCCAGGTGCGGGCTTGCTCCCGAGCCGCTCTGGCTGCAACTATTGACACAGAGGGGGCAGCTCAGCCCCACCTGGCACAGCATTTAACTGCTTAAGGACTGCCCGACATACATATACTGCGGCAGGGCGGCCCTTTAGCGCAAAACCACGTACCTGTAGATAATTTTTTTTCTTCCAGGTCTGGGGCACAACGGGAGCCCATCGGCAGGTCCAGCGGACCCCCATATCCCCTGGGACCAGCCGATCTTTCCCAAGGCAGGCAAAATGACGGTCTGCCTATGTAAACAAAGCAGATCTCCGTTCTTTGACAAAAGAAGACAGAGATCTTAGGTTTCTGCTAAGCAGGAACACGGATCTCTGACTTCTTGCAGTACAGGCACCCCCCCCAGTTAGAAAGCACCCCCTAGGGACACATTTAACATTTTTATTGCCCCCGATGTTAACCCCGTCACTGCCAGTGTCAGTACAAAGACAGTGCATATGTTTTGCACTGATCACGATTAGTGTTACTGGTCCCAAAAAAAAAAAAAAAAAAGTGTCAAAAGTGTCACTTAGTGTCCGATTTGTCTGTCGCAGTCCCACTATAAGTCACTGACCGCCGCCATTACTAGTAATAAAAATTCCATAAAATATCCCATAGTTTGTAGACGCTCTAACTTTTGTGCAAACCAATCAATACATGCATATTGGGATTTTTTTTCCAAAAATATGTAGCAAAATAGATATTGGTCTAAATTGATTTAGAAATTTTATGTTTTATTTTTTTTTTTTATTGGTTATGTTTATTATGTGAGTAAAAAAAATATATATATTTTTTTTCAAAATGGTCTGTCTTATTGTTTTTAGCTCAAAAAAAAAAAAAAAAAAGCAGAGGTGAACAAACACCAAAAGAAAGCTCTATTTGTGAGGGGGGGAGGGGGGATGACCTAAATTTTATTTGGGTACAGAGTCACACGACTGCACAATTGTCAAATTAACGCAGTGCCGGATCACAAAAAATGTCCTGGTCATGAAGGGGGTTGAACATTTATGGGACTGAAGAGATTAATAAACAGCAGCGGGAGCCAGGATAACCGCTGCTATCAATCTACCCAGGAAGGAGAAAGCCATTGCTCTTGTGCACATCGCTGGATCTGATCAGGCTCAGGAAAGAATAAGGAAATAAGGGAAGGGGAGGTGCTGCAGCACAGAGGGTTTTGTACCATAAATGCAAAAACCTTAAGGCTTTAGAATTGCTTTAAGTTTCTTCTATATAAAATTCAGGAGCATTCATTGCATACTAAAAAAAAAAAAAAAAAAAAAAAAAACAAACCTATACTATTCAGATATGAGCTTCCACATAATGACTCCTTTCCGAGTATAATCAGTCCAAATACAAAGTGCAAAGATCTAAACTGTGCAAGTCATTGCCGGTTTCGCAAATCATTTCAATGTTCAACTAAGTGTTGTGAAACTTGGGTTCTTATCATGGTCACAGGCAGGTAACTATGCCTAACACACACACACAAGCGGACTTTAGAATTCTTTACTTTTCAGGTGATCAGGCTGACCAAATAACTAACTGCATTCAAAATTCAAACTGCACATGCAATAATATCATTAATATAATTTTTTTCTGATAAAATACTTTGTGAGGATACATCAACAAATACATAAACATTTGCAATATTTCTGACCGAATCCAATCTTGACCTGGTGAATTAGCGTCCAGGTGCCAAAAAAGTACTGTATTTTCTGGCGTATAAGACTACTTTTGAACCTCAAAAAAATCCCCCAAAAATGGGAGCTCGTCTTATACGCCGAGTATAATATCTCCAAGGTAACCTAAGTATAAGTATTACGGGTAGATCATGTAATAGGGGGGTCGTCTTATACGCCCAGTCGTCTTATACGCCGGAAAATACGGTATATAAAATGCAAAAGACTTTTTTAATCCAGTTTAGTAAAATATGACTGGACTCCAGTGTCATTCTAGTCTGAAATGTAAGCAGTGAAAAAAAAAAATCCATGTATTATAAAAGCGTTTGGGAGTTTTGTTTAGGAAGCAAATGTAAAATGACCAAGGTGGGAGGAAGGTAGGAGAGTCCACGGTCAACAAAAAGTTAATGGCAGCTATCCCTTAGGCCTTCTGGTTATATGGCTCAGAGATCTGTTAAACCCTGACACCAATAATAACTCTCTGAGGCAAAATGCTAGTTAATAGCCAGAACTCCATAAAGTCCTTGAAAAATTCAAGAGTCTACAATTACATATGACCCAGTATAACTTTGTTCCACGTATAAAGTGCACCTAAAGTAAAAATAAAGTAGAAGGACAAAATTTTCACACATTCAAATATTATGGCTACTAACACTGTTTCACTTGCTCCATCAGCTCATCCCCCACAGCTATTGCCTTTTGTATCAATTGACCCTCCCTTTTAGATTGTAAGCTCTAACGAGCAGGGCCCTCTGATTCCTTTTGTTCCAAATTGTATTGTAACTGTAATGTCTGCCTTCATTTTGTTAAGCGCTGCGCAAACTGTTGGCGCTATATAAATCCTGTATAATAATAATTATATTATGCATATGCAGTAAACACACAAAGCGTCTTGTCTAAACACATAACATTTCCTATGATTTAATACAGAGCAAAGCCTCAATGATTTACTAAAATCTAAACTGGATGAACCAGTTATGCCAAGTCATGCCTATGAAATCTGACACTAGCCTGAAGTATTTCTGAACTCCGGTTACTGCTTAAGGTTTACGGTCTGTGATAATCTTAAGAAATAAAAGGCGATATCTATGGATCCGCACTACAAAAGAAATGTATGTGCATGTGTCAGCTTTAGCAGGTGTACAGCAAGCAACAATACCACCGGTCTGCAATTGCTGCTTTACCCTTCCGTGGCCAGAGGTCAATCGGTGCCTAAACACACAGGATAAAATTTTGCAGAATAACGAATTTGCCTACCTAAAAAAAAAAAAAGGCAGACAAAAAAAAATAAATAAATAAAAATGTGCATTTATCATTTTATTTTTAAATGTATTATTAGGTGCCTGAAAAGCATTGCACCTATAATGAGCAGATCGCAGACGCAGTGTCAGGGTCCTGCAGACTGTGTAGCTGCCTGCCCGTGCCTTGTATGGGTAGGCAGTTAAAATGACAGGAAGAACAAATGGACTACTGGAACTCTCATCAGCACCCTTGAAGTTAATTGAGAACTACAAGCCGTCAGCTGCAATGGTTTATGATAGTTATAGTTCATTCATTCACAGAACTCTGAATGAATGACACAACCTGGTGGGCAAAGCCCTGCTCGTCTGCACTCCTTTTAATTTTTGATAGTGGATGCAGGGTGAAGATCCCCCGTCCACTGTCACAATGGGTCTTGTGGATGCTGATTTAATACCATGTTAGACCCTAAATACGGGTGCAATGTATTATGAAAGGTGAACTTATCCTTTGAAGATATACTGTATGTCTTAATTTGGTACATCATTTTCGGATTCAATAATCCTTATTGTTTTAAGTACCAAGTGTTGCCTCCACCAAAAGGAGGTGTCCACATCATGCATGCAGTGATATAGACCCCCGGAAATAAACAGAAAAGAGAAGGATTAGCCTGAGAGTATTGTAGGAGCGTGGGACATGCTCCTCCATTTTGTATATCTATATTTTGCTATGCGTAATCCTTTGAACCACACGCAGACTAGTTGATTTATTTCAGTGGCAAAGGTTTTCTCCTGGAGACTCCGCCTTTGCACACAGCTGACTTGACTGAGTTATAGGTAGTCAGGGATTACCCTAGGAGGGGTTGAGCCAATCACCTTCAAGTATCATATGACTGACTTCAGTGAAGTAAAATGGACATTTGGATTTTTCTTCTTGTCATACAGCGGATAGAGAGGTGGGAAGGTGTTAGCAAATATTTTGAAGATGAGTGCTAAAGTATATCTCCAGTCAAAAATAAGGTGAAAATGAATAGCTCATTAAAAACTTTAAAATAGCAAAACAAGCTTTTCCTGCAAAATTATTCACGATTTCCCCTGGAGTTCCTTTTTTGCCACTCGATGTCCTTCCAGCATTATTCAACCCACTTCCTCTGAGACCAGGTCACCCTGGATTTGTCCCAGCCTGTGACTGAACAGTAAATGAGACAGCACACTGATAAGGCCATGTCACTCTGCTTTCTCTTCCTATCAGCATGCTTGTTGTCAGAACATGAACTGGTTGGCTCCTCGTACTGCTTTTTACTCTCAGACCCAAGCCCTGCTGTATAGTTGACTGCAAGCAGCCGATACCAAAACAGATACACTTCTCGCTTTGAAAAACTACCTTTAAATGATGAATGAACTATTACTAGATTATTAGAGCTGCAATAATGTGTGTCTTTTATATCTGCTTGATGATTAATCAGCTTTATGCCAACAATAGAGGTCTGAAAGTCAAACTATAAAAAGTTATAAACAATGGGTTATGCAAATTATATTCAGCAAACACACTGTACAGTATATCAATAATATCACATCCAAATGTGAAGTGGGTGCTAAATATGTTACGTACACACAAATTACTATTTTTTAGCTTTTTTTTTGTACTGGTGTCTTATTGATTACTGCACACCACCCCCACACATGTTACTACCATTGAAATGAGCCTATCATTAAAGTTCATATTTCACATACAAGTACATTGCTCAACATTATCAAATCACTTGATTGTTTGAGGCAAAAACTACATTTCTTGCTATAAACAAAAGCAACATAGATCACAGTTTGTGGTTAAGAAACATTACTGAAATAAAAATAAAAAAATAAGAAAAAACACCACTAAAAAAGACTGCCAACATGTACATGAAACTAAAGAATGGAGCAAGTTTTTATTATTTTATTTTTAAATACACACATTGGTGCCATTATTTCCACAAAATTGATCTCTTTCACACGTATAACTAAAATTATTTAACGGTCTAGATTTCTCCTTTAAAGACACTTTCCCTTGAAGTATTGGCAAGCTGGGCAAGTTTAAATTTCACATCCAATAAATTGTTAATGCTGAATGCATTAACCCTTGTCTCTAGGATTCTGGTGTTATTTTAAATTTTTAAAAAAAAAAAGCTTTTTAAAAACCGAAAAACGTAATGAGTCTGTCCCACCGTCTAATAGCAAGGCAGTATCGCAGCCCATTGGAAGCAATACCATGACCCTTGTACTCTGGCTGTTTACAATTCCTGACACAGTGATGGCTCATGCACATAGGCACATTGTATATACATTATGTATAAAATATAAATTGCAAGCCTATTTTAGCTGCGCATAAAGAAAAATAGCTATAGGCAGGTTTAAGCTGCTACGCGCGTAAACCCACACGTACATAAAGCCGTATGCCCCTAGATGCAAACTGTGCGCATCTAAGATTGTATGTTGAGGTGCCCGAGTGGTTTTACGTTAATAGCAGTGGCTGTTCGCAGTGGCATGTATTCCAGGGACAGAAATACTCCTGCAAATTTACCAAAAAGTGCTTTTATGAATAAGCCAAACAGAAGCCGATCAACATCAGAATTTTTGCCCAAGCCATGGATTTACAGCACTCTGAGCATGCTCGACATGTGTTGTCCAAGAGACCTGATCCTGGCTGATGTGTATATGCCATAGATGTCACAAATGTACAGAAATGCCAAATGCAAATGTAAAAGGCGATCTTGAATTAGAAATATAATTTGGCTTCTGGATTGAGCATAACTGGCCACTTGTTAGTGCCTGTAGGTAGCCTTACATACAGAGGTCAAGTCCTGGGAAAAAAAAAAAGTGTGGGAACTCACCCCCCCCCCCCCGAAATTGCAAAAAAGTACCTAAAATGCCCATATTCTGTGCTAAACAGTGCAAACATATATTTAAACTATAAACATGTAGATAGTGCTATTACCAATGTGTTTAAGTTAAACAAAAGTCAAGCACCATATTTCTCCATTTACACAAAGGTCAGGTTAATATAACCCAGCCAGCAAAGAGTTCCTCCTTACATCAGAGTCTGCAGGATTCCCCCTTACAGTGCAAGGGAACTCTGACATAAAGGGGAATTCTGAAGTACATGCTCTAAAGGGGAACTCTGATATAAGGGGGGGGGGGCTCTGGTGACCAGAGACCACCTTATATCAGAGTCCACTGTGTTCTTCTTTACATCAGAGTTGCCACTTACATCAGGGTATGCAGCATTACCCTTTACGTCAAAGCTCCCCTTCATGTCAGCATCCAAAGAGTTCCCCCTTGCACTGTAAGGGGGAATCCTGCAGAATGAGGTCAAGGGGAATGCCGGGAACTCTGATGTATGGGGGACTCTGGTGACCAGAGACCACCTTCCGCAGGGTGAATGCACTAAGGAGGGGAGGTCCTGACATAAGGGGGAACCTTTAACGGTGGTGCAGGTTTTTCAGGTTTAAATTAGATGGAGAGGAGGCATCATAATGCTTCCTTGCCACCTGGCAAACACCCTCTGAAAAGTGATCCATTGTGGTTCACTCTTCTGCGGGCAACACTAGTGTACCCTAATTTACAGCAATGCCCCTCAGATGTCTTACTCCAAAACGTGCTTGGTATTAGTCCCAGTTCACATATATGCGATGCGGGAACCCCGAGAATCCACTGCGGGTTCCCGCATCGCATTCAACTCACAGGCAATTCACACTGCTATATGCAAATTACTGGTGGTGTCAATACAAAGTTAATGACACCCCCAGATCAGTTTGCATATCGCAGTGCGAACTGCCAGTTCAGGAATGAATCAAATTGCATTGGTGTGAACACCCATGCTATCCGATTCTGGTGCGGAACCAAAAAAGGGTCCTGCGCGAATTGTGTCCGAATGCGATGCAAATTCAGCCATACAATCTGTATGGCTAAATTTGCATTGCACACACATCACATGCGATTTGCACAGCAGTGCGTTGTGCATCACATGCGATGTGTCATCGCACATATGTGAACCGGCGCTAAGACAAGAATTCAAATGCAGCATTGTTAGTCCCCCCCCCCCACCCAGTACCTGCTCTGGACGCTGTCTTCTATCTGTGGCCTGGGTGAAACTGATAAAATAGTCCACTTACTGTTCCTGCTCCCACCGAACACAGGGGGCCCGGAGACATTTTTTTTCTAAATATCTGCATGGCGGGGGATTTTGTGGTCCCCCCTTGACTGCTGTCAAGGGGGGGGAACCCCAATCCCCCGCCATGCAGCTATTTAGAAAAAAAAATTCTCCAGGCCCCCTGTGTTTGGTGGGCGTGGGAACAGTAAGTGGACTATTTTATCAGTTTCGGGTTTAGGCGGATTAATCCGGCACAGTGCGCTACACAGTTCTGTCATCAACAGTTTCTTAAAGCTGCATTTCTAAAATTGAATTTTTTTTAAAAGTTGCAAAACTTAAAATAAATCCAAAGGTAGGTTAATTGGCTCCTGTCCAAAATGGTCCTAGTTTGTGTATGCATGAAAGTGAGTTAGGGACCCTATATTGTAAGCTCCTTGAGTGTAGGGACTGATGTCAATGTACAAGATGGATGTAAAATGCTGCGCAAAAAACTGTAATAAATAAATCTACTTTTAACATTTGTAACACTTCCATGGATTAAATGAGACTCGCTCTCACCTGGTCCATAAAACTTCTTCCCCCTTGTGACATCAAACACTTTGCCATTAATGGCCATCAGAATCCTGGGATTTTGTAGACCGTCAAATTCTTTAAGCTGAGCCATCGTGAAGTCTCTCTTCTTCATCTTAGGTAGCTGCTCTTCTCTCTCTTCTGATTGGCTGGGTTTATCCCCCCTCAGTATCTTGTACAGCAGATACAGGCATAGTAACAGAAGACATATATTTAATGGAGAAGTGAAGATCTCCACCAGGATGCCCTCTTCAGCCATGTTAATTACTTGCAAGTTCTCAGAGCCAGAGCATTCAATTCCGTGGAGGTTAAATCCTTCCTACCTGCAGAACAAAAACAAACGTCACACTGAATAATTGATGTAAAAACAATATCATGCATTACTCTGTAACCACAGTAGTGTGCGCCATGTGAGTAGGAATGCAAGCAGCACATGCAGTCATAAGAGGGGGGAGAGCTACACAGTACATTGTGCATTGTCTATGAAACATGTATGAAAACAAACAGAAAGATTACAGTTCCCACACATAGGTGTAGACTGGTAGATTTCCCCTTGAAAAGCAGACATTACCCTGAAGTGCTCCTCACTGAGTGCCGTGTAGTGTGTGCGTCTGCCTTCACTGTGTCACTCCCAGCTCTGCACAAGCCTTGGCTGCTCACCAGCACCATTGGCTAATACTGCATTCTTTATGTGCAGGAAGAGGAGTTTTCTTTCATTCCGATTTGTTCCAGGTCAGATGTCACAAAAGAAATTTCTCTACATCTCCCAACTTGTCATGTTTCACGTGGATGACTAACTCCTCAAACTAGTATCCGGTTACTAATCCTGTTTCTGAGTTGCAGCTCCTCTAGCATGATTAAATAAAGCGGGGCTATAGAAGAGAGGCAAATCTATGTTCAGTATTAGCAGAGGTGTGTAGGGATGAGCAGAGTGATTGTCAAAACTGATTTTGTCAATTAATTTTTTCTCATTGTGTGTGTGTGTTTAAGGGAAATGTGCATATTTTCTTTTTTTTCTGGTGTATTTAAGAGTTGTTTATTTTACGTAATTTAGCTTTTTTGCTCATTATTTGTTGCTTTAATCTCCCTGGCGGTCTGATTATGTCAGGATTTCTGTGCTAAAAGCGGTACATTGTTTTGCATGGAAATCTGTTGTTTTACATTTTAAAAACGCACCTTCCCCTGTGATCCCCCGCCGTCCTCCCCCGCCATGTCTTCCGGTTCCCTTCCCTGCGAGCGTTGCGATGCAGGGGGGTGGAACCTGCAACAATTTCAAAAATGTAAATGCACTAAATGACACGATACCAAGTTCTGATCGGATTACACAGTATCATGCCATTTCACCACAGGATTTCACGATTCTGATGTCTCTTTCTGGCACATAGCTCAGTTGGAAATTCAGAAGAATCATTTGATATAATTTCCAAATTCCACAAGCTATGTGCCAGAAAGAGACATCAGAATCGTCGCTGTCGTCACTTTCCATACCTGATGACGAATTTTCCCACGAATCGCTATCGTTCAGTTCTTTAAGTAACTCCGTTTCGCTGTCGCTGTTTTCCAGTTTGTCTAAAAGCGCTTTTGGGCAAAAAGAATGCTTTTTGGACGCCATGGTCGTTCTCTATTTTGCAGGCACAAAGCAGTGGAAAAGTAACCAGGTGCAATCCTGTGCTGAAATAGCATGATACAGTGTAATCTGTTAGGGCTCTTGCACACGGTGCGCCTCCGTAGGTGGATCCGTGCTGAGCCGGCGGATGACAGCTCCGTCTCCGCTTGCAGTGCGGAGAGGGAGGTGTCACAGCTCCCACTGCTCTCTATGGGGGATCAAATGAGAGCGGATCATCTGTCCGCTCTCATCCGATCCCATCCGATCCCTGAATGGATGGAAAAATAGGGTTTCCATCCGTCCAGATTTCAGGGACAGGATTGGATACGGATGTCAGCGGGTGTCAGCGGAGGTGTCTTCGCTGACATCCGCTGCCCCATAGAGCTGCATGGAGGATCCGATCAGATCCGCCTAAAAAAACTGACAGGCAGATCTGATCGGATCGCCCGTGTGAAAGAGCCCTTAGGATCACAGCTTTGTATCATGTCATTTAGTGTATTTACATTTTCTAATTTGCTGCCGGTTCCACCCCCCTGCGTCGCAACGCTCACAGGGAAAAGAACCGGAAGGCAAGTGCCAGCATCTGCTGAGCACAGAGCGGGGAGAGAGTGTGAGGACAACGGGGGATTGCAAGGAAGGGGAGTGTGATTCTGGGGTAATCCCGAGTGTGGCTCGGGGTTACCGCTTTTGGTACTGAAAGTTAACCCCGAGCCGGACTTGGAAATACCGAGAGAGGTTAAGGCGTCCCGGTTTACAGTTTTAGGTCTGAATTTGGTCCAAATTTTTGGCTGAATTCAGACCTGAAATGGACCAAAAGACGCACAGGACCCTTCTGCAAACTGCTCCACAGCCATCCCGGAGCTGTGTGAATCAGTGCCATTGAGAGCCATCATGTGAATTGGATGCGGGGAAACCTGCATCAAATTCGCACCAGTGTGAACCCAGCCTAAAAATTATTTTACTTTTGTGAAAAAAAAAAAAAAGTAACAATGAGGATACCGAAGAGGACTTTTCTGACAACGGGGTTTATTTACTAAAGCTAGAAAGGGCTAAATTAGTTACAGTCAGGTCCATAAATATTGGGACATCTACACAATTCGAATCTTTTTGGCTCTATACACCACCACAATGGATTTGAAATGAAACAAACAAGATGCGCTTTAACTGCAGACTTTCAGCTTTCATTTGAGGGTATTTACATCCAAATCAGGTGAAAGGTGAGGACAGTTTGTATATGTGCCTCCCACTTTTTAAGGGACCAAAAGTAATGGGACAATTGGCTGCTCAGCTGTTCCATGGCCAGGTGTGTGTTATTCCTTCATTATCCCATTTACAAGGAGCAGATAAAAAGGTCCAGAGTTACTTTCAAGTGTGCTATTTGCATTTGGAATCTGTTGCTGTCAACTTTCAATATGAGATCCAAAGAGCTGTCACTATCCATGAAGCAAGCCATCATTAGGCTGAAAAAAAAAAACAAAACAAACCCTTCAGAGAGAGCAAAAACATTAGGTGTGGCCAAATCAACTGTTTGGAACATCCTTAAAAAGAGAGAACGCACCAGTGAGCTCAGCAACACTAAAAGACCCGGAAGACCACGGAAAACAACTGTTGTGGATGACTGAAGAATTCTTTCCCTGGTGAAGAAAACCGCCTTCACAACAGTTGGCCAGATCAAGAACACTCTCAGAAGGTAGGTGGATGTATGTCAAAGTCAACAATCAAGAGAAGACTTCACCAGAGTGAATACAGAGGTTCACCGCAAGATGTAAACCATTGGTGAGCCTCAAAAACAGGAAGGCCAGATTAGAGTTTGCCAAACAACATCTAAAAAAGCCTTTACAGTTCTGGAACAACATCCTATGGACAGATGAGACCAAGATCAACTTGTACCAGAGTGATGGGAAGAGAAGAGTATGGAGAAGGAAAGGAACTGCTCACGATCCAAAGCATACCACCTCATCAGTGATACATGGTGGTGGTAGTGTCATGGCGTAGGCATGTATGGCTGCCAATGGAACTGGTTCTCTTGTATTTATTGATGATGTGACTGCTGACAAAAGCAGCAGGATGAATTCTGAAGTGTTTCGGGCAATATTATCTGCTTATATTCAGACAAATGCTTCAGAACTCATTGGACGGCGCTTTCCAGTGCAGATGGACAATGACCCGAAGCATACTGCGAAAGCAACGAAAGAGTTTGAGGGAAAGAAGTGGAATGTTATACAATGGCCAAGTCAATCACCTGACCTGAATCCGATTGAGCATGCATTTTACTTGCCAAAGACAAAACTGAAGGGAAAATGCCCCAAGAACAAGCAGGAACTGAAGGCAGTTGCAGTAGAGGCCTGGCAGAACATCAACAGGGATGAAACCCAGCGTCTGGTGAGGTCTATGCGTTCCAGACTTCAGGCTGTAATTGACTGCAAAGAATTTGCAACCAAGTATTAAAAAGTGGAAGTTTGATTTATGATTGTGTAGCAGAGTGTCCCAGAGAGAGCCAGGAAAAGTCCTGTTCGGGGTTTATACATCACCCAGGCATCTCTCCTATACCTTTAGGGATCTCTGAGCCATGATCCAGTTCGGATCTTCGTCCTCTTCACCAGGCCAATTTAATCTCACCTGAGACAGACAGCATCTCTCTCTCAGCCTGGGAACACAGACAACATTTGTCTATGAGAGCGGAAGGTCAGTAAAACTACCTGTGTCTGTCTTTGGAAGCTGACAAGCTGTAGGCTTGCTCAGTCTGGGTTAGTTAGGGACTACATTGTGTGTAGTAAGCGCCGGGACACGGCTAGGCTTTTGTTTATTATTATTATTCCTGTTTGCTTTCCTTAAAGCACTGTACAGCACCTGTATATAAACGTGTATATAGCACCAATAAACACCGCACTGTTTGTCACTACCTCAGAGGATTTGGTATCTGTGCCTTAAAGACTGCTCATCCCAGGGAGTTTTGCACCCGCTACCTGTTCCCCAGCTTACATATGGTGGAGGATGCGGGCACTGGTAGTAAGTTGCTACTTAAGCACTTTACCACCGGAGGATTTTGCTGTCTTTCGTCCAGGCCACTTTTTGCGATTCGGTGCTGTGCGACTTCAACTGACAATTGCGCGGTCGTGCGACGCCGTACCCAAACAAAATTTACGTCCTTTTTTTCCCACAAACAGAGCTTTCTTTTGGTGGTATTTGATCACCTGTGCGATTTTTACTTTTTGCGCTATAAACAAAAAAAGAGCGTTTATTTTGAAAAAATAACTTTTAACATTTTTTTATATGAAATTCCCCCCAAAAAAGATGTAAAAACCAATTTTTTAAAAAATTTTTGGCCAATTTGTTTTCTGCTACCTATGTTTGGTAAAAAAAAAAAATCACAATAAGCGTATTTTGATTGGTTTGCGCAAAAGTTATTGCGTTTACTAACAAAGGGAAAGATTTCTGTCATTTTTGGTGTTTTTTTTTTTAACGCGTAATGGCGGCGATCTGCGATTTTTTTTGTGGGACTGCGACATTGCGGCGGACAGATCGGACCCTTGACTGACATTTTTGACACTTTTGGGGTTACCAGTGACATTACTGCAGTAATCAGTGCTATATATATGCACTGTTACTGTAAAAATGACACTGGCAGGGAAGGGGTTAATTTTATTGGAGAGGGAGGGGTTAATGTATGCCTGGTGCTTACTGACGTGTAGGGGGGGAGGTGACTGAGTGAGTCATGGACAGATCGGATGTCCAGCTATGCTGAACAGTCCGATCTGTCACTCCCTGTCACTATGGAGATCCGCCCGCTGTGTTTACACACAGCGGGCGGATCTCCACACTAGATCCCCGGCGATCGGGGCAGAGCAGCGGCGATCGCCGCTGCTCCTCCCCTGGCCCGACTCCCGCTGTGAATGAAAACAGCGGGAGCGAGCCTCCGGCGGCGCGCAAGCGCCGCCCAGAAGGGGGAGTGTCTGACGACGTTAATACTACGTCGTCAGACGATAACGAACCACTTTGCCGCAGTACTATTACCGTACTCGGTCGGCAAGTGGTTAAAGGGCCAGTACCTGGAGTGACTAAACATGGAGGAAATCCTCAAACAGTTGGTGGTCTCCAACGCTGCACAGCAACGAGCAAACGCTGCACAACAGCAAGCGAACTCTTTGCTTCAACAACAGATTGGTGTTGTACAAGAACAAACGCAGCAAGCGAACGCTGCACAACAGCAAGCAAACGCTGCACAACAGCAAGCAAACTCTTTGCTTCAACAACAGATTGGTGCTGTACAAAATCAAACCCAGTTGATGTTTGAAAAACTGGCAAGTGCTGCAGAAGCATACCGAAAGGTGCTGGTTGAGGTGGTGCAGACACTTACACAGGAGTCGGCTGTGAAAACAGAACCAGTTAGAGACCACTCCTCAGCCATCCATGTTGGTCGCTTCCTGTCCAAGATGACTGCTGATGATGACCCAGAGGCCTTTCTGGTTACGTTTGAGAGAACCGTTGAGAGGGAAGGCTGGCCCAAAACCCAGTGGGCAGGATTGATCGCTCCCTTGCTTACTGGGGAATCGCAGAAGGCCTATTACGATTTGGAGTCCGTGGATGCAGGAGAGTATGAAAAGGTCAAGCAGGAAATCCTGGCGCGTCTGGGTGTCAACTTGGCCGTTCGAGCCCAGCGGGTCAACAGCTGGTCCTTTCCGAGATGAGAGGCCCCCAAGATCACAGATGTTTGACCTAATCCACTTGGCGCGAAAATGGCTACAGCCGGAGTCCTTGTCTGGGCCACAAATAGTGGAGCGTGTAGTCATGTACGGTTCCTGAAGTCATTACCAACTCCTTTGCAGAAGTGGGTGAGTCAAGGAGACCCCAAGTCGGCAGACAACCTGGTGGAGCTTGTTGAGAGGTACTATGCTGCAGAGAACCTGGTCACCACCCCTACAGCCGCACGGACTTTCCACCCAAAGCCACGGTCTCCCCAGACAACCGGTAAGACTGTTCCAGGGGAAGTGGGTGGTCAGCATGGCAAGGAGACAGGGGGGAGGATTTTTGGTGCCAGAGCTGAAGTTTGGCGTCCCAAACAAGGGAAGCCACTGCCTGTCAACAAACCTAACTGGGATAACATCAGGTGTTTCCGTTGCCAGGAACTGGGACATGTTGCAGCAAACTGTCCATTGACAGATGAACCCATGCAGTGTGATACGTCTCTGAGAAGGCAGTCTATGTTTGCTGCTGTTTCATGCGCTGCGGCGCCAGGTGTAGGAAAACACATATGCCAAATGACTGTTAATGATAAGCCTATTGCAGCCTTGCTGGACTCGGGAAGTCTAGTGACTTTGGTTAAAGCAGAAAAGGTTGAAAATGTGAATTTAAATGCAAAAAAAGTTGCTGTGATCTGTGTACATGGTGATACTCGGGAGTATCCTATAGCGACTGTTCGCTTTGAAACTGATTTAGGTACGGTGACCCATCCGGTCGGACTTGTGCCCCACTTAGTGCATGAGGCCATCATTGGTAGAGACTTCCCTAAGTTTTGGGAACTGTGGGACAGTCCCGACTCGGTCACCGTAACTGACTCAGTGGTGGAGCCAGAACCCCTGGCCATCACCGACAATGTGGGTTTAAGGGATCCCTGTCAAGGTTCCCCAGATTTTCCTTTCTCTGTTATGGCAGGAGAACTGGAGGAGCCTGAGGAAGTCCCCACAGTCAGTCAAGGTGGACAACCTTCTGCTAACCCTGAGGGTACATTAGAGTTTGCTGATCTTAATGTACACAAGGAAAACTTTGGTACCGAGCAGAGAAAAGACCCTACCCTTGCCAGGGCCTGGGAGAATGTAGTAATGATTAATGATGTACCTGGCGAACCAGGGGACAGGCCCTGTTTTCCTTTTTTCAGCAGCAATGAGGATTTATTGTATCGTGTATATAAAAAGAACGATGAAATTGTTTAACAGTTGGTGGTCCCTAAGCCTTACAGACGAGTGGTGCTGGAATTGGCTCATGGACACTTACTAGGAGGTCATTTAGGGGTTGAAAAAACCACTGAAAGGGTGTTACGCAGGTTTTACTGGCCTGGGATACAGAAAGATATTGACAATTATTGTCAATCTTGTCCTGTATGTCAGATGTCAGCCCCACTACCCCACTTCCGAAGTCCTTTAGTGCCCTTACCCATTATTGAAGTGCCCTTTGAGAGGATCGCCATGGACCTCGTAGGTCCACTCCCCAAGTCTGCCCGTGGTCATCAACACATTCTTGTAATCATGGATTATGCTACCCATTACCCTGAGGCAGTTCCCTTACGCACTGCATCCGCTAAGAACATTGCTAAAGAGTTGTTCATGGTGTTCAGTCGCGTTGGGGTCCCTAAGGAGATCCTTACGGACCAGGGCACCCCATTTATGTCACGAATAGCTAAAGAATTGTGCAAGTTATTTAAGGTGACCCAGTTGCGAACCTCCGTATACCACCCTCAAACTGATGGCCTTGTAGAACGCTTCAATAAAACCTTAAAGAGTATGTTAAAAAAGGTTGTGGACAAGGATGGAAAAAACTGGGACTTCTTGATTCCGTACTTGATGTTCGCCATCAGGAAAGTACCCCAGTCCTCTACGGGATACTCTCCTTTTGAATTGCTTTATGGGAGACACCCTCGGGGACTCTTAGACATAGCCAAGGAAACCTGGGAGGGGGAGCAGACACCCCACAAAAGTGTCATTGAGCACATCGCTCAAATGCAGGACAGGATTGCAGCGATCATGCCTATGGTAAAGGAACACTTACTGCAGGCCCAGGCAGCCCAACAGAGAATATACCACAGGGGAGCCCGACTCCGTCTCTTCTCACCTGGTGACAGGGTCCTGGTGTTAGTTCCCACTGTCGAGAGCAAGTTCCTAGCTAAGTGGCAGGGTCCCTTCGAAGTATTGGAAAGAGTTGGGGAGGTCAATTATAAAGTGCATCAACCAGGAAAAAGGAAGCCAGAGCAGATTTACCATATTAATCTGTTAAAGCCCTGGAAGGATAGGCTGGTCTTAATTGCGAGGTCCGTCCCTGTGACATCTAGGGTTACTGAGTCCCCTCTGGTCCCTGAGGTCACGGTTCCAGACACCCTGTCTTATTCCCAAAAACAAGAAGCTAGAGAGTTCCTGATAAGGAATAGAGAGAAATTTTCGGAGTTACCTGGTACGACTTCAGCAGTTCAGCACGATATTGTTACTGAACCTGGGGTCCGTGTCAAGCTCAAACCGTACCGAATTCCCGAAGCGAGGAGAAAGGACATTAGTGATGAAGTAAAAAGGATGCTGGAGCTAGATGTCATTGAGGAATCCAATAGTGACTGGTCTAGCCCCATCGTTTTAGTCCCAAAACCTGATGGTACTTGGAGATTCTGTAACGACTTCAGAAAACTTAATGCAGTGACAAAGTTTGACACATACCCAATGCCCAGAGTGGACGAACTTATAGACAGACTTGGCAAAGCCCGCTATCTAACTACTTTAGACTTGACCAAAGGATATTGGCAAATACCCCTGACTGGTAGCGCCAAAGAAAAGACTGCGTTTGTTACCCCAGAGGGTTCATTTCAGTATAAAAAAATGCCTTTTGGGTTGCAAAATGCCCCTGCGACATTTCAGAGGGCCATGGACAGGACCCCAAGACCTCACCGACAGTATGCAGCTGCCTATCTGGACGATATAGTGGTACATAGCACTGACGGGGAGTCTCACTTGCCCCGTGTACAGGCAGTTCTGGATTCCCTCTTCAAGGAAGGTTTTACAGCAAACCCAAAAAAATGTGCCATTGGTTTAGAGGAAGCCAGGTATTTGGGCTACACTATTGGTCGTGGAGTCATTAAACCTCAGTTAAACAAAGTAGAAGCCATCCAAGAATGGCCACGTCCTGCAAACAAGAAGCAGAGCCTTTCTTGGAATTGCAGGGTACTATAGGAGCTTTATCCCGAATTTTGCAACTCTAGCTGCCCCACTGACCGACCTTACGAAAGGAAAGGGAAAGAATCAGTAATGGTGAAATGGTCCCCAATAGCAGAGGAGTCTTTCCAAGTCTTAAAGAAGGCTCTTTGTGCACAGCCAGTGTTTTACTCCCCTGATTTCTCCAAGGATTTCTTGGTTCAGACGGATGCGTCTGATGTAGGTATTGGGGCCGTATTGTCACAGGTACACAATGGGGAAGAACACCCTGTGGTGTACCTGAGCAGAAAGCTTAATGAACACGAGAGAAAGTATGCAGTCATTGAAAAGGAATGTTTAGCCATAAAGTGGGCCTTAGACGCACTAAGGTACTATCTGTTAGGGCGCCAGTTTGATTTGATAACTGACCATGCTCCTCTGAAATGGATGGCCCAAAAGAAGGAGACTAATAGACGGGTGAACCAGTGGTTTCTGGCTCTACAAGATTACTCCTTCACTGTAAAACACAGGCCAGGTGTTGAGATGGGGAATGTAGATGCCCTGTCCCGTGTTCACTCCTGTTTGGCCACAGGTGTTCCAACCCTGGGGTTGAAACAAGGGGGGGGGATATGTAGCAGAGTGTCCCAGAGAGAGCCAGGAAAAGTCCTGTTCGGGGTTTATACATCAGCCAGGCATCTCTCCTATACCTTTAGGGATCTCTAAACCATGATCCAGTTCGGATCTTCGTCCTCTTCACCAGGCCAATTTAATCTCACCTGAGACAGACAGCATCTCTCGCTCAGCCTGGGAACACAGACAACGTTTGTCTATGAGAGCGGAAGGTCAGTAAAACTACCTGTGTCTGTCTTTGGAAGCTGACAAGCTGTAGGCTTGCTCAGTCTGGGTTAGTTAGGGACTACATTGTGTGTAGTAAGCGCCGGGACACGGCTAGGCTTTTGTTTATTATTATTATTCCTGTTTGTTTTCCTTAAAGCACTGTACAGCACCTGTTTATAAACTTGTATATAGCACCAATAAACACCGCACTGTTTGTCACTACCTCAGAGGATTTGGTATCTGTGCCTTAAAGACTGCTCATCCCAGGGAGTTTTGCACCCGCTACCTATTCCCCAGCTTACAATTGTTAATCTGTCCCATTAATTTTGGTCCTTTAAAAAGTGGGAGGCACATATACAAACTGTTGTAATTCCTGCACCGTTCACCTGATTTGGATGTAAATACCCTCAAATTAAAGCTGAAAGTCTGCAGTTAAAGCACATCTTGTTTGTTTCATTTTAAATCCATTGTGGTGGTGTCTTAAAGTGATTCTAAAAGCGTTTTACCTTCATGCATTCTATGCATGAAGGTAAAAATTCTTGTGTACAGCACCCCCCCCCCCACCTTTTCCTGAGCTCCCTCCAATCCAGCGATGTTCACAATAGCCTTGGCTGTCCCGGGACTCTCCCTCCTCATTGGCGGAGACAGCAGCGGGAACTCATCGGATCCCACTGCTGTCAATTACAGCCAGAGAGCCAATGAGGAGAGAGCAGGGGGTGGGGGCAGGTCCGAGCCGTGGCTCTATGTGTATTATGGATGCATAGAGCAACAGTTCGGGAGCGAGCATGCAAGCGGTGCCCCCAAGGCAAGCAGCTTTCTCTGTGGGCACTGCTCGAGGGGGAGGAGCCAGGTGTACCAGCAAGGAACCCAAAAAGAAGACTGGAGCTGCTCTGTGCAAAACCATTGCACATTAAATATAACATGTTTGTTATTTAAAGATTTTTTTTTTTTTTTTTAAATACCACTTTAACTCCCCTACAAGCCTCCTTCTGCCAAAAAAAAAAAAAAAAAAAAAAAAAAAAAAAATCGCCTGACACTTGTAAAAGTGTACTGAGTTTACCCGCATCAAGTGTTTGGGTGTTAATTTCATTGGCTAGAATTATTTATTCTGGCCATTGAAATAAATTATCACTCAAGCGCTAAACGCACCTAGTGTTTAGCAACTTGAAGTGTTTTTCTGCCAAAACGCCGCTCCTACAAAGACGCACTGGCAGTGTTTTTTTTTTTCCCTGCCACTAAACTGTTCTGCCTGAAAACACTGCTAGAAGCCTATGGGGTTGATTTACTAAAGGCAAATATACTGTGCATTGCAAGCGCAGTTTCTATAGCTTAGTAAACGAAGTACAGCCTTACTTTGCAAAGACTACTCAGTCACAATGAAGGAAAATAAAAACAGCATTTTTGCTTGCACATGATTTGATGTTAGAAATCAGCGGAGCTTCCCCTCCAGAGCTTGCAGTGCACAGTATATTTGCCTTTAGTAAATCAATCTCCCTGTGTGTTTATGAAGGCAGAAAAAAAAAAAAAACACACCTGATGCCCCTAGAAGCAGCTTAAAAATGCCCAGTGTGCATGAGACCTAACTGGGACTCACTCCAGTACAATGCAGTCAGCGCAGAGCATCTGGCACTGAGAGTTAGAACTTGTTCACACTAAAGCTGGCCATTAATGGATCAAAATTTGGCTGGTTCAGAAGGACCAGCTGAATTTCAGTCCATCTCTGGCTGTTCCCATTTAAGAGGATCTGACCAAGTAATCTTCTACTCTTGAAGAAGACTGTTGGAAACTGAGTTTGAGTTGAGTGCTGACCAATGTATTCTGATAGGTAAAATAGCGCAGCAGGGTGGATTTTTCAATCCACCTCGAATGTGTGGAAGGTGAATAGGTTTGGTTGTTTTTGATCAGCTGGCTGGTCAAAACAAAAACTTTCCAAGTATGGCCAGCTTAAGTGCCCATTCACACTACCGCGACTTGTCAGGCGAC
This sequence comes from Pelophylax lessonae, assembly GCF_965119305.1. NCBI lineage: Eukaryota > Metazoa > Chordata > Amphibia > Anura > Ranidae > Pelophylax > Pelophylax lessonae. Next base: position 148,457,677 of record NC_138774.1, read on the forward strand.
TGGTCAGCCTGACAAGTCGCGGTCCATGCAGTGCTACGGGAACCGTTCTAATAGGAGCGACTCAAGTCGCTCCGACTTAGAAAGTAGTTCCTGTACTACTTTGGGGCGACATCGGAGCGACTTGCAATGACATTCATTATATGAAGTCCGTGCAAGTCGCGCCGAAGTCGCGGTGTACGCGACTTCACAGGTCGCCCCTGAAGTCGTGCTGCGGTAGTGTGAACCGGCACTAAAGGGTCCTTACTGCACAACTTATGGAAATGCATATGAGGGAATGTGTATTTGTGTGCATTTTTATACATTAGCATACCTTTTAATGCTCATTAATTGATGATCATTTTGCATTCTTATTTCCTTTTACATCATTCCTTGTTCTGTGGAAGGCTCAAAATAAAAAAGGTTTTTTCACTTTGGTACTTCAGTTGTATTGCGTTGGTATGCGTTATTGTGCTTTGCGTTAAAAGGCATAAATGTTGCATGTTAAAACACAATGCACTACACTTGTACACAACCTTGTAGTGTAAACAAGACACAAATAAAACATTTTTATTCTATGTGCCCTTGCAGTAACCTGTATTTATTCAGATAAGAAAAACGCAGATCACTGGACACGGTGTGAATGAGCCCTTTGTGCTGGGAGCTGTATTTTCTGCACTGGATAAATGCAGGTCACTGCTATGGCACAGGGATAACAAACCACACACCACACCACCCACCACAATGCTTGTGTGATGTGTGGTGCATTGCAGTGTGGGGAAAATGCAGCAGGTTTCACAATGCACACTATGTCACCACACAGCAACACTATAGCCGATAAGGAGGTCCAGACCTGGCTATGCTGTCTGACAGGAGTGCATGGATCACAAGACATTATGCCCTTTGCCTAATACAGGCGGTCCCCGGGTTTTTTAAGTGTAGCTCCAGCCAAAATAATGTTTTTTAAGTTTTTTTGGATAGCATAGGGAAGGGTTAACACCCCCTGTACCATTTGTTTTGCTGTCTGTACCCCTGTTCAGAAGATTTTACCTCATTTTCTCTATCCCTATCACAATTGGATTTTGAACATTTTGGGTTGTTGTGGAAACAAGGATTAGTGATAAAGCTTCAGCGGAGTCACCTTTTTCCCATGAATTCTTACAGGAGTGAATTTCCCTTCCTAGGGGGAGATTTCTCCTCACTTCTTGTTGTCTCTCTCCACTTGTAAGTAGGAGTCGTTTGTAAGTCGGATGTTTGTAAGCCGGGGACCACCTGTATACAGCATTAATGGTTCATTTACAACAGCGGCTGCGATATACAACGGCCGCTGGTATGTGCTGTGAATGGATCAGTGGTAATGCATTGTAAATGATGCACCATCTACCTTTTTTCCCCATTATTTTAAACTTTATAGAAATTCCACAAAGTGACAACTGATTCTTTGTTCACATGGGACTGCAATGTGTTGTACTGTGTTGCAACACGCTGCTCTGAAAAAAGTTCAGTGTCCTATTTGTTTTCAGCACATACCTCTGCAGTACAGAATACAAGAACAATTGCCTCATCTATCCATTGCATGCTCACTCCCGAGCCCCATTAATGCGTCAACTAACAAAGACAGCAGGACTCAGCCCTGCACTTGTCACTGGCTTTGATTGACAGCACTGGGAGCCAATGGCTCCCGCTGCCCCAGCAAAGTGAGACATGGAAGTGAGAGAAGAGCTGCAGACGTGCACGGCGCTGGATTGCATGAGGGCTCAGGTAAGTATATGGGCTCTTTCACACGGGCGGTCCGATCAAATCAGCCTGTCAGTTTTTTAGGCGGATCTGATCGGATCCACCATGTAGCTCTATGGGGCAGCGGGTGTCAGCGGAGACACCTCCGCTGACACCCGCTGCCATCCGCATCCGATCCTGTGTGTGAAATCTGGACGGATGGAAACCCTATTTTTCCATCCGTTCAGTAATCGGATCGGATCGGATCTGATGAGAGCGGACAAGCGGTCCGCTCTCACCCGATCCTCCATAGAGGGCAGCGGGGGGCTGAGACACCTCCCTCTCCGCTCTGCAAGCGGAGACGGAGCTGTCATCCGCCCGGCTCAGCGGGGATCGCGGATCGATCCCTGCTGAGCAACACGGATCCGCCGACGGAGCGGACCGTGGGAAAGAGCCCTAAGGGACCAAAATTGATGCCTAAACATTTTTTTACCTTAGTGCAAGGAATGCATTAAGGTAATAAACGTTTAGGCTTTAGAACCACTTCAACAATGTACCCCCCCAAGCCTTCAGAACTTAACTCTTTACTGGGTCAAGCAGTGTGCCTATCTAGCTTACAACTGATACTGAGATCTGCCAGCATAAGAGAGCTCTGGTGATTTATGGTACCAACCGAGCCCCCTCTTTAAAGGGTAACTCCACTTTTGTGGGGGGGAAAAAAAAAAAATCAGCAAATGAAGAAAAAACAATATAGCGTATACAATTGCAAAACAAATCAATTGTAATTGAATGTTATTAAAAAATTACCTTTCCTTTTCAATCTGCAGCTGTGAAAATGTAATGCAATATGGCTACCTGGAGCTGTTCTGGACACAGAATATGTACTGACAACACCCTAGAAACATCAATTCCTGCTTGTGTGATTGGCTCACCAATTTTTCCAGAAGTCTGCCCCAAGATACAAGTCAGATTTCTGGCATCCCCTGCAACAAAAATGTCATTTTTGGTTAGATACTCCCAAATAGGAACACGTCTAAAGGGATGCAGGCCCAGCAGCTTTCCTCATTAGAGCCCTGCAGCTGCCACAGCTGACGGATAATTATGAAACCACTCCCATTTGACCCACTCAGCACAGAGGAACAAACAATGATTTCTTCAGCATAACAAAAAGGTAGGAATCTGCAACAAAGATTGTTAAAATATCTGCAATGTACAGAGATTACCCAGAGGGAAAGGTTTTTTTTCCTCAACAAAAGTGGAGTTACGCTTAAGCCCCGGTTCACATTAGTGCGTTTGCAGAGATTGCATGTAATTTGGAGCGCACTGCTCCTAAATTACATGCGATCTCATGTGCGGTGCGAATTTCAGCCATACACTGAATGTATGGGTGAATTCACACCACATCCACAATAAACTCGCACATGAGGCTTTTTTTATCCGCAGCAGAATCGGATCGCATAGTGGTTCACACTAGTGCGATCCGATTCTGTGCGAACTTGCAGATCGCACTGCGATATGTGATCGCAACTGGGGGTGTCGTTAACTTTTAATTGACACCCCCTGCTTATCGCATATGGCAGTGTGAACTGCCAGAGGTGTGGATGCGATGCGGGATCACACTGCATATTCGCAGCGTTCCCGCATCGCATAAATGTGAACCGGCACTTAAAGCTGAACTCTGGACTGGAAAGAAAAAAATACCCCACTGCAAGGGTTAAAGTGGAAGTAAAGGCAAAAACCTAACTCTAAATCTACTCTCAGCCACATTCTAAGCCTAATATATCCAGCCCTGTAAAGAGAAAGAAAAAAACGAAATAAAATAAAATCTATATAATTTACTTATTCTGAAGTCGCTACAGTCCAGTCTCAGTCCAGCACCACCCTGTGTAAGCAGGAGGAAGCCGACATTGGCTGGGAAATGACTTACTATGGAGCTTCTGTTGTCGGGTGCCTCTTCTATACACTGATGCCTCCGCTGACCACTCTGCCTGCCACCTTCCTGGCCTGGAGCAGCTGCAGAATAGAGAAGTATAGTGATGTGGGTGAGAGTAGGTTTAGAATTAGTCATTAGATTAGTCAATCAGATAGAACGTCAGTGTCTAAACTGCGGTCCCTTGCTTGCCTTTATCCGGCCCTTGGGGCACTATTCCTCCCACTGACACCAACGATGGGGCACTATTCCTCCCACTGACACCAACGATGGGGGCACTATTCCTCCTTACTGACACCAACGATGGGGTACTATTCCTCCTTACTGACACCAACAATGGGGCACTATTCCTCCTTACTGACCCCAACGATGGGGCACTATTTCTCCCACTGACACCAACGATGGGGCACTATTCCTCCCACTGACACCAACGATGGGGCACTATTCCTCCCACTGACACCAACGATGGGGCACTATTCCTCCTTACTGACACCAACGATGGGGCACTATTCCTCCTTACTGACACCAACGATGGGGCACTATTCCTCCTTACTGACACCAACGATGGGGCACTATTCCGCCCACTGAAACCAACGGTGGGGCACTATTCCTCCCACTGACACCAACGGTGGGGCACTATTCCTCCCACTGACACCAACGGTGGGGCACTATTCCTCCCACTGACACCAACGGTGGGGCACTATTCCTCCCACTGACACCAACAATGGGGCACTATTCCTCCTTACTAACACCAACGATGGGGCACTATTTCTCCCCACTGGTACCAATGGTACGGTCCTATTCCTCCCACTGACACAAATGCTGTGGCACTACATTTCCCATTGACACCAACGACAGGGCACTAATAGTTCCCCTAATACCAAAGATAGGACATTGTTTAATCCCACTAATGCTGGGACCACCTGTGTAATTCTAAACTGGTAACCAATAAAGCCTTAAAAAGTGTCGCATATGGAGATTTTCAAATACTGAGGTTTAGCGCCGTTTCACTAGCGTGCGCAATTTTAAGGTGTGATATGTTTAGTATCTATTTACCCAGCACAACACCATATTTTATATTTTACCGAAAATTTGGGTATTATATTGTCTCTGTGTGCATTGAAATTAAAAAAAAATGTATTTATGCATTAGTGTGTGAAATTGCGTTTGAAAAAACTGCTGCGAAAATACTGTGTGACATAATTTGAAAAACCCACCATTTTATTCTCCAGGGCCACTGCAACAAAAATATCTAACGTTTGGGGGTTCTAAGTCATTTACTAGCAAAAATACAGATTTTATGGCCCCTTTCACACAGTCGGACCGTTCAGATCCGCCTGTCCGTTTTTTTATCGAATCTGAACAGTCTCCCCATGCATCCCTATGGGGCATCGGATGTCAGCGGAGACATGTCCGCTGACATCCGATCCGTCAAATCTGGACGGATGGAAACCCTATTTTCCATCCGTCCAGCGGATCAGATCGGATGGGATCGGATGAGAACGGACCGACGGTCCGTTCCTATCCGTTTTCCCCCATAGAGATGCATAGGGAACTGACAGCTGTGTCTCCGCACACAGAGTAGAGACACAGCTGTCATCCTCCTGCTCAGCGCAGGATCGGCGGATCGATCCCCCGCTGAGAAAAACGGAGTCCGTCCAATGGACTCATTGTGTGAAAGAGCCCTTAATTGTAAACAAAAAGGGCCAGAAGAAGACCTGGTCTTAAAGATTTTTATGGGCCCTTTCACATAGGCGATCCGATCAGATCCGCCTGTCAGTTTTTTAGGCGGATCTGATCGGATCCTCCATGCAGCTCTATGGGGCAGCGGATGTCAGCGGAGACATCTCCGCTGATACCCGCTGCCATCCGTATCCGATCCTGTCCATGAAATCCGGACGGATGGAAACCCTATTTTTCCATCCGTTCAGGGATTGGCTCGGATGAGAGCGAACATGCGGTCCGCTCTCATCCGATCCCCCATAGAGAGCAGCGGGAGCAGTGACACCTCCCCCTCCGCACTGCAAGCGGAGACGGAGCTGTCATCCGCCGGCTCAGCGGGGATCGGCGGATCGATCCCTGCTGAGCAGCACAGATCCACCTACGGAGGCAGACCGTGTGAAAGAGCCCTATGGCTGAAGGTGCTATTTGGATGTTGTGCTTATATATGTGGCCAGGCTGTGAAAGAGTCTCACACGTGTGGTATCGCCATACTCAGGAGGAGTAGCAAAATGTGTTTTGGGGTGTATTTGCAAGTATGGCAATGCCGTGTGTGAGGAATAACTTGTTAACCACTTGCCGACTGCCCGCCCAAGATATACTGCGGCAGGCTAGCTCGGGTGCGTGAACCGCGGGAGCGCTCCTGGGGGCGCAGGTACGCACCCCCATTAGGGAGGGGGGAAGCTGATCCATGGGGGTCGGCAGCCGCGATTGCCGCCGGGCACCTGCGATCGCTCCCCATGGAGAAAGAACAATGGTCTGCTGTTGTAAACACAGCAGACCGTTGTTCTCTCTGGAATGAACACAGGTCTCTGTGTTTATTCCACAAGTCCCTCCCTCATACAGTTAGAAAACACTCTCCTAGGCTCACACTTAACCATTTGATCGTCCCTACCAGTGACATTACAGTAACAGAGCATAATTTTAGTACTGATTACTGTAGTAATGTCACTGGTCCCCCCAAAAGTGTCAAAAATGTCAGTTGGGGGGTCCGCAATGTTGCAGTCCCGCAAAAAAAAATAAAAATTGCAGATCGCCACCATTACTAGTAAAAAATAAATAAATAAAAATGACAAATCTTCCCCCTAGTTTGTGGATGCAATAACTTTTGCGCAAACCAAAGTATGCCTATTGGGATTTTTTTTTTTTACCAAAAATATGTAGCAGAACACAAATTGGCCTAAAAGGATGAAAAAATCTGATTTTTATTTTTTTCCTGGGGGGGGGGATGTTCTATAGCAGAAAGTGAAATTTTGTTTGTTTTTTCAGAATTGTTGCTCTTTTTTGTTTGTGCCGGTTCACACTAGGGCGACCTGGTCGCCTCACAGGTCACCTCCCATAGGGAAGCTGCGGACCCGTTCTAATAGGAGCGACACAAGTCGCTCCGACCTAGAAAAAGGGTCCGGACCGGAGCTTCTTTGGGGCGACCCGGAGGCGACCGCCATAGACTTCAATGTTATGAAGTCCGTGGCGGCCGCTCCGAGGTCGCGGTGCGAAGTAGCGTCGCTGCAATGTGAACCGGTGCTAATAATTGCAGAGGTGACCAAATACCACCAGAAGAAAGCTATATTTGTGGAAAAAAGGGACATCAATTTTATTAGGGTAAAGCGTCGCACAACTGTCAGTTAAAATAATGCAATGCCGAATCGCAAAAAATGGCCTGGTCATTAAAGGGGGCAAAACCTTCTGGTCCTTAAGTGCTTAATATGATATTTTTGTGAAAAAAAAATTTTAGTTTTTCCAAAGAATTTTGGGGGAAAAAAAAAAATGACTCTTGCTATATACCCTGGACTGTCTACTTTCCAAAAAAAGGGTAATTTTGGGGACATTTGTACTGTCCTGACATGTTAGGGCCTCAAGAATTGAGATAAGCCGTCAGCACATCAGGTGTGATGAATTTTCAGTGATTGGTACCATAGACTCTAGAACTTTCACACAGACCAAATAATATACCATAATTTGGGTTATTTTTACCAAAGAAATGTAGCAGTATAAATTTTGGTCAAAATGTATGAAGAGAAAAATTACTTCTTTGCAAAATTGTATAACAGAAACAAAGAAAAACGCATTTTTTTTGTTTTTCAAAATTTTCGGTCGTTTTTCATTTGTAGCACAAAAATAAAAAACCCCAGCGGTGAATAAATACCACCAAAAGAAGCTATTTGTGCAAACAAAATTATAAAAATTTCATTTGGGTAGTGTTGCATGACCGCGTAATTGTCATTCAAATTGTAAAAGCGCTGAAAATTGGCCTGGGAAGGAAGGGGGTCGAAGTGCCCAGTATTGAAGTGGTTAAGTCAGCAGGTACAGTATTTGTAGCTGCTGACTTCTAATTATTTTTCCCCAGCTGGAGCACAGCTTTAGGCAAGTAAAAAGATAAGCAACCCTTAAATGATCCTATGTGAATAGGGGCATGAAATATGAATGGATGTTATCCTAAACTGTCTGCAAAAGTGGAAATACATTATCAGAGGAAATATCACTCCTATTACCAGTCCAATCAGCACACCGCACGGATCCCGCCTAACCAATGCAATGTATTCCTAACCTCCTCACACCATAGAGGATGAGGAAAGTACAATCACATGGTGGTGACACCGCTCTCTATCATTAGATGACCCGCTGCCGCTACACGACACACAGCACACACCCTCAGTAACAGCGCTTCTCCATAGGACAGTCCGATCACACGTCACTCCTTTCACTTCAATTACACCTGGTAATAACCAATAGCTGGCAATGTCTGCAAAGCCAATGTCCAATAGAAACGTAATATCCGCCCCCAAATCATGCATCCTTCCTATTCAGCCGCCATGTGCCCGCTCTTATACAACAAGGTGGGCGGGGCTTGTCGGTATACTGTCCAATGATGAGGAAGAAAACACTGAGCTGCCGAATACCAATAAGGATGTCTCAGTGGACTCAGAGCTACTAGAGAAGTGTGTACCCAGGGTGACCTGTTTGGTAAGTGGCTGTGTGTGTCCTGTGTACAGGAGTGTAGCTGTGTGTGTCCTGTGTACAGGAGTGTAGCTGTGTGTGTACAGGAGTGTAGCTGTGTGTGTCTCCCGTGTACAGGATTGTGGCTGTGTGTGTCCCGTGTACAGGATTGTGGCTGTGTGTGTCCCGTGTACAGGATTGTGGCTGTGTGTGTCCCGTGTAGAGGAGTGTGGCTGTGTGTGTCCCGTGTACAGGAGTGTGGCTGTGTGTGTGTGTGTCCCGTGTACAGGAGTGTGGCTGTGTGTGTGTGTGTCCCGTGTATAGGAGTGTGGCTGTGTGTGTGTGTGTGTGTCCCGTGTACAGGAGTGCGGCTGTGTGTGTGTGTGTGTCCCGTGTACAGGAGCGCGGCTGTGTGTGTGTGTCCCGTGTACAGGAGCGCGGCTGTGTGTGTGTGTCCCGTGTACAGGAGCGTGGCTGTGTGTGTGTGTGTCCCGTGTACAGGAGCGTGGCTGTGTGTGTGTGTGTGTGTCCCGTGTACAGGATTGTGGCTGTGTGTGTCCCGTGTACAGGATTGTGGCTGTGTGTGTCCCGTGTACAGGATTGTGGCTGTGTGTGTCCCGTGTAGAGGAGTGTGGCTGTGTGTGTCCCGTGTACAGGAGTGTGGCTGTGTGTGTGTGTGTCCCGTGTAGAGGAGTGTGGCTGTGTGTGTCCCGTGTAGAGGAGTGTGGCTGTGTGTGTCCCGTGTAGAGGAGTGTGGCTGTGTGTGTCCCGTGTACAGGAGTGTGGCTGTGTGTGTGTGTGTCCCGTGTATAGGAGTGTGGCTGTGTGTGTGTGTGTCCCGTGTACAGGAGTGTAGCTGTGTGTGTCCCGTGTACAGGAGTGTAGCTGTGTGTGTCCCGTGTACAGGAGTGCGGCTGTGTGTGTGTGTCCCGTGTACAGGAGTGCGGCTGTGTGTGTGTGTCCCGTGTACAGGAGCGCGGCTGTGTGTGTGTGTCCCGTGTACAGGAGCGCGGCTGTGTGTGTGTGTCCCGTGTACAGGAGCGCGGCTGTGTGTGTGTGTCCCGTGTACAGGAGCGTGGCTGTGTGTGTGTGTGTCCCGTGTACAGGAGCGTGGCTGTGTGTGTGTGTGTGTGTGTCCCGTGTACAGGAGTGTGGCTGTGTGTGTGTGTCCCCCGATACAGGAGTGTGGCTGTGTGTGTGTTTCCTGTGTACAGGAGCGTGGCTGTGTGTGTGTGTGTTTCCTGTGTACAGGAGCGTGGCTGTGTGTAATATGATAATAACATAGTATTTATTAACATGAGAATAAAAATCACAATACACATCAAATAGGAACAAGCATGATAAACCATCTGTATGAGTACAGGTATATCACTGGTTCAGTTAGGTAAACAAACAGTTGTAGATCCAACCTAATGTTCACACTAGCATATCCATATCCATACCCAACATGTTTCAGAACAAAAGCAATTCCTTCTTCAGGGATAGGTCTGAACACAGTATTTAGGTCTATAAAGTATAAGGTATAGATATCAGTACAAGTATCCTACCCATATCCATATAATTACAGTGGCAGAAACAATACTCACATTGCTGAATGCACATTCAGGAATATATAGAAATGTTGAATCCTGAGTGCCTGTCTCACCAGGAATACAGCACAGGTAGAGTCCCTGAATATAGGGCTAGCTAGATGTGGGCCATATGTAGACCGACATAGAGTAAAGCCTCGTACACACATACCGAATGTTGGCCGAACGATCGGCCGTCTTTTGTCCGGTGCTGTCCTGTCGGCTGAAAACTGCAAAAGACTGCACATGAATTTTGTCGGCCAACAACAACCGACTGCAGAAATTATGTCATGTGATGGTTAGTTTTCCTTGTGTTTTTTCTTTTCTGAGCATGCCCAGTCTTGCTAATCGGCTGTTTGTTCTGTACTGACTGGCGAACAATCGGCTGTTCTGGCGTTGGCCAACAAAAATTTTAATGCTTGCACAACAGATTCTGTTCGGCCGAAAAGTCGCTGTCGGTTGTCGGAAGCATCATACTAACAAGCCGACAATCGGCCGATCGTTCGGCGGCCGAATATTTACGGCCGACAATCGGTACGCGTGTACGGGGCTTTAAGCTGGATACACACTATACAATTGTCTTTAGATTTTTTTACCTTTAGATTTACCAAAACCATATAAATATGAGGTCTAACCTAAACACTTTTAATTTGTATGCAGTCAGGCAGGCTCTTGCACTACATAGTTAAAGGAAATCTAACAACAAAAGTTGTATAGTGTGTATCCAGCTTAAAAACTCCTATGTAGAGCAAAAAATTCCGCAAAAGATTCAGCAGAAAAATTCTCTCCCAGGCCTCGGCTAAAACAGATGCCCTCAAGGATCACCAAAAAGCCAATCGGTCCTATAAATTACAAGAGGTGGTTAAACATAACAGGGTATATCTGTCTAAACAACAAACAAACGTAAGACACTAATGGCTGGAATACATGGGCTGAATATCGCCCCGATCACCGACTTATGAAAAAGCGTTCGTTGGTCGAAAACGTTGCCAACATACACAGGCCGAATATCGCCCGACTGTTTGACCGCTGACCATCGAAACAGTGCATGCGTGATGATGTTCTACAGATTTTAAATGAACGACCTTAACACCAGCGTATAGAATATCGTTCGTTCGCAAACGAGACGACAGAATTTTTCATTTTTTTTTCAAACGGGATTTTTCGTTCACAATATCGATATCGGTCACTAATGGTTGGGCATTAACAAGTAGAATATCGGCCGATCCTTCGCTGAACGGAAATTTTCAGCCGATTTTCTTATTGTGTATTCCGGCCATTAGCGTAGCTCTGGCCAGAGTGCAGGCAAAAAGGTCTCCAGAGTGAGACCTCCCATGGACAAAAATTGTATGTATATGTATATTTACCTGTCCCAAGTGGTACAGACACAGTGAGTGTCCATAGCAAGAGCCATCTCATGGGAAACTCCTCAGGATCCCAATATAAGTACTCACCTGGTAATTGCACAACAACAAACAGGTGAGGAGATGGCAGCCGGCAGCGCAGTGTCTATTGCGTGTCGGCGGCTCAGTGACGTCGGATGCCGCTGGGCCGGGGAATCGCCGCCATTACTCGGGGACTTGTAGTGTTGCATAGATGGACATGATTTTCCAGGTTGAATCACCAATTTAGACCAGCTGATCCATGGTGCTTTGGGAGATGGAGTAGGAAACGGGATCGCGCCTAGGCCATGGGTTCCCCACCTCCCTGCCATCCCTTCACCCGTTGGTTGGTTGTGCAATTACCAGGTGAGTACTTGCAGTATGTCACAAAATTGAGTACACCCCTCACATTTTTGTAAATATTTTATTATATCTTTTCATGTGACAATACTGAAGAAATTACACTTTGCTACAATGTAAAGTAGTGAGTGTACAGCTTGTATAACAGTGTAAATTTGCTGTCCCCCTCAAAATAACTCAACACACAGCCATTAATGTCTAAACCGCTGATAACAAAAGTGAGTACACCCCTTAGTGGAAATGTCCAAATTAGGCTCAAAGTGTCAATATTTTGTGTGGCCGCCATTATTTTCCAGCACTGCCTTAACCCTCTTGGGCATGGAGCTCACCAGAGCTTCACAGGTTGCCAATGGAGTCCTCTTCCACTCCTCCATGATGACATCACAGAGCTGGTGGATGTTAGAGACCTTGCGCTTCTCCGCTGACTCAACACACCTGCTCCCCATTCACACCTGAGACCTACCTTGTTACACTAACAAGGCACATGACACCAGGGCTAATTGGGCCCAATTTGGACATTTCCACTTAGGGGTGTACTCACTTTTGTTGCCAGCAGTTTAGACATTAATGGCTGTGTGTTGAGTTATTTTGAGGGGACAGCAAATTTACACTGTTATACAAGCTGTACACTCACTACTTTACATTGTAGCAAAGTGTCATTTCTTCAGTGTTGTCACATGAAAAGATATCATGAAATATTTACAAAAATGTGAGGGGTGTACTCACTTTTGTGAGATACTGTATAGGACGAAATTACATTGTCATCAATTGGGATTTTCTCACAGCACACACTATATAGGAGTGTGTGGCTGTGTGTGTGTCTTGTGTACAGGAGTGAGTGTGTGTGGAGATCTTCTGCTGTGCTAACATGTCCTCATATACATAGGACGCAGTGTATACACGGTACATGGCCAGTCTAAAGAGGGATCCGAGGCTGACCTCCTGGCAGAGCACACTGTGTGGAGGGGTAGCTGGAGTACTGAGCCGCACAGCCACCGCCCCCCTGGATGTGGTGAAGATTCTTACACAAGTGGGCACCTACCACTCCAAGCAAGGCTTCCTCAATACATTCCGACTGGTGTACAAGGCAGAGGGGCCCTGGGCATTCTGGAAGGGAAACCTGACTGCATGTGTGCGCCTGTTCCCATACAGTGCGGTTCAGCTGTCAGCCTATCACAGGTAAGTGCAACATGATGAACTTGGGGGGGGGGGGTTCCATGGGGTTGGGCTGTCATCTATGTTTCCTCCCATTCCTTATAAAACCTGCCTGCCAGCCCTGACACATAAGTGGTGGGCCTCAGCTAGCCCACGCTAGTTCCATAATACCAACCTTTTTAGCATTATGTGGAACAATGTGATTTTCTCATTGGGGAATTGCTTTTGTTAACCTGACGCATGTTGATGTTAACAGTGCTGAGTTGTTTTTTTTTTAACCACTTTACAACCGGAGGATTTTGCTGTCTTCCGTCCAGGCCACTTTTTGCGATTCGGCGCTGTGCGACTTCAACTGACAATTGCGCGGTCGTGCGACGCCGTACCCAAACGAAATTTACGTCCTTTTTCTCCCACAAACAGAGCTTTCTTTTGGTGGTATTTGATCACCTGTGCGATTTTTACTTTTTGCGCTATAAACAAAAAAAGAGCGTTTATTTTGAAAAAATAACAATATTTTTCACATTTTTTTTATATGAAATTCCCCCCAAAAAAGATGTAAAAACCAATTTTTTTAAAAGTTTTTGGCCAATTTGTTTTATGCTACATATGTTTGGTAAAAAAAATCGCAATAAGCGTATTTTGATTGGTTTGCGCAAAAGTTATTGCGTTTACTAACAAAGGGAAAGATTTCTGTCATTTTTGGTGTTTTTTTTTTAACGCGTAATGGCGGCGATCTGCGATTTTTTTTTTTTGCGGGACTGCGACATTGCGGCGGACAGACCGGACCCCTGACTGACATTTTTGACACTTTTGGGGGTACCAGTGACATTACTGCAGTAATCAGTGCTATATATATGCACTGTTACTGTAAAAATGACACTGGCAGGGAAGGGGTTAATTTTATTGGAGAGGGAGGGGTTAATGTATGCCTGGTGCTTACTGACGTGTAGGGGGGAGGTGACTATGTGATTCATGGACAGATCGGATGTCCAGCTATGCTGAACAGTCCGATCTGTCACTCCCTGTCACTATGGAGATCCGCCCGCTGTGTTTACACACAGCGGGCGGATCTCCAGACTCGATCCCCGACGATCGGGTAAGAGCAGCGGCGATCGCCGCTGCTCCTCCCCTGGCCCGACTCCCGCTGTGAATGAAAACAGCGGGAGCGAGCCTCCGGCGGCGCGCAAGCGCCGCCCAGAAGGGGAGGAGTCCAGTCACGTTAATACTACGTGACTGGACGGGAACGAGCCACTCTGCCGCAGTACTATTACCGTGAGCGGTAGTAGAGTGGTTAATCAAATATACACCTAATGGTGGCCATACACGCTTCAATAAATGATTGATTTCTTTACCAATTAACTTTTCACGAAAAGAATAAAAAAACGATCAATAGTTTGGAAGTAAATTGTCAATCACATCTTTGTTTCTAAAATCAAAAATATTGGCTGCGCCTATCCATGTGCAATCCAAATAATGTTTTTAAATCAAAAACTTACTTTCAAACCACAAAACTGCTATCAATATTAAGAGCCGGTTCACACTGGGGCGACTTGTCAGGCGACCTGGTCGCCTGACAAGTCGCCGTGGGTCGCCTGCCTTAGATTAGCACAGGACCCGTTCTAATAGGAGCGACACAAGTCGCTCTGACTTAGAAAAAGGGTCCTGAGCTACTTTGGGGCGACCTGCATTGACTTCAATGATATGAAGTCAATGGATGCCGCTCCGAGGTTGCGGTGCGAGCTGCGCACCGCGACTTCACAGGTCGCCCGGCAAAGTCGGGTCGCGCCTATGTGAACCGCCACTCAGTGACAAAATTTCTTGTGTACAATAAAATAAAACAAATGAAACAAATAAAACAAATTCCCAATGATTCTAGTTCAATTCGTAGTGCTTTTCTTCTTTCAGATATTTTTCCCTTTTTTAAATGCGCTTCTGAAATCCTGCAGTTTTTCCACCTTCACCCTTGTGGATTTCAGTTAATACAATTGTGTTGTGCAATGACTCCCTCCACCTTTCACCACTGGACTCACCTCCAGTCTAGACCTGTTTCTAGGTCTAAAATTGCCTTCCCCTGCTGGGGTTAATTCCAGACTCCTCAGTTGTTCAATCTCCTTTCACTCTCCTCTATCCTCACTGAGCTGGCTTTGTCTGGACTTCCTTTCCCCCATGTCCCCTCAGTATAAAAGATACACTCCACACAATGGGATGTTGTAAAGGTTTCACATTTATTGCATAATATCCACTTACACTAAAACTTAAGACAAGCTCCTGTATGCAGCCAACATTGATTTAATTTCGTTTGCAGTTGTGAGAACACAATTATTTGGTTGCAGCCATCAGACAAAAGTTAGAAGTGAAGAACACATTGGGTTAGGGAGCGCTACACCTGTTTTTAACCACTTAAGCCCCGGAAGATTTTACCCCCATTCCGACCAGGGGGTATTTTGCGATTCGGCACTGCGTGACTTTAACGGACAATTGCGCGGTCGTGCGACGCTGTACCTAAACGAATTTGGCGTCCTTTTTTTCCCACAAACAGAGCTTTCTTTTGGTGGTATTTGATCACCTGTGCGATTTTTTTTTTTTTTTGATCACGCGCTATAAACAAAAAAAGCGTCAATTTTGCAAAAATAGCAATATTTTTCACATTTTTTTATATGAAATTCCCCCCCAAAAAAATGTAAAAATCAAAATTTTTTAACATTTTCGGCCAATTTGTTTTATGCTACCTATGTTTGGTAAAAAAAATCGCAAAAAGGGTATTTTGATTGGTTTGCGCAAAAGTTATCGCGTTTACTAACAAAGGGAAAGATTTTTGTCATTTTTGTTGTTTTTTTTTTTTTTTTAACGCGTAATGGCGGCGATCTGCGATTTTTTTTTTTTTTTTTTTTTTTTTTTTGGCGGTATTGCGGCGGACAGATCGGACCATTGACACCCCCCTAGGGGCGTGCTTTCTACTGTGATTGGCTGTGGCTTGAGCTGTAAGGAAACTGATCAACGGATCTACATAGTAGATCCATGTGATCACTGTCTTTACAGCGAGGAGAATGACAGGTGGCTTGTTTACACAAGCTGCCTGACATTCTCCCTCTCCCCCGCCGATCGCCGAGTGTCCGGCGGACATCGGGTCCGCTGGTCACACGCGCGGGGGGGTCCGTGACCACGCCTCCGGCGGCGCGCGCTCGCTCCCTAGACCCTCACAAGCAAGCAACGTAGCCCTACGTTAGTTTGCCTGTGAGGGGCTGACCGCCGACGTAGATAGTCGTGCGGCGGTCGGCAAGTGGTTAACATCTTCGGTTCTGCCACACAGTCTCGTAATCTGGTTGATGACAATCTGATTCAATTCCTGAGCTAACCATTTCAGTGCTGCTGATTGATGCAAAGCCATCCATAATTTCTGTCCTGACCAATTAGCTCAGTTTCACACAATGGTGTAGGGTGGCTGTCACTCCCTTGCCTGGCAAATGTGAGATGGGAGTAAGGGGCAGCCCCAGCCTGCACTCTGCAAACCACGTCCCCTGAAAAAATGCATCAAAAACTTTTTTGATGCGTTTTCAGTGTTTCCGCCGGACTCTGACTCCCAGCATGCACCTGTGAAACGTGGAAAAGTGACAAAAAAAATTAAACTGCAGTGGATTTTTGGCACTATCTCTATTCTTTTCAACGGGGAGCTGCGATTTTGGTGCTGTTTATAAAAGTGAACCAAGGGGGCGTGGCCGCACGGGCATGTGAGTGGTCGCAGCTCACGAAGCTCCCGCCGCTAATCCGGTAGTTCACTCCTTGTCCCGGCCGGCTACCTTATCCTGAACACCGGAATCATCTGCCTCTATCTCCCCTGAGCGCAGCGGTACCCTGCATGCTGCGATCCGGAGCCGCCATGATGAGAGGGAGCAAGCAGAAAGAAGGCAGTGGAGCTGTCCCTGCCAGCCAAGATGGCGCCGGCCCTGGGACACCGCAGCCTGCCTCCCGAGGGCAGGCGAAGAATAAAGACACCAGCACCAAGTCTAAATCGGCAAGGAATGGGGGTAAAGACAATGCAGGGGACATACTATTGTATGCGAAGCGGCTCTGTGACATCCAGGGAGCTGGAGAAGCCGATTCTGCTCACTCTTCTGACACTCAGACCCCAGGGGATGTGACATGCGGTCTGGGGGATACAGGGATCCCAGAGCAGCCCGCTCTGGATATGGACATGGATGACTTTCAGGAGTCTGACCAGCCCACTCTCTGCCAAATTCTACAAGCGGTGCATCGCTGTACTGCTTCTGTGAATACAGTGAAAGACAGGCTGGGGCGTCTCACAGAGGAAGTAGCCCTCCTCAGACAGGACTTGCAGAAAATTCGTGAGCGCACTACAGCGGCGGAGAGTCGCATCTGCGACTTGGAAGACCATGTACCTGCTCTGATTGCAGAATCTAGGGCTACGGCCAGGCAGGCTCAGGCGAATAAAGACAAGACGGATGACATCGAGAATCGGTTGCGACGCAACAATGTTCGCATAGTGGGGCTCCCGGAGAAGGTGGAGAGCAGGGACCCCACTGATTTTGTTGAGACTTGGCTGTGTGATACTTTTAAACGGGCCTCCTTCTCCCCCCTGTTCGCTGTGGAGAGGGCACACCGGGTCCCCACTAGGGCCCTGCCTGGCAATGCCCCCAGGCCAATGCTTGCAAAAATACTCCACTATTGTGATAGGGAGAAGATCCTACGGCTGGCCAGAGAGAAGGCAGACATACGATTCAATGGGGTCAGAGTGTTATTCTACCCTGACTTTTCGGCCGAGGTGCAGAAGCAAAGAGCAAAGTTTATTGATGTGAAGCAGCGACTTCGCCGCATTGGACTGGTATATGCTATGCTGTATCCTGCTCTCCTGCGTGGCTGAGGGAAGGGCACACTTTTTTGACACGGCCGCAGACGCGGTGAATTGGCTGGATGTGCACAAGCCCGCTCTCCGCCGCAGACACCTTGAGGATCCGGGAGACTGAGTAGGAGCGATGGCATGATCAGTTCCTGTTGAGTTGGGGTTTGCTCCCCTATGCATGTGATTACAAGTTTGGATTACAATTGGCCCGGCCGGGGACGTTTACAGTTGCTCGTTTGGATAGTGAAGCTCTACGCAAGGTATGAATAACTGGGCTTTGCTGTATCTACCCACACTTTTGGTGTGGCATGTCATGGTTTCTTCACACGGTTGTGCGTTTTTGGGCGGGTGGACAACACTGAACTGTTCAGCCGTTGTCGGGTTCACCGGGACTGGTCTGCCCGCCCGCTTTCAGTTTTGTGACGAGGCACCGTTGTGCCTTGCTGTACTGAGACTTCTCATCTTGCTTTTCATTTTTGTTTTTGAGAGAACTTCACCCACACTGGATTTTTTGGATTGTATGCCTAAACTCCCCATACCTCCTATTGTTTTTATTGCTGGACATCACTCACTGCTCTGTTGCACGAGGGCGGTGTCGGGGGGGCCAAGGCCCCACAATATTTGTCTCCATTAACATGGCTGGAGTACCGGTAATTTCATGGAATGTCCGTGGCCTCGGGTGCGCAGTAAAACGGGCCATGATTGCTAAACAATTGAAGAAACATCACCCGGCCATCATAGGCCTACAAGAGACACACCTGCAGGGGGACACTGTGGGCTGTTTGCGATATTCTTGGGTGGGTTGGGGGTATCACTCCACGTATTCCAGGGGAGTCGGCGTTCTGGTTCACAGGGCGTTGGCTTTCCGGGAGCTGGGGGTGCAGGTGGACCCTGAGGGGAGGTTTGTCTTTTTGCATTGTGTACTGTTTCAGTTTACATGTGTGTTGGCGGTGGTTTACATTCCGCCTCCGTTCTCATCTTTGGTTCTTAGGAAATTGCTTAACTTCACGCTGGACAAAATGGACACCCCGCTAATTGTTATGGGGGACTTCAATGGTATTTTGGACCCCGCCCGGGATAGGCATCCGCCGCCCCCCTCCTCGGTTGCTGATAGGGGCATGGCCCTTTCCCGCTTCTTGGAGGAGGTGGAATGGTCGGAGGTTTGGTGTTTGAAGCATCCTGGGGTGGTTAAGTTTTCTTGTTTTTCTAAGACGCACTCCTCCCTGTCTAGGATTGACCTCTGTGTGTGTAATAGGGCTGCCATCCCTGCTGTGGAGGAGACGAAATATGCCCTGAGGGGAATCTTGGATCATTCTCCGCCGGTGGTCCAGCTTGCGGTGCGCCCCCGGGTGGTCTTAAATAGGGCCCCCTGGAGGTTCAACGCGTTTTGGCTGAAGCTGTTCCTGCAGGATAATGGCATTGCTGCTGCCATTGGGGATTTTTTTGAGATCCATGGCCACCACGGGGATGTGATCGCGAGATGGGATGCCTTCAAATGCTTCCTCCGGGGGGTGTTGATTGCTCACATCCGGAAAGTTCAGACAGGGTCTCTAAGCACTTTGAGGAACAGTTAGCTAGTAGTGCGCAGAGGTTGGAGGAGGAATATATTGCTGACCCTACTGAGGAGAGGAAGGCAGCCTGGCTCTCGGCTCAATCGGTGTGGTTGGGGGAAATCCGATCTAAAGTTGATAAACGTTTTTTTACTAAAACCACGTTTTATGAAGAGGGGGAGGGGACGGGCCGCCTGCTGTCCTGTTTGGTGGGGGCGTGCCCCTCGGTTCCCCCCATTGGGGCCCTTCGGATACCAACTGGGCACTTGGTGAATAAGCAGGAGGAGATTATGACGGAACTTGTTAGGTTCTACACTGATCTTTATTCCACAAGGGTAACGTACACTTCAGAGGAGTTGCAGGAGTATTTAAGTGCCATATCACTTCCTAAACTCACGGATGAACAGCGTGAGGGGCTGGAGGCACCCATTACGGAGGAGGAGTTGGAGGCATTGGCTCTCTTTCCAGGAGCCAAGGCACCCGGGGATGATGGCCTCCCCGTGGAGGTTTATCAAACCTTCTCGGGGCTGTTGCTGCCGAAGTTGTTGGAGGTGTTCCTGGCGGCTAGAGAGGCTGGGACACTGCTGGAGTCCATGTCTAGGGCGAGCATTGTGCTTCTGCTTAAACCTGGGAAATCGCCCATGGACCCGGGATTGTACAGACCCATCTCACTGCTCCAGGCGGACGTTAAGTTGTTAGCTAAGGTTCTGGCACGGCGGGTGAATTCAGTGATAACTCACATTATCCATGAGGATCAGGCGGGATTCATGCCCAATAGGTCCACGGCCCTTAATCTTAGACGATTGTTTGTCGCAATTCAAATGCCTGCGGATAATATAAAAGTGAACCAAACTTGCAGCAAGCAAGACTTTTTTAAAAAATACAACTGACTGGTTTTAGGAGGTGGGTTTTTTTTTTTGTACTGCGGTACTGATGAGTGTGAAGGGCCCTTAGATTGTAGGCTCCCACAAGCAGGGGTCCTTACATTCTTGTCTTGCATTTGATTTGTAATTGTGCTCCTTTTTATACTGTAAACACTGCACACACCGTTGGTGATAAATAAATCCTGTATTATAATAATCTAATACAGTTAGATGTTCATACTTGGGCCTCATTTACACAGGCAATGACATACATTTAAGCTATCTATATATACATTTAATTGTATGCATTTATACCTTATGTGTTTTGTAATACATTTGTAAATGCATGTAATGATTTTGAGTGGTGTAATGCACACTGTGAGGGCTATTTATTAAACAGTTGGATGAATACCACAGACAATGGTGCAGGCTGCACACATTTATTGTAATAGATTAATTTCTATGATCTTCAGCTCCACCTAGAGGCCACATTTTCTTTCTCATTGAAGTATTTCAGAAATTATACTGTGTCTAGGACACTAGATCATATGAATTAAAGTGGTTCTAAAGGCTCCATTCACACTGTGTGACTTGTCATGCAACTTTGGACATTAAAGTCTCATGACAAGTTGTTCTCCAAGGTTTCCAATGATAACCATTCATATATGTAAGACTTAAAGTTGCAGCGACTTCAAAGTAGTTGATGCACTACTTTGGTCTGACTTTCATGCAACTTGAGGGCCATATAGTTTTGCTAACCCTCAAAAGTTGCATGAAAGTCATACCTGAAGGTTATACAGTGCAACAGTTGTCCATTATCACTGGTCAAAGCCAAAGTCATCCAAAGTTGCGTCAAAGTCGGCGCAACATTGGAGCCTGAATAGAGCCTAAAGGCAGAAGGTTGTGTGTTTTTTTTTTTTTTATTTTTTTATTTTTACCAAAAAGTGATTGTAAAGTCTTGTTTCAAACACTGCTGATCTCTCAGTTCAGACTGCAGAGAGCTGGTGACTGTCAGTCATCGGCTGGGCTGTGGAGGGGGTGGGAGGGGCTGGCTCAGGCTGAGACGCTGGGTCAGGTGCCGGTCCAGGCTTGTCAGCTGATAACGGGTCACATGAGTGCAGAGTAACTGTACTTCTGTGATCCATTGGGGGGGGGAAGTACAGCCCAAAAATGTTTTGGCTATACTTTACCTATTGTAAGGTAAACCTTCTGCAAGCAGCTTCCCCCCTCCAAAAACGTACCTGCCCTCAATCTCAATCCAGCGAGAGACTCTCTCGGCTCCCTCTCCTCATTGGCTCAGACCTAGCAGCGGGGGCTATTGGCTCCTGCTGCTGTCAATCACAACCAGTGAGCAGAAGGCTGGAGGCAGGGCTAAGCCACGCTCTGTGTGTCTTATGGGAGCGAGCACGCATGAATGCCCCCATAGGAATCAGCTTCCTAAGGGGGCACTCAGTGGAGGGGAAGGGCTAGGAGTGCTAACAGGGGACCGAAGAAGAGGATTAGCCCCCGTTCACACTGGAGCGACCTGTCAGGCGACCTGGTCACCTGACAGGTCGCCTCCCATACAGAAGCTATGGACCCGTTCTAATAGGAGCGACACAAGTCGCTCCGACTTAGAAAAAGGGTCCGGAGCTTCTTTGGGGCGACCTGCGTAGACTTCAATGTTATGAAGTCCGTGCCGGCCGCTCCGAAGTCGCGGTGCGAGCAGCGCGCCGCGACCTCTGTGGTCGCCTGGGGAAGTTGGATCGCCCCAGTGTGAACGGGGCCTTAGGGTTGCTATGTGTAAAAACCAATACACAGAGCAGGTAAGTATAACATGTTTGTTATTTTAAAAAATATAATTAAAAACAAAACTTTACAATCACTTTAATCTTTTATAGAAAATATACAGCCTGCAGCAGAGTGAGTGACATTGGTTCAGTGATTGTTTTATAAATAGGTCCCTAAGTGTTTACATGAGCTGCACAAACTGTTGTCACTATATAAATCCTGTATAAATAATAATAATGATTCAGATTAATTCAGTTTGATTGTGTTTAGAAAATAAAAAAAAAAACTTTTGCCTCTAGGCACAGACTAAATAATGTGAACACATGTAACCATATGATATATACAGTATCTCACAAAAGTGAGTACACCCCTCACATTTTTGTAATTATTTTATTATATCTTTTCATGTGACAACACTGAAGACATTACACTTTGCTACAATGTAAAGTAGTGGGTGTACAGCTTGTATAACAGTGTAAATTTGCTGTCCACTCAAAATAACTCAACACACAGCCATTAATGTCTAAACCACTGGCAACAAAAGTGAGTACACCCCTAAGTGAAAAAGGCTAATTGGGCCCAATTTGGACAATCTCCTTCCCCGATGTCATGTGACTCGTTAGTGTTGCAAGGTCTCAGGTGTGAATGGGGAGCAGGTGTGTTTAAATTAAATTTGGTGTTATCGCTCTCACTCTCTCATACTGGTCACTGGAAGTTCAACGTGGCACCTCATGCCAAAGAACTCCCTAAGGATCTCAAAAAAAAAAGAATTGTTGCTCTATATAAAGATGGCCTAGGCTATAAGAAGATTGCCAAAACCCTAAAACTGATCTGCAGCATGGTGGTCAAGACCATACAGCGGTTTAACAGAACAGAACAGGCCTCGCCATAGTCGACCAAAGAAGTTGAGTGCACGTGCTCAGCGTCATATCTAGAGGTTGTCTTTGGGAAATAGACATATGAGTGCTGCCACCATTGCTGCAGAGGTTGAAGGGGTGGGGGGTCAGCCTGTCAGTTCTCAGACCATACACCGCATCAAATTAGACTGCATGGCTGTCATCCCAGAAGGAAGCCTCTTCTAAAGATGTTGCACATAAAAGCCCACAAACAGTTTGCTGAAGAGAAGCAGACTAAGGACATGGATTACTGGAACCATGCCCTGTGCTGATGAGACCAAGATAAACTTATTTGGTTCAGATGGTGTCAAGCGTGTGTGGCGGCAACCAGTTGAGGAGTACAAAGCCTACAGTCAAGCATGGTGATGGGAGTGTCATGGTCTGGGGCTGCAGACACAGGGGAGCTACAGTTCATTGAGGGAACCATGAACGCCAACATGTATTGTGACATACTGAAGCAGAGCATAATCCCCTCCCTCCTTAGACTGGGCTGCAGGGCAGTATTCCAAAATAACGACCCCCAAACACACCTCCAAGACGACCACTGCCTTGCTAAAGAAGCTGAGGGTAAAGGAGGGAGAGTCCCAGACGGCCGAGGAACTCATGGACATTGCTGGACAGAGAGGGGGCACAGGTAAGTATTAGGGGGTGCTAGGGAGGCTGCTACACAGAGAACACTTTTTATCTTATTGCATAGAATGCAATAAGATAAACCTTCCTACCTTTACAACTCATTTAAGTGATCATTAGACTGAATCCTCTCCTGCAGGTAATACAATGAACACAGATCATGTGCCTAGGACTGGTTACATCTACTGAAGCAACTGCACTGAGATGTATGCTGGTACAGAACTTCGATTTTTTTTTTTTTTTTTTTTTAAGTTTAGCTAAAATTATATGTGAGGATTAATGTCTGAAATCAGCTTTAATGGCCCAAACACACGATCAGAAAATCGTATTAAAAAAAAATACCAATTTCAAAGCAATCGTACGATAATCTTATTTTTAGTACACAGCTTTTGAGAGCCGATCATTACAGTTCATCTAATATTATCTAAAGGGACAAGCATGAAAATTTCTTGTATGATACCCAATCGTATGATTTTCAATTAATCAGTACAGTTGTTGTTGTTTGGAAATTACAACACAATACATCACTTCAGAATTTTCGTCAATTTAGTAAACTCTTAATTTTCGAATGAGACTAGCAATGCAAAAAAACAAAAAAAAACAAACCATCTAATAATCTTATCATGTATATCAGGCATTCGTCTGCCCTCTAAACTGTTTTTTCTTTGGTTGCATGGTTGGCATTGGTTCTGTTTATATCCTCCTTGACAGTGAGTTACTGTAGGTTAGATGTCTTTCCAACCAGGGAGGGCTCAGCACTCGCAACACCTCCTTGCCAGCCAATGACAATGTGAGGAGCTGGGTCATATGAGACATATACACACAACATGACACTGAGCACTAGACATGATATGAATCTGCTTTCTGTCATTGGCCATGTGGATAAGACGGTCCTTTTTTAGTAGTAAGTAGTCAAACGGTCTGCTGAGGGCTTATTGATTCACATGTTTACATTGTGATTACTACAGCTGCCATGCAATGAATACAAGAAAAATCAGAAGCGCTTGTGTACTCCAGCTGCTATGTCATTTACTGCATTTTACTGTGCAGGCAGAATACATGGACCTTAGAGATTACTGTGCGGCTGATTTACTATAGTATATGAAAATATGATCACACATCAGTGACATATGGATGTGCTATATCCTCGTATATGGGCAGGATTTTTTTTAACTATAGTATCTGAACCCAACCAAAATAAGCCCTGGTGTGCCTAAGATAAAGATATATAATTTTATTTCCCCCACCCCACCCCCCCCCCCCCCCCCCAAGTCTGTAAAGCTGGCATTATATTCTGCGATCTCATTTTAGATTTACCAAAACTATTTAATAGGAGGGCACATCTGACCAATGCATTCAACTTGTATGAAATCAGGCAGGCCCTGCACTACAAAGGTAATGGTAGATCTAAAGAAGTTTGTACAATTGGATTGTATAATTTATGGGCATCTAAAGTGCAACTAGCATGTTTAGGGCTTGTGTCCATAGGCTTTCATATGCATCAAACATGTTTTGTATTACCATACAAGTCTATGTGAGTGCAAAATCTGCTTGAAGCAGGTTAGGAGCTGAACTGCTGGTCAGGTTTGCCTGTAAATGACTTCTGATTTTGATCTTTAAAGCATCTTAACCGCTTCCATACAGAGCAGTTTGACACCCTTCCTGCCCAGACCAATTTTCAGCTTTCAGCACTCTCACACTTTGAATGACAATTGCTCAGTCATGCTACACTGTAACCAAACAAAATTTTGATCATTTTTTTCACACAAATAGAGCTTTCTTTTGGTGGTATTTGATCACAACTGGGGTTTTTTTTTTTTCGTGATATATGCAAAAAAAGAGCAAAAATTTTGAAAAAACACTTTTTTTTAGTTTCAATTATGAAATTTTGCAAAAAATTTTTCTTCATACATTTGGGCCAAAATGTATACTGCTACATGTCTCTGGTAAAATTAACCCAAATTAGTGTATATTATTTAGTCTGTGTGAAAGTTATTGAGTCTAGAAGCTATGGTACCAATTACTGAAAATTGATCACACCAGATGTACTGACTGCCTATCTCCTTTCTTGAGGCCCTGAAATGTCAGGACAGTACAAATACCGACCAAATGACCCCTTTTTGTAAAGTAGACAGTCCAATGTATTTAGTAAGAGGCATGGTGAGTTTTTTGAAGTTGTAATTTTTTCCCACAATTCTTGGGAAAATGAAGAAAAATTTTTTTTTTCTTTTTTTTCCCACAAAGTTGTCAATTTATAAGCTATTTCTAACACATAGCATGTACACAGCAAAAATTACACCCAAAAATACATTCTGCTACTCCTTCCGAGTATGGTGATACCACATGTGTGAGACTTTTACACAGCCTGGCCACAAAAAGAGACTCCACGTCCAAGAAGCACATTCAGGCGTTCTAGGAGCATAAATACACATAAAACTTTCTTACTACCTATCACACTTTTCAAGGCCCTAGAGCACCAATACAATGGAAAAGTCCACAAAATGACCCCATTTTGGAAAGCAAACACTCCAACGTATATTCTATGAGGCATTATGGGTCGTTTGAACATATCATTTTTTTCCACAGGTTTTTGGAAAATGTGGGAAAAAAATGAAAACTTTTTTTTTTTACACAAAGTTGTCAATTTATAGGATATTCCTAACACATAGCATGTACACAGCAAAAATGACACCCCAAAATACATTCTGCCACTCCTCCTGAGTATGGCAATACCACATGTGTGAGACTTTTTCACAGCCTAGCCATATAGAGGGGCCTAACATCCAAGGAGCATCATCATGCATCCTAGCCACTTGCCTAGGCCTATTTTTGACATTTGGTGTTTACAAGCTAAAATCAGTTGTTTTGCTAGAAAACTGCTTAGAACCCCCAAACATTATATATTTTTTTTTTAGCAGAGACCCTAGAGAATAAAATGGAGATTATTGCAATATTTTTTATCACACCGTATTTGCGTAGGGGTTTTCCAAACGCAATTTTTTTGGAAAAAATACACTTTTTTTAATTAAAAAATAAGAAACCAGTAAGGTTAGCCCAATTTTTTTCCATAATGTGAAAGATAATGTTACGCCGAGTAAATAGATACCCAACATGCCATGTTTCAAAATTGCGCACGCTCACGGAATGGTGACAAACTTTGGTACTTAAAAATCCCCATAGGCGACAATTTAAAAATTTCTACAGGTTGCCATCTTTGAGTTACAGAGGAGGTCCAGGGCTCAAATTATTCCCCTTGCTCTAACGATCGCGGAGATGCCTCACATGTGTGGTTTGAACACCGTTTACATATGTGGGCGGGGTTTCTGTATGCATTCGCTTCTGCGCGCGAGCTAACGGGGACAGGGCGCTTTAATTTTTTTTTTTTTTTTTTTTACTATTTATTTTATTTATTATTTTTTATTTTTACACCGTTTAAAAAAAAAAAAAAAAAATTGATCATTTTTATTTCTATTAAAAGAAATGTAAATATTCCTCGTAATAGAAATAGGCACGACAGGACCTCTTTTTTGTGAGATCTGGGGTCAAAAAGTCCTCAGATCTCACAAGTACACTAAAAGATAGAAAAAAAAAATAATTATAATATAAAATGGAAAAAAAAAAAAAAAAAAAGGACCTTTAAACCGGTTGCTAGGCAACAACATTTTCCGTAGCTCCGGTCCTCCAAGACCATAGAGTCAAGTGAGGGCAAGCTTGCCCTCACTCGACATCCTGTCTGTGAGGATTCGGGACCGGATCGTTTTCCCCGCTGCCGGCGGGTCCGGTAAGCGGGGAAAAGGACCGGAACGCGTCGGGAGAGGGGGGAGGGCGCCTCTTCCGCCATCCCGGAAGGGTGATCCCACGGCGAATCCGCCGCTGGGACCACCCTTATCGGAAAGCCAACCGTCCACCGTTTAAAAAAATACCAGGGTTATGGCAGCTATCTGCTGCCATAACACCGGTATTTAGGTTTAAACGGAGGACGTATATAAACCTTTTTGGACTTGGACATGGTGGCTGTATGAAGGGTGACAGGTACTCGGGTACTTTGTTGGGCAGGTGACAGGTACTCTGGTACTGATGAGCAGGTGGCAGGTACTCGGGTACTCCGATAGGCAGGTGACAGGTACTCGGGTACTCTGATGGGCAGGTGACAGGCAGGTGATAGGTACTGATGAGTAGTACTCACTGACTGATAGGTGATAGGTGATACTGTACTGATGGGTACTGATGAGTACTGATGAGTAGTGATGGGTACTGATGAGCAGGCGGCAAGTACTTGGGTACTTCAGGCGTCAGGTACTCTGATGAGCAGGTGGAAGGTACTCGGGTACTCTGATGGGTAGGTGACAGGTACTCAGGTACTCTGATGACGGGTACTCCGTTGACAGGTACTCAAAGTACCCGAGTACCTGTCATCAGAGTACCTGTCATCAGAGTACCCGAGTACCTGTCATCAGAGTACCCAAGTACCTGTCATCTGAGTACCTGATGGGCTGTTGACAGGTACTTGGGTACTTTGATGGGCTAGTGACAGGTGCTCTTTATTGGGGGGGGGGGGGCAATCAGTGTGTTTAGGGTGCACTGTAGTTGGTAACTAGCTGTTACCACAATCTCCTCCTCACACAGGATCAGTGTGTGAGGAGGAGAACACGGTGACAGCTAGTTACCGTGTTCTCTGTTGACATTTGTGACCGGCTGTGATTGGACACAGCCGGTCACGTGGTAAAGAGCCAATTTGATTGGCTCTTTACCTAGATCGGGGATCGACTCTGTCCGAGGGACGAGCCTCGTCCCCGATCGCTGCTCTGCGCGCCCCCGGGGGCGCGCATTGCAGAGAGAACGAGCGGCTCGTGCTGGAGCCGCTCATGTGATCGGCTGTGATTGACACAGCCGATCACGTGGTAAACAGCCAATTTCTATTGGCTGTTTACCTTGATCAGGGATGGGCTATGTCCGAGGGACGAGCCTCATCCCTGATCGCGCCGCTGCGCGCCGCCGGGGGCGTGCAGTAGCAGCTAGAACGGGCCGACGTCATATGACGGCGGCCCGGATCTAGACAACCACTTTGCCGACGTCATTTTACATGACTCGGTATGGAAGTGGTTAAACTGATCCCATCAACACAGTCTCAAAGTGGTTGAAACAGACCTGTTAATTATTTGTACTCCAGTGTCACTGTACATAGGGGAGGGGGTGGATATTAAAGCAGAGCTCCACCCAAAAGGGGAAGCTCTGCTTGTTGGCACCCTCCCTCCCTCCACTGCCGCATTTGGCACTTTTGGGGGGGGGAGCGGGTACCTGGTTTTAACAGGTACCCACTCCTTCTTCCAGGTAAAACTGCCACGCGGTGCATCTGCAACATATCCAGCCCCTCCTCCGCTGCCTTCTTGGACCTGTGTGTGTCCCAGAAGATGGCGGGACCATTCAGAAAGCGCAACGTGACTCACGCATGTGCAGTAGAAAACCGGCTGGGAAGCCTGAATGCTTCATTGCTGGTTCCCCTTACTTGCAATGCCAATGGACGAATCGGCTGGGGTACCGACATCGCAGGATCCCTGGACAGGTAAGTGTCCTTATATTAAAAGTCAGCAGCTACACCATTTGTAGCTGCTGACGTTTAATTTTTTTTTCAGATGGAGCTCCGCTTTAAACTGCATATGTGCAATTTATAGCACATGCCCTGAATGCATTAGTTCTTGGAACATGAATTACTAGTAAATACCTGTTTTTATACTGACTTTATAGTACAACCACTTTTGTCAAATTAGTCTTTTTTCCCTCCTTTTTTTTTTTTTTTTTTTCTTTTATTAAGCCTATTTTGCTGCAGTGTTTTACCATTCATATTAAGAGATACACATTAGTGAAGCAAAAAAGTAACCTTACTTGAATGTTCTGCATGCATGGCAAACTAGGATCACACCGTACACATTAAACAGCTAGCTGAGTTTTATGAATCACAATAACAGGCAGACTTTCACACACATTAACCCACATATGCAGACACTTGATCCATTTGTAGCCTCCCTGTTCATCCTGATCTTATTTATTTTATTTAGTATATCAGCCACATTGTGCGCAATTGGCCTTTACGATCAATGACCTTATGGAAATGGATGCATCCCTTAACTGGCCTCATCAGTTGTCATTGCTTGCTATATGTAGGCCAGTGTAAGGTCTGTTAACCACTTCAATACAGGGCACTTTCACCCCTTTCCTGCCCAGGCTAATTTTCAGATTTCAGCGCTGTCACACTTTGAATGACAATTGCGTGGTCATGCAAGGCTGTACTCAAATTTACATTTTTTATCATTTTTCCACACAAATAGAGCTCTCTTTTGGCAGGATTTTTTTTTTTTTTTTTACTAAAAAAAAAAAGACAAATTTTGAAAAAAATTCTTAATTTGTCAGTAAATTTTGTAAGTAAGTAATTTTTCTCCTTCACTAATGAGGCTGCGCTGATGAGATGGCACCTATGAGCACTGATTGGTGTCACTGGTGGGCACTGATTGGTGTCACTGATGGGCATTGATTGGTGCCGCTGATGGGCACTTTTTTTTTTTTTTTTTTACTGTAATCAGTGCCCTGATTACATGTCCTAGACTCCCCTTTGAGGAGGAACCAATGATAGCCTATCCTCGCCACAAACTCTGACCATGTGAGGCGAGGAGCGCCCGATACGGCACTTCCTCATTTACATGTGACCGGCTGTGATTGGACACAGCCGATCACATGGGTAAAGAGCCACCTCATTGGCCCTTTACCAAGATCAGGGTCGCACCATGTTCTAGGAACATGGGGCAGTCGCGATCCCAGCGCTCCGGGCTTGCGGGAGCGGCCGTTCAGGGGTGCCATCATATGACGTCCTCCCAAAACGAGAGCGGCATCGCTCCGCCGTCATTTGACAGTGGGTGGGCAGCAAGTAGTTATAGATATCTGTGCACACATCTGTCCTGTATCAGCGGTTGTGTTACATACAGATTTACCAATCTGTTTGTTGCCTAAAGTAACCACATTTAAATGGAATATGTGTCTATGTATATGCATGTGGGATAAGGAACACAGATTGTAAGCTCCTTGAGTGCAGGGACTGATGTAAATATACAGTATGTAAAGCACTGCTAAAATTGTCGGTGCTCTAGAAATACCTGTAATAAATGTGATCATTCTGGTTATGGAAAAAATTTTGTTCTGAACAAAGACACTTCTTTTTTTTTTTTTTTTTTTTGTAAAAGCCACAAGCAAGCGGTTGTTGTGCTTGTCACATGACTCTGTATCATCACATCTTGTAGTATTGAACAGAATTCTGTCATGTGATATTTGGACATTTCAGAAATCTTTTAGCACAGTATAATTCTTGTTGCTTAGGCAGATATACTGTACATGCTATGTATAAAGCTAGGCCTTCTTTTTACTGCGCAATCCAGGTAACAAGTAAAACCAGTTTAATGTGCTGGAAATGCTAGATAGAATAACACTGTGATTGTGCTAAAAACCATAAAATCCACCTTAAGGTGGCCATAGATGGATCGAAATTGGACCAGGTCAGCAGAAACCAGATGGATTTCCATCCATATGTGGCAATCTCTGTTCATTCAAAGTCATTTCGAATTTAAACGTTGGGTCGACTTCTGTCAAATGGTAAACTTGAGTTTTTGTCGCTTTAGTGCCGGTTCACACTAGGGCGACCTGTGAGGCGACCTGGTCGCCTCGCAGGTCGCCTACCATAGGGAAGCTGCGGACCCGTACTAATAGGAGCGACACAAGTCGCTCCGACCTAGAAAAAGGGTCCGGAGCTTCTTTGGGGCCACCAGGAGGCGACTGCCATAGACTTCAATGTTATGAAGTCCATGGCGGCCGCTCCGAGGTAGAGGCGCGTTGCTCGCACCGCGACCTCGGAGGTCGCGGTGCGAAGTAGCGTCGCTGCAGTGTGAACCGGCGCTTAGAGGCTGCAGCTGCTGATTAATGTAATCCCCCAAGACATATTCTTCCATCCATACTACATAGTGCAGATGGCTGAATCTTCAGCGGGGCTACTGTATCCAGACACCTGGCGCCAGCCGCTTTCAAAATACCCAAACAGCGGCTGCATCTGGTTCGATTTTTCGGTCAAAGGATGTTTAGCAGGAAGGGGCACCCACTATGGGGATTTAATGTGGTTTATCAGGAACTAGCCAAAATTCAAACCGTGTATGGCCAGTTTAAGGCTCCATTCACACCTGAGCATATTGTTTTTCAGGTGTTTTTATGGGCTTTTTTCAGGTGGATTTTTTTGGCATTTTTCAGGCGTTTTTGGCAGGTGTTTTGGAGGCAGGCATTGACATCTAATAACGCTTGTAATCTGTCAAAAATGAAGCTCATGTACTTTTTTGAGCTTCAGGCATTTTGCTTTAGGCGACAAAACGCTCATATGTGAACAGGGGCCATTGAAATGAATAGGATTTTGCTTGTTGGGCGTTTTGAGACTTTATAGATGAACGTTTTACGAGATGAAAAATGCTCAGGTGTGAACAGGGCCTTAGTATTGACACTGTTTATGAGAGACCGTACGCTTTGTACATGAATTCTGGTAGGCATTGTTAAATGTCTGAAAAAACAGTGATATTCTCACAAAACCATATCACATATAAACAAAGTGCAATGTGCAAATAATAATATGTTTAAAAAGTCCAGTTCATATTTGTAAAAAAAAAAGTCCAAAACTGAGAAGTTCCAATGCAATCAAAATGATTATGGATGACAGTGATGACAATCCATATATATCACCCATAAGTGAATATCCACCATTAAAAACAGGTATTGCACTCACCAGAAAGTGTGGACCCAGTTACTGTGGTACTGAGTCAACAAAGCATGTGTAATCTAGATAGTAGTTGTGGGAAGGCAGCGCTTTGGGTCTCCCATCACAGCTTTACGACAGGATTTCCACTTGGTTACATTGTACGTTCCAATGGACCATAAAAGCATAAAAAAGCCTCCACATAATATAAAACCGTAACTTGTAGTTTCATTAGAAAAAGTAGAACATTTATATCATATCCAAAGTTTAAAAGCCTATCCCGAAATCCAACAGAAGAAACACATGTAGAACGCAGTGGCCTGGATAGAGCTTGAACCCGACACGTTTCATCTGCTAAGACATCCCCTGGGGTGTGCATCTACACTGGTCATTTGTGTGTGTGTGTGTGTGTGTGTGTGTGTGTGTATATATGTGTATGTGTGTGTGTGTGTATATATATATATATATATATATATATATATATATATATATATATATATATACACACATACACAGTTAGGTCTATATATATTTGAACACAGGCACAATTTTCATACTTTTGGCTCTGTATGCCACCAGAATAAAATTAAAACCAAACCATCCAAATGAATTTGAAGTGCAGACTTTCAGCTTTAATTCAAGGGGTTGAACATAAATATCAAGTACGAAATTTAGAAACGGCAACCATTTTTATACGCAGTCCCCCCATTTTAAGGGGTCAAATGTAATTGGACAAATGTATATAATCTTAAATAAAATGTTCATTTTTAATATTTTGTTAGGAATCCTTTACTGGCGATGACTGCCTGAAGTCTGGAACCCATAGACATTACCAAAGACTGGGTTTCCTCCTTTCTGATGCTTTGCCAGGCTCTAACTGCAGCTGTCTTCAGTTGTTCTTTGTTTGTTGGTCTTTCTGCCTTTAGTTTTGCCTTCAGAAAGTGAAATGCATGCTCAATTGGGTTGAGATCAGGTGATTGATTTGGCCATTGCAGAATATTCCACTTATTTTTCTTTAAAAGCTCCTGGGTTGCTTTTGCAGTGTGTTTTGGATCATTGTCCATCTGTACTGTAAAGCGCCGTCTAATCAACTTTGCTGCATTTGGCTGAATCTGGGCTGACAGTATATCTCTAAACACTGCAGAATTCATTCTGCTGCTTCTGTCACATCATCAATAACCACCAATGACCCAGTGCCACTGGAAGCCATACATGCCCATGCCATCACACTGCCTCCACCATGTTTTACAGGTGACGTTTGTTTTGGCATCATGAGCTGTTCTAAGCTTTCGCCACACTTTTTTTTTTTTTTTTCTTCCCGTCATTCTGGTACAGATTAATTTTAGTTTTATCCGTCCAAAGAGCGCTTTTCCAGAACTGGTCTGGCTTTTGTAGATGTTTTTTGGCAAAGTCTAATCTTGCTTTTCTATTCTTTAGGCTTATGAATGGTTTGCACCTTGTGATGAACCCTCTGTATTTGCTCTCGTGAAGTCTTCTCTTGATTGTAGACTTTGACAATGATACGCTCACCTCCTGGAGAGTGTCCTTCACTTATCTGGATGTTGTGAATGGGTTTTTATTTACCATAGAGAGGATTCTGCAATCATCCACCTCTGTTGTCTTCTGTGGACGTCCAGGCCTTTTTATGTTGTCGAGCTCATAAGTGCGTTCTTTTTTCCTCAGAATGTACCAGACTGTTGATTTGGCCACTCAATGTTGCTGCTATCTCTCTGATGGATTTGTTTCATTTTTGAAGCCTTACAATGGCCTGTTTCACTTGCATGCACAGCTCCTTTGAACACATGATGTAGGTTCACAGCAATAGATTCCAAATGCAAATATCACTTAGAATAAACTCCAGACCTTTTTACCTTACTTTTGGTCCCTTGAAAAAGGAGGGATGGCTAATCTTAAACGCTGTAATTCCTAAACCCTTCCTCCAATTTGGATGTACTTACCCTCAAATTAAACCTGAGACACTTTCAGCCCATATCCATTATAGAACTATAGCTTGAACATGTTTTGGTAAATACCTTAAAGAAAAAAAAAAAATCTAAAATTGTGCCTGTGTCCAAATATATATGGACCTAACTGTATAAAATTTCAGCACAAATACACACATTAACTAGTGGTGTGACCCTCCTGTATTTTACATCTTGTTTTGACGCTCCCGGATATATAGCGTTGCGCCGCGTTCTCAGTTAGGCCATGTGCATCTCACGCCTCGTTCTCATACAAGATGCTGAGCGAACGTCATCCAGGTGGTCACCGCTGCGCACCAAATAGGCCCATAATCTGGAACGACAATACACATCACAGCTTGGGTATGGTTTAGCAGTGCAGACCAAGCCTCCCTGTGAACGTAGTCACATCCGGCCTGTATAAGCAGAGAATAACCAACCTTACTATAGGCACCACAAATGGGAGCACCATCAATACCTAAGACCAAACGAGTGAATTAACCATAATATCAATCCATCACTTAACATGGAAAAAACATGGCACTGATCAAATTATAATCATGTTTTCCAAATGGAGGTAAAATATATAAAAAATGAATAGAATATGAATTTAAAAAGTGTTTAAAATCTTCATTGGGTGATTATGTATGGATTGTCGTCGCTGCCATGCTTAATCATTTTGATTGCATTGGGACTTCTCTGTTTTGGACTTTTTTCACAAATGTGAACTGGACTTTTTAAATTATTATTATTTGCACATTGCACTTCATTGTTTATATGTGATATGGTTTTTGTGAGAGAATCACTGTTTTTTCACTTATTTGGCCTGGGGTGAGCTTTCATGAGATTGATACCCATTATTCTGACTTTTAAAGCTGTGGAATGAAATGTATGTCCCCACCAAATGTATTTAAACTCAGCATTGATATCCAACCCCTCCTCAGTTTACTAGAAAGAAATAGCTGTTATTGCTGTCTTTGTCATTGGGGAGATTTCCCATTGTTTCCATTTTCTTCAAACACCCATCAGAAAGTGTGGGTAAGTCCCCCAAAAAGTGAGATAGATAACCAGGAAAAATGTTGTCTTTCTGTGAATAAGATATTGTTTACAGATAGCTGACATCATACCGACTTCCCCAGTTGTATGCTTGTTCCAGGTAAGTGACTCAGTAT
The DNA here is from genome assembly GCF_965119305.1 of Pelophylax lessonae. NCBI lineage: Eukaryota > Metazoa > Chordata > Amphibia > Anura > Ranidae > Pelophylax > Pelophylax lessonae. Next base: position 148,492,896 of record NC_138774.1, read on the forward strand.
TTATTTCATGGATCAGCATACTAGACTGCCCATTTTACTGTTTTTTTATTAGACTTAAATTTCTGTTTCAATTATTATTTTGTATGTGAATGCTACAAATATCACCTGTTTACCTCTGTACTGATTTGTGTTTTCACCATAGGCTATCAGTGCTGTTTATGGATGATTTAGGACAAATATCACCAAGTAAAGCCATTCTAGCTGGAAGTGTGGCAGGAATGTTGGCAGCAATAGTCCTCTATCCTACTGATGTCATCAAGACCCGACTTATTGTACAGAACAGCTTGGAGCCCACATACAGAGGGATCATTCATGCACTATACACTGTGTACTATCAAGAGGGATTCAGACCGTTATATCGAGGGGTTTCTCTTTCAATTCTTGGTAGGTCTTTTTTATTAATATTACATAGTGCAATTTATTCCACGCACAGTGTAAGGGAGAGTTATAACTATATGAATAACATTATACGAAATAAATTTAAAACAGCGCTAGCATTTCAATATATAAGAACAAGACATGTGTAGCAAAAATATAAAACAATTCTTATTAGTGATGTGTCCAATAAATAATTAATTAGGTGACAAGGTAATCAAACAGTCCTTAAATAATGTTGTGTCCAATAAAGTGCTCAGGTGCAAAAAAAACGATCGTTCAAAACGGTGCTCAAGTGAGTGGCCAGACCCTCTCGGTTCCCTACTCACCGCAAATATGAGGCTCAAGCGCTTTGATAAGATCATATAAGGCTCTGACAATCAGGCTCTTAGTAAGGATATTTCCAGGATTATGGATGCCTTGTATAGGATCACTCCAAGTTGGACAGGATAAATGAGAATAAAACCGCATGTAAAATGAGTATCAACAAAGGTGGTGGACGCCGCTATGGCGTGCGTTCCACTGACATCCAGGAAGCAGACCGGAAGTGACGATGCGTTCCAGCCATACCGGAAATTATGTCAACGTGTTTCATCTGGGCGTTTTCATATGACCGCACACACACCGCAATAAAAACCTGACCAGTGGTTTCATCCCCCATTTCAACCCTATCCCCTCCTATCAACTCCTGGCCCCTCCCTCCTGCTGAGTGCCCCCACAGCAAGAAGCTTGCTATGGATCACCCGAGCCGAGCCACAGTTTCCTGTGTCTATTCAGACACGGAGCCGTGTCCCGACACCCCCACCCCTTTCTCCCTTTATTGGCTGACCGACTTTGACATCAGCTGGAGCCAATGGCGCCGCACTGCTATCTCAGCCAATGAGGAGTGGAGTCCCAGGCAGCCGAGACACAACATCACTGGATCTAGATGGACCTCAGGTAAGTTTTATAGGGGCTGAAGGGGGCTTTTGCACTCAGAAGGCTTTCTATCTTATTGCATAAAACGGAAAAAAAAACCCTTCTGCCTTTACAGCCACTTTAAAGTCCACAAGTGCAGTGAGCTTTCCTGTTGCTGCAGATGAGCTCAGAGGCTCAAGAGAGTGCGTGCTCCACATGTGTGGGGCTTAGGATAAGGAACTAAGTATGATTAGTTTAGGGTTATGGAATAGTGTTTATTGACTGCATAGGATATAATTTTTTTATAAAGGTGAACTAACCCTTGTAAGTCGACCATTTAAGAAATGTCAATTGGGCCTTGAGAGTACCCTGGAAAATCCTATCTTTTGTCTTACATTTTACATGAAAATAGCAGTGCATTTCCCACCGCATAGTATGTGAGAATGGCTGGCCACTTCTTTTCCTACAGCCTCATAGCTGTATATCTGCAGTGTGAGATGTAAGGAACTGCTGGCTTTGACTGCTAGTCTCTGCAGATCTGGAGCAAGACTTTCTTTTACAATATGTTTATTTTATCAAAATAAAGAATTTACATACATTTGTTCAGATCAGAAATCAGTACAAAGCATTATAGGTAACAGGTTGCATAAAGTGTACATAGTATGACATCTATAGACAGGAGAGGAAGATCGACATGATGTAAGGCACTGAAAACCCTGTACCCCAAACTACAAACAGCCTTGCAGGGTTAGGCATGATCCAAACATCTCTGAAGCTTGGAATGGGCAAGTCCACTAATGGACTTTCTTAGTGAATGCAAGTACTAACAACCGAAGACAAAAATAATCTGTCATCCAAATTACATAGAAAGGTAACATCTACAATAGTAAGAAAAAAAAAAAGGGTGGGGTGAGAAGAATAAATTATGCTAGATTGTGTACCAAAAACAATGTAAGAGCTTGTTCTTTTATGTCGGATCCCAGTGACCTGCCCCCCCACCTATTTTATACAAGTGATTGCAGATATCGTAGCCAAGGATTCCAGACCTTTTGAAGTCTGGATAACTTGTCCCCAAGGATACTGGCTAAGAAATCTTATATATTTTGTTGCAGCTATATGAACAATCGTTTTCAATGCTCTAGAGCAGTGTTTCTCAACTCCAGTCCTCAGGACACACTAACAGGCCAGGTTTGCAAGAAAGCTGAAATACATCACAGGTGATATCATTTGCTGCTCAGTGATTGCAGTATTCTAGTCTGCATCTCCCAGAGGTAATACTTAAAATATGGCCTGTTAGTGTGCCCTGAGGACCGGAGTTGAGAAACCCTGCTCTAGAAATCCAAATAATTTTCACTGCTAAAAATTAAAAAAAAATTAGGGTCTGCATATGTCTGGGGATTGGTAAATTTAAAAGTGCTATTTTGGCTTTTTTATGTACATAGATATTGATCACTGCGTGTATAAGTGTATACATTCCAGCCCAGAACCACTTGACTTTGGGAAAAACCCACCAGACATGGAACATGGTCCCTTCCTGTCCGTATCCCCTGAAACAAAGGAGAGATACTTCAGGACAGATTTTGGCAATCATAGAGGGGACTAAATACCACTATGATAGGGCCTTGTAAATCACCTCAATTAAAGCGATTGTAAAGTTAAAATATATTTAAAAAAATATAACAAACCTGTCTATACTACCTGCAATCGAATTGTACAGGGCGGCCATTACCCTCCTCTTCTCGGGTCCCCCACCGGCACTCCTGGCCCCTCCTCCCTGTCCTTTTGCCCAGTACCACTGCCTTTTTTTCGGACGACTGACAGACAGCTGGACTCGGCCCTGCCCCCCCCCCCCCCCCCGCTACCTCGTCACTGGCTTTGATTGACAGCACTGGGAGTCAATAGTTCCCGATGCCCCAGCAAAGCCAATGAGACACAGAAGTGAAGGGAGAGAAGAGCTGCAGACGTGCACAGCGCTGGATTGAATGAGGGCTCAGGAAAGTAAAGGGGGGGGGGTGAAGGGGGATGCTGATACCTAAACATTTTTTTTTTATCTTAATGCAAGGAATGCAAAAGTTAAAAAATGTTTAGGCCTTAGAACCACTTTAAGGTCATGGTAATAATTCCTTTGTGAATCCTGTCTGTCCACAGAGCCCAATCCTTGTCCATTATTTCCATACCCAGATCTTCCTCCCACACCAAATGATATATGGAAGATAATGTTTGAAGGAGTGAATACCATTTTGACTCGGGAACCTTTATCTGTTTCATGCATCTGTTGTTTAAAAAAAAAAAGTTCTAGTAGTGACATCATCTGTTTAAGAGTGTGTAGAAAATAAAAGGTTTGATGCATGTGGAATATTTCCATGGGAGGCATCTCAAGCGTTTGGGGAGAAGTGATTGCTGTAAGTCTTGGATGTCTGATCCCCTTTGTGGTTCAACAAATGTCCTATTCAGTATAGGCCCTTGTTCAACCATCATTGTTGTGGGGAAAGCCCTGGTGGGAATAAGGGGTTGTTAAAAAGAGGGACTACTGGCATGTGTGTAAATTTAAAAAGGGATATTTTGCAAATAATATCCCATAGGTGTAGGGAATTGGATAGGGAAGGGAACATTATTGCCCCAGATGGAGTGAGATTTAGTGAAGTCACTAATGTTCAAATCACTGTTCTCCTTGTTGGATGTTCTGACATGAGAAATCAAACCCTTCCTCTGCTAAGATGGCTGCCTCCACACAACGAGACTTTGCAGAGCAAGGCATGGTAAGGCAATAGCGGGGAAAAAATCAGCTGCAGGGAGGTCAGACTATACTGGTGAGTAGTAGGAGATGAGATCCCTGCACCAGCTTGTGAAATTAAAGCACACCACACCCCCAGTGTTAATCCAATCCCCTTACCAGAGAAAAAGTGAGAGCAGGCATTGATCGGGAATTACTGATGTAGTGCCAACATCAATCATCAGGTGAACTATTCCAAACTGTGACACCATCAATGAAAAGACTTGCATCAATCACTTCTCCCCATACAAGACCCCAGTTCAATACAGATAGACTATGCTCAAAATCCTGCGGCTGCCCTGCCCCAGGCAGCAAGCACGCTCAGAAACGCGTTGCATGCAGATGACATCCAGGTTCGACTATCCACCAAGCCTCACTGTCAAGCAAATACACCGAGCCTACTTCCTGGTTCTAACTTTCCCGTACAAGCTGGCCACGGTGAAAGGATTTCGTCTCCAGCAGGACGGATGTCCATGACCGGATGATGTACACTTCTCCACACTGTAACTTTGTTTTATGGGCATGAATATATACTTACTAACGTGAGTGCATAATTTTATTGATTAAACCTGTTGTATAAAGTCTACACTTAGAGGCGCCTCTGCCTGATATATGCCTACTCTCATTTTTTTCTCTGGTAAGGAGATTGGATTAACACAGTGGTGTGGTGTGCTGTAATTTCACACTGAAGCTGGTGCAGGGATCTCATCTCTTCTTTTAATCATAATATATGGACTGCTTTTTTTTTTTTGCTTTTAGTGCTGCATACGAACATTTTATTTATTTTTATTTGTAATCAACAAATGTATGCTGGCTGCTTTACTCTGATATATCATGGCCATCATATCATTGTAGCGTGGATATCTCTATACGTTTACCTTTGATTATACTGGTGAGTAGCCCTTTGACCTCTGCCTGCTTTTTTTGGGGCACGACTTCCAGAATTAATTTCTTCTTCAAGGGAAAGACAAACCTGTACAAAACCCAGAGAGGTGGGATGGCCTGAGGGCTTGAAACCAACCATTATCAGAAGCATACCCCAGATCTTCCAGGTCTGGTGTAACCTGAGGAGACTAATGTGGACAAAATAAACCCAGCTAGCACTAAAAAAAGATGAAGCAGGCTAGGACTATACAGTAAGTGAGGACTTTTTAAACACTAGTGCTGCAGAGAGGGAGACTTGCGATTGTATAACAGCTATGCCTGAAGTCTATGTCCATACCTTCCACTTGTACTGCATGGGAAAACCCCCATGCCATCGGAGGGGTTCAGCTTTTTTCTGATTCAGTTATGACATGCTAAGGACTTAAAATGGCCACAAAAAAAAAAACCTAAATGAAAGTAGAACTCCAGCCAAAATGAATTATTTTTAGGTTTTTTTTTTTTCTTTCACTTTGAAGAGGTTTCCACTACTTTCTGGTATGTCTGTGGGAACAGAAAATGCAGGGAAATCTCCTAAAGGAGGATATAGACAGTAATACAAACTCAAGACAGATCAGACATTTTTGGTGGGAGTTACGCTTTAAAATATCTACACTTGTATGTGTTACAGATATTCTAACATCATGCGGGGGAAACTTGCTTTTACACAAAGGGCTGTTGTTATCCTGAAGTTGAATGTTCATTTGGAATCCTAAATGCAAGCAGTGATTTGCAAAGTTTTTTTTTTTTCTTTTAAGAAAATTCCAAGCTATTCTAGCAAATAGAATAGAGTGAACATGACTGTTGTGAATCCCCCCAGCTCATGGTTCTAAATGTTCCAGCAGCTCATAGCCCTGTTTACTTCTGGTCACTGTCACTGGCTGCAGCAGCCTGATGACCAGCTCTGATGGACCTGCTAATGTGCAATCTGTCCACTATACAGCCCCTCTGCACACACTCCCATACATGCTGCTGAATGCTCTGGCTCAAATTCTACCCCAGATAAGCCTTTGGCTACACAGACAGTCACCTCCCGGCCAAGAGATTGGTTTCCTCCAAGCTTACCTGGCCTTGTGATAACCTTTTTATCTTTGCAATCCTCTATTTGGAGCAGCTATCATTGTAAAAATGTACCTCAATTACTTATTGATTGAAAAATTATACCCATTCTTTTTCCAGGAGCAGTTCCATTTTCTGCTGGTTTATTCTTTATGGATGCGAGTCTGGCCAGGATCTGGCAGGGGTCCGGAGCCCGTTTAACGCTGCTACAGAACTTTGTAAATGGCTGTTTGGCTGCTGCTGTAGCCCAGACATTGTCTTTTCCCTTTGACACTGTCAAGAAGAAAATGCAGGTACAGCTTTTGGACATTGTTCTATTTTTCGTACTGTTGACTTTTCTGTTAAAATATATTGTTTTATATAAATCTCCATAATGTATGCTCAAATGTTGAACAGCCTGCTCATTAGCCACATATATGTATAGCTGTTGTTGGTTCGCTACAGCAGGAATTGAAAAGTATTAAAAGATCTGTGCTCTCCAAAGTTGTTTATGGCCATAGCAGGGAGGCATTTAACTTTCTGATACTTATCCTAAAACTGCTTATTGGTTACACAGACTGTTTACAGATAAATGAGGAAAATTCCATGTAGCTTTAGGCTTGGAGAAAATGATATAATGTTGGAGAAGCTGGAAGTAGAGGGCTGCATTAGGTTTGGGCTCCCGTGGGACCCAATGCAAATCTTGCGGGAGCGGGTGGTTTTACCTCTGCTGCGGGCAGGAGTGGGCGGTCAAAAAATTTTGTGGAGACCCGCGGGTACCCATGGGGAACGGTGCAATTTGGTGTAACGTATTTTCCGGCATATAAGATGACTTTTTTTATAATAAAAAAAGATACCCCAAAAATCGGGGGTCGTCTTATACGCCAGGTACTGTAGCTTCAGCTAGTTACAGAACATCCCTATTGAAAATGTTTGCCCGCTGGATGTGTATACAGAACCTTTTGCAACTTACAGAAGGTCCCTGTGCTGTAATACTGTGTACCGTGCTGAGCCAATCACGGCAAGCGGTGTATTCTATTAATGCATACAAAGCCTGCTTGGATTGGCTGAGTCAGAGAGGCGGGCTTATACAACCTTTTGCCAATCTGAGCAGGCTTTGTATGCAATAATGGAACACACAACTAGCCGTGATTGACTCAGCGTGGTACTGTAATGTTCCGGTACCTTTGGTACCCTAAATTACACTTTCCACAAGTGTATGCGCCCTACCATTTACTTTTGGAAAGGTGCGCATACACCTTTAAGACTGGAGCTGTCATCACTCAGCGCCGGACTAGATGGCTATTTAAGGCGTCGGTTCTCACTCACATGTGTTCGTTCAAACACCCTTATATGGATGCTAACCTTGCTTGAAGCTTCCATGCTTGCAAGCTTACTTCGTTGACGGAACCTCGCTGCGCTGATCCCTGTATCCCGCTACTGGATCACCTGCCTCTCCTGAACCACCCTTCGGCTGTATCGCTAATAGTGCTAAGTACCCCGCAGGGGAATTCTCTATAAACTTATACTAAGCTTACACTATCTAGCTCTGCATAGTAAAGACTGTTTATTACATCTGCATAAACTAGATTGCTAGCTCTTGAGACTACTGCTACTTTTCTGCACTGGGTTGATCTCTTTTGTATGTCCACCTGCTATTCTATCATCCGCTATCATACAACATTGCTAAACCTTCCTGCATCCATCTGCTACTGTCTCACCTTCAAGTGTCTATCACCTATCACCTCCACTCAACCTATCCCTCAACCTTCATCATTGTGTTACCACATACATAAAGTCACTCTAGGAACCAGCTTGCTAATTGTGTGTATTTACTGGCTGAAATAAGACCTTCCACACATGAGTCATTGAGGTTGGGAATGGTATCTCAGCATATCTCTTACATGACTGCTGACGTGGAACTATTTCTGCAGCTGAAAATCCACACCATATAAAAAATGCAGGAGCGTTACAGATTGAACGAACCAAAAAATGGATTCAGCAGAAATAGCCACTCAGGTGACACAATTAAACCAGCAAGTATCTGCGTTAATACACTCACTTGCTGAATTAAAAGAAGACAATCAGGCTCTGTCGCAGCAGGTAATTAGACTGACACAACTTACCTCTGCTCAGTCCCCTGAACCCAAGATAAATCCCCCTTTGGTATTTACAGGCGATCGCAAAAAATTTTGCGAATTTAAAAACGCATGTGAGTTACTTTTTTTGTTAAAACCTCGTACCTACCTTACTGATCACATTAAGGTTTGTACTATTATTTCTTACCTATCAAACGATCCTCGAGCCTGGGCAGATTCTCTTTTTGAGAAAAACGACCAGCTTCTCAACTCCTATGCCTTGTTCCTGGCAGAGCTCACTAGCCTATATGATGACCCCAATAGGCAGAGTACTGCTGATCTTCAGTTAAGATCCTTGAAACAAGGAGGGAGGCCTGTAGAAGACTTTGTCGCACAGTTCAAGAGATGGACCATTGATTCAGAATGGAATGATGCATCTCTGAAAACCCAATTTAGGCTTGGCCTATCAGAAGCCGTTAAGGACGAGCTCGCCCGAGCGGATCTGCCAAAAACCCTGGATGCACTAATACAACTCAGTATTACCATAGATAGAAGACTACGAGAAAGAAAGGCTGAAAAGATGGGAATGCCATTATCCGTTTCCTCTCGGAGTCTGGCCGTTGACCCCGCTCCTATGGAGATAGGAACCATACGCCCACCGCTATCAACTATGGAAAAAGACGAAATGAAAATCTCTGCTTGTACTGTGCATCCCCGGATCACAAGATAAACGTCTGTCCCCTAGTCAACAAAAAGAAGGGTGAGTGTTCACATGTCTCCCTAGGAGGATTGACAACTTCATTCACTAACCCTTACATTTCTGTTTTTTTGACATTACAGTGGGACCAGAACAGGATTACTACTAAGGCCATGATTGACACAGGATCTTGTGGAAATTATATGGATATATGTTTTGCTGCTTTAAATAAAATTCCTATTATTTCTAAACTCAAACCTGTCTCAGTAAGTCTTATTACCGGTGTTCCGTTATCCTCTGGTCCGATCAGACACAAGCACTTCTAGTCACTATTAACGAGTCTCATAGGGAGACTTCTACCTTCGATTTAATACCATCACCCCACTTTCCCATTGTGTTGGGACTTCCCTGGTTGCACACACACCAACCAACCTTAGATTGGAAGAAACGGTCCTTGACCTTCCTTTCTTGTTATTGCGAGGAAACGTGTAACCTCCCGTTTTCCGGGAAGATTCTGTCTATGGTGACAGATGAGATTGCACCACTATGTTATCAGGATCTTTCTGAGGTTTTTCTTGAGAAAAATGCTCAAACATTACCTCCTCATCGAGACTATGATTGTAGCATTGATCTACTCCCAAATAGCAAATTGCCGTTCGGTCATGTTTATCCTCTTTCACAGGATGAACTTGCCCATCTCAAAACCTATTTGGATGAGAACTTGGAAAAAGGTTTTATTAGACCTTCCACTTCTTCCACAGCAGCAGGACTCTTTTTTGTTCGCAATAAAGATTCAAGTCTCAGACCTATCATCGACTACAGGAAATTGAATGCTATCACTATAAAAGATCGCTATCCTCTACCGCTTATCCCTGAGCTCATTGAGCAGGTGCGTGGAGCTACCTATTTTTCAAAATTAGACCTGAAAGGAGCATACAATCTCATTCGAATCCGTGATGGACACGAGTGGAAGACTGCATTCAGAACTAGATACGGATTGTTCGAATATCTTGTGATGCCATTCGGCCTATGCAATGCCCCTGCAGTTTTCCAACGATTTATAAACGATATTTTTAAAGACTTACTAGATGTCTGTGTTGTGGTATATCTGGACGATATACTTATATATTCACGGACCCTGTCTGAACACATAATACAAGTCTTACATGTCTTATCGAGATTGCTTGCACATAATCTTTATGTGAAGCTGAAGAAATGCTTGTTCCATAAAGATGAGGTACTCTTTCTAGGCTACATCATATCCAAAACAGGAATCGAGATGGACATGAGTAAAATATCCTGCATTCAGGATTGGCCTACACCGACTACACGCAAGGCGCTACAGCGATTCCTGGGATTTTCAAATTTCTACAGGAAGTTCATAAAAAACTTTTCTGCTATTGTGAGACCCCTCACACAGCTCACTAGCATAAAAATACCATTTAAATGGTCAGAAGAAGCAAATAAGGCTTTCCACTTGTTAAAGACAAGGTTTACTTCCGCTCCCATATTACGCCATCCAGACCCATCCCTCCAATACATTCTGGAGGTAGATGCGTCAAACCTGGCAGTAGGAGCAATACTCTCCCAACGACCTACCCACACTTCACCACTTCATCCAGTCGCCTTTTTTTCTAAATCCCTGAGCAGTCCCGAGATAAATTACCCCGTGGGTGAAAAGGAACTGCTTGCTATAAAATTGGCTCTGGAGAATTGGCGACATTTACTCGAAGGCACCCAACTACCAATAATTATATACACGGACCATAAAAACCTCCAATATCTTCAGACTAGCAAAACTCTCTCGCATCGACAGGTACGATGGTCACTATTCTTTCTAAGGTTTAACTTCCTAGTGACCTACACACCTGCAGATAAGAACAAAAAGGCGGATGCACTATCACGACTAACTGAAGAAAACTACTTTGAAATCCCTTCCGTTCCTATAATACCTCACAAACGCATTATTGGAGTTGTCCGTTCCTTAAAGGAAGAGGTTCTGCATGGTATAAGTTTGGATTCACCCCCACCACAACTAAATACTGATGCAGAAGGCTTCCTCTACTACAACGACAAACTTTACATACCACCTACCCTACGCACCAAGATCTTGGAATTATCGCATGATGTGCCTATGGCAGGACATATGGGTATGACAAAGACTTTCAATTTGATTTCTCGACAATTCTGGTGGCCTGACATGAAAACATCTATACAAAAATTCGTCTCTTCATGCAATGTCTGTGCCAGGTCCAAAATTGACACTACGAGACCATCCGGTCTACTATGCAGTCTACCAATACCCCAAACTCCATGGGAGGTTTTGTCATTGGACTTCATCGTAGAATTGCCTCCTTCCAAAGGATTTAATACCATCTTGGTGTCAGTGGACCATCTGACAAAGATGGCACATTTCATTGCTATTCGCAGACTACCTTCGTCCAAACAAACGGCAGAACTCCTGATGAAACATGTCTTCAGATTACATGGTATCCCAAAAACTCTTCTGTCTGACCGTGGATCCCAATTTATTTCTAAATTCTGGCAAGAACTATGTCACATACTACGGATTGAGCGGAAGCTCACTTCTCCTTACCATCCGCAGACCAACGGACAGACTGAAAGAGTCAACCAATGCATCGAGCAGTATTTACGTTGTTACACTTCTTACCAACAGGATGATTGGTTGGATCTTCTCCCCCTGGCAGAATTTGCCTACAACAACGCAACTCACAGTACAACCAAGCAGAGTCCGTTCTACTTGAACTATGGGTTCCATCCCTCTATTCTCCCTCCACGCATCCTTCCTTCAAATAACCCAGTAGCCTCAGACTATCTTTCCCAAATAAAGGATTCTCTGGGTTTACTAAATACTACCATTGCACACGCTCACAGTCAACAAAAGAAGTACTATGATCTTCGTAGAAGACCTTCTCCACAGTATACTATCGGGGACCTCGTTTGGCTCTCAACAAAAAACTTGAGACTGAAGATCCCTAGCAAAAAGCTTGGACCTCTGTTCTTGGGACCTTTCCTAATCAAGAAACTTATTGGAAAAGCTGCAGTGCAGCTTACATTGCCAATGGACCTAAAAATCCATCCCATTTTCCATGTGTCACTACTGAAGCCCCATGTTCCGGACCACGGAATAAGGCCTAATATTCCACCTCCCCCTCCTGTACAAGTTGAAGGTGGAGAAGAATACGAGATAAAAGAGATTCTGGATTCTCGTATCTACAGAAGAAGACTTCAGTACTTGGTTAGATGGAAGAACTATGGGCCCCAAGACGACACCTGGCTAAACACCTCTGACATACATGCCTCTAGATTAATCCGCAATTTTCATGCGAGATACCCAGACAAACCAGCTCCAGAGGCCTTCAGGAGCAGGCCTTAAGGGGGGGGGGTATTGTAATATTCCGGTACCTTTTGGTACCCTAAATTACACTTTCCACAATGTATGTGTATGCGCCCTACCATTTACTTTTGGAAAGGTGCGCATACACCTTTAAGACTGGAGCTGTCATCACTCAGCGCCGGACTAGATGGCTATTTAAGGCGTCGGTTCTCACTCACATGTGTCTCACCTTTAACCTCCCTGGCGGTATGATTCTGTCAGGAATTACATACCAAAAGCGGTACAATTCTTTTCATGGAAATTTGGCGTTATGTATTATAGGCCTACAATTCTTAGTAATTACTGATTTTAACCTGACCAAAACAAGAGTCTAGTAGACATCCCAGATGTGATAAATTTGAAACACAAACGCATGAATTATAATCGAATCAATAATATAATTTTATTATTTAATATATAATATATATAATAAAATTATATTATTGATTAGATTATAATTCATGCATTATATATTATATATATATGTGTGTGTGTGTGTGTGTGTGTGTGTGTGTGTGTATATATATATATATATATATATATATATATATATATATATATATATATATATATATATATATATATATATATATATATATATATATATATATATATATATATATATACATATATACATATATACATACATACATACACACACACACACACACACACACACACACACACACACACACACACATATATATATATATATATATATATATATATATATATATATGTGTAATATATAATGCATGAATTATAATTGAATCAATAATATAATTTTATATATATATATATATGTATATGTGTGTGTGCATATATATATATAATATAAAATGTGTTATATGTTTTGTGCAACGTTTTTTTTTTTTGAATTTCCCTCCCTAGTTCCGCTCCCATGCAGCATTGCTGCTGCAGGGAACGGAACTAGGAAGTGATCAGACCACCGGTGGACGGAGGAGCGGTGGGACTCTCGGCTGGTGATCACAGCAATGAGAGATCATCGCTGGATCGCCAGGAGAAGGTAAGAGAACACCGCTGCGCTCTCTGCACATTCACCCCGAGCGTGACTCGGGGTTACCGCTCCTGCAATGAAAAATCCACCCCGAGTCACGCTCGGGATTACCGCCAAGGAGGTTAAGTGTCTATCACCTATCACCTCCACTCAACCTATCCCTCAACCTTCATCATTGTGTTACCACATACATAAAGTCACTCTAGGAACCAGCTTGCTAATTGTGTGTATTTACTGGCTGAAATAAGACCTTCCACACATGATGAGTCATTGAGGTTGGGAATGGTATCTCAGCATATCTCTTACATGACTGCTGACGTGGAACTATTTCTGCAGCTGAAAATCCACACCATATAAAAAACGCAGGAGCGTTACAGGTACATAGAGTATTACAGCACAGGGACGTTCTGTAAGTAGCCGAAGCTTACTGTATACACATCCAGCGGGCTAAACAATAATACAGAAGTTCTGTATGTAGCAGAAGCTACAGTACATATTAAGGCACATCCAGTGGGCTAAAATATTTAATAGGGTGATATTAATAGTTATAGTGATGGCTCCACTGATGTTATGAAATGGTGTTGCCTCAGAAGAGGGGGTAGTCTTATACAGCGAGTATAGGGCAAAACCGCGGGAATGGACACAAACATTGCGGGTGCGGGCGGGAGTGGACACAAACATTGCGGGTGCGGGCGGGAGTGGACACAAACATTGCGGGGGTGTGCGGAAGAGAAACATAAACATTACGGGTGCGGGCAGTCCTGGTCATACATTCAGCGGGTGCGAGGGGATGTGGGTTTAATATAACAGTCCCGCGCAGGGCTCTAGCTGGAAGCCCATCTCCAGCTATGTTTTATTTAGTGTTGTATAGAGTAGGGACAGGACGGAAAGGCAGAGCATATCTCCACAACTTGGTAACGGGGGAAAAAAACTGCCAAAAATTGTAACTCTTTCATAGCTAGCTAGGTTTTAAATAAACAGTGACTGGGGACCATACTGAAACATTAGCATTAGATGAGAACCAATAGCCCACAAGGCCCTGATTAGGGCTTCGGCCCTTGTTGGTAGCCTAGAGATATCAACACTTCATGGCTGTTTTGAAGTGATTGTAAAGTCTCTTTTTTTTTTTTTTTTTTTTTTTCTTTTTTTCTATTAAAATAACAAACCTTCTAATTACCACCTCTGTGCAGTAGTTTTGCACAGGGAAGCCCAGATCCTCCTCTACTCGGGTCCCTGGCTGGAGCTCCTGGCCCCCCCTCCTGTTGAGTGAAACAAAGCAGCTTGCTATGGGGGCACCCGAGCCGAGCTGCAGCTCCGTCATTCAGACACGGAGCTGCCTTTCCACCCCGCCACTCTGAGTTTGATTGACAGTAGCGGGAACCAATGGCGCTGCTGCTGTGTCTCAGCCAATCCAGGGAGAGAGAGTCTCGGACAGCTAAGGCACTCATGGACATCACTGGATCTAGATGGACCTTAGGTAAGTATTAGGGGGGCTGGGGGGGGGGGCTGCTGCACACGGAAGGCTTTTAATCCTAATGCATAGAAAGCATTAAGATAAAAAATCTTCTGACTTTACAACCCCTTTAAGCCTACATTCATAGCCATCTTTATAGCACATGTAACAACAAAGTAACACTATTCTGCATTTGTGTTTTAAAGAAAGCCTTTAATGAGAAAAACAGAGTCTGTCATTGCTGACACTCCTTTTGAAAATTCTATTGCCTGGCTGTCATCCTGGGATTCAATTCTTTGAATTAAGTTGAACTGGGTTCAATTCTTTGAGTCACTGACCAGAAACAAGTATGCCTTAAGAATATCTAACGTTTCTGTGTTGCATGCGTCAGTAGATAAGTATCACAGTCAGATAACCCGCATTTTCAGAAGCAGGTCACCACTGGCAGCCCCCATATTTATCTCCCTGTTTCTCAGGCAATATAACCTCTCTGATTCATTTAGGGCTTGTTAACACCACAATTTTCATGTTATAGATGTGTTTTTGCATACCCATTTAGGCACATTTTTAGGTTTTTTTTGACACGTTTATATGCAGTCCAGCGTGTAGTTTTTGTTTTTGTTTTCAACATTTAAAAAATCCTTATTTTGATTAAAAAGAAAAAATGTGTTCCATACAGTAGAAATGCAACATTTTGTTCACTTCACTTACACAGCCTGGAGGTGTGTTTGGGGTCATTGTCCTGTTGAAAAATAAATGATGGTCCAACTAAACGCAAACCGCATGGAATAGCATGCCGCTGCAAGATGCTGTGGTAGCCATGCTGGTTCAGTATGCCTTCAATTTTGAATAAATCCCCAACAGTGTCACCAGCAAAGCACCCCCACACCATCACACCTCCTCCTCCATGCTTCACGGTGGGAACCAGGCATGTAGAGTCCATCCGTTCACCTTTTCTGCGTCGCACAAAGACACGGTGGTTGGAACCAAAGATCTCAAATTTGGACTCGTCAGACCAAAGCACAGATTTCCACTGGTCTAATGTCCATTCCTTGTGTTCTTTAGCCCAAACAAGTCTCTTCTGCTTGTTGCCTTTCTTTTAGCAGTGGTTTCCTAGCAGATATTCTACCATGAAGGCCTGATTCACACAGTCTCCTCTTAACAGTTGTTCTAGAGATGTGTCTGCTGCTAGAACTCCGTGCACCATTGACCTGGTCTCTAATCTGAGCTGTTGTTAACCTGCGATTTCTGAGGCTGGTGACTCGGATGAACTTATCCTCGGCAGCAGAGGTGACTCTTGGTCTTCCTTTTTTGGGGCGATCCGCATGTGAGCCAGTTTCTTTGTAGCGCTTGATGGTTTTTGTGACTGCACTAGGGGACACTTTCGAAGTTTTCCCAATTTTTCGGACTGACTGACCTTCATTTCTTAAAGTAATGATGGCCACTCGTTTTCCTGTACTTGGCTGCTTTTTTTCTTGCCATAATACAAATTCTAAAGCCTTGTACACACGCACCGATTGTTGGCCGTGAATGTTTGGCCAACGTCCGATCGGCCGATTTTGGGCTTGTTAGTACGATGCTTCCGACAACCGACTCCGACTTTTCGGCCGAACAAAATCTGGTGTGCATGCTATAAAATTTTTGTTGGCTGTCAACAGAACGGCCTATTTTGTTCGTCAGTCAGTACAGATTTCGGCAGACAAAAATCAGATGAGCAAGACTGGGCATGCTCAGAGAAGAAAAAACACACGGAAAGTAAACCAGCACATGACATCACTTCTACAGTTGGTTGTTGGCCGAAAAAATTTGTGTGCAGTCTAGAGCACATTTCAACCAACACAACAGCACTGGACAAAAGACGGCCGATCGGTCGGCCAACAATCGGTGCGTGTGTACGAGGCTTTACAGTCTATTCAGTAGGACTATCAGCTGTGTATCCACCTGACTTCTGCACAACACAACTGATGGTCCCAACCCCATTTTATAAGGCAAGAAATCACACTTATTAAACCTGACAGGGCACACCTGTGAAAACCATTTCAGGTGACTACCTCTTGAAGTGTGACTCTACAATTTTCATAATCATGAAAATAAAGAAAACTCTTTGAATGAGAAGGTGTGTCCAAACTTTTGGTCTGTACTGTATATATTATATATAAAATAAAAATATTTTTACAAACCTTTATAGATTTAGATGCACACTTAGTGTATTAAGGAAATGGTATAGACCAGAAGATAGATCATCCTGTATAGAATAGATGTTGAAGGAGTGACCGTATTGTTAGATCAGTTTGCTGAGTAATAAATTCTAGGTGCAGGACACAAGATGTCGCTGCACTGAAAATTATAGACCTTGGGTCAATAATTAGACTATAAACCTCAGGCTGACTGGAGGTGACTTGAGGACTTGCCTTATCATGTGCTTGGAATTCGATGACCACTAGGTGGTGCTCCAGGGACAGAAAATTGTGTGTCATTTCCAATGCCCTTGACAGCTGCTAAAGCTACCTTACACTTTGTGCATTGTATGTTTCTCTATAACCTACTGACCTTTTTCATTATATTTTTTGTCTTTATGCTGTTATGTTGTGTATTTAATCCTTACCTGGCAAGCTGTTTTAATTTATTCAGAAATAATTGAAAGTAGTAGATCCATTTTACTGTCCTGTTACTTCCTGTGTTATTCTTAGTTGCATATGTCCCACAGGAAGGCCTAAAGTTTACATATTTTGGAAATCTGCAAAGTAAACCCCAGTTTTTTTTTATTACTCTTTAGTATTTGTATTAAACTAGCTACCTGAGCAGTAAAATGTGTTTTTATAGATGCAGATCACCGTGGAAAACAATACACATTTAAATTGTAGGTTTAGAAAAAGGTACTCCACGCTTAACTCATTGTTGGCCTAGATCTGCACCCTAAATTCAGTGCACTTTTCCACACTGATTTCAATCTTTGTTGCACATTTTCAGATATTTAAAATGCACATAGAGTTGTAGGCATACAAGTGTACCACAAGTGCACAGATGGCCATATGCTGAAGTGTGCATATTTACAGGTTTGCTTTATGTGGTGGTCATGTTCATACTGAAGGCAGAGCTGAAAATATTGACTCCTAGCTGGTCACTGGTGCCATTTGACAGTGACAGTAGTATTGGAAAAACACTGCCCCTTCTTCTTTTGTAGCATCAGTGCACTCCATCCCACCTGGAGCCCCTGCTGTTTGTTCTAATGGACTTAGGTACACCCTGCATTCATATACCAATGCAATACCTTGTGCCAGAGTGACATATCAGCATGCTTTGGTATTGTAATGTGAGGGCCAGGGGGTAATGCCTATTCTTATGCATATAGCTACTTTGGGAAAACATATATCTGCATATGTACAATTGCAGAAGAGTGATTATTCACATGGTCGTGTCTTGTAATGCTGAAGACATTTAGCAACTTAATCATGCAGCTTTAAGTTTGAAGCAGCTGCTTGGATGAACTGTGAAATGTATTCAAAATTATAAATACCTTCACAGACCTATGTACAGCATTTCACAGGGCTGTGGGCATTGCTGTACTGATTAAGCAACTGACAATTGGTTGGCTACCGTCTACCGTTCACTTTTAAATTATCCACAGATTCACTTTAGAGAAAAGCAGGTATGGTAATTACGGGCTATTATATAAGCTTGAAATGTTTTTATTTTTGTTTCCCCTTTGAATAGAGCTGAAAATGGTGTGTATGCTGCCATTGCCTCCTCATTTTGAAATTTCTGGTGGTCTCTGGCTTCTGTACTCTCTGAGCACCCACCCAGAGCAAGTGAAAATGAGAGGGCGCCTGCTGATCTACATACTTGCTCCAGGTCAGTTCCTCAGCAAGTGGTAAAGTTTGATTATGAGCAAGGCAACCAGGCAACAAGCATTTTCAGAGGGGGCAATGAGAGTACTTGTATTTCTTTCACTATAAGTTACTTTTAGAAGATACACCCCTGGCTCTTTTATAAAACCTATTCCTACTTAAAGTCCAGTAATGAGAATCTGATTCCTCAGTAGGCAACATTGTCCATTGGTGGGTAAAAGGCAGTGATTGCCTCACACTGTTTTTTATATTTCGAGATGTTGAAGCTTAGGGTGCCTGAGGACATGGGAAATCAATCCCTGCAAGCTTCAGTTGTGTATGTGGGGTATGGGAATGTGTATATGGAGTTTTTCTATTCAGTTTTTTCTTTTTTTTTTTTTATTAGGTGAACTGAATGGACTTGTGTGGATGCTCGATCCCCTCAACAACACAGGCAGTGTTGATGGGGGAATCCCTCCCTGCTGGGGGGGGGGGGGGGGGGGTAATGCAGTGATTATTGCTAGCAGTGGCTATAGCCGCTGGCAAAAAATGCATGTAAAAATCTGTCCTGCTGGTTGTGCATTCACAGTCCCAAACAATTGGGGGTACCCTTTTTGTAGTTGTAGTTGTACCCAAGTAGATCGCTGGATCTTTGCTAAATCAACTGAGTTTCGAACAATCTATGGATGGCTTAAAGATGTGAATATGTGGGTACCAGTTTCTAATGTAAATCTTTAATAAACAAGCAAAAAGTTGGGGGAGCAAACCCTGAACATGTATTTCTAAAGCTGGTGCAGCTATGAACCAAGCAACATGCATATTAAAAAAGAATAGTGCACACATGCAAAAGAAATGACTATCAAATATGAAGACAATCCATAAATAAAATGGGGATTTGGTCCCACCATATGGCCATATCGTGCTCAAGCCCACCACTACGTCAAAGTACCCCATTGTCAGTGGGTCCTACACTATCCATAAAAAAGGGAGAATCCAGCCTCTCTAACCCTTGGAGACAACACTCCTTGCTGGGAGAGATGTGCTAATGCACTACAAGTTTTTGCTTGTTTATTATGTATTCGGTCTGACCAGACTTCTGAGGTTGAGCACCCCCCCCCCACACACACACACACACACACACACACACACACACACACACACACACACACCTGTACTCTATCAGTGTCCACTATCAAGTAGATATAGGAGGAGTCCCTTGTAGTGCATTAGCACATCTCTCCCAGCAAGGAGTGTTGTCTCCAAGGGTTAGAGAGGCTGGATTCTCCCTTTTTTATGGATAGTGTAGGACCCACTGACAATGGGGTACTTTGACGTAGTGGTGGGCTTGAGCACGATATGGCCATATGGTGGGACCAAATCCCCATTTTATTTATGGATTGTCTTCATATTTGATAGTCATTTCTTTTGCATGTGTGCGCTATTCTTTTTTAATGTAAATCTTTGATCGGGTTATTATAATTATTCAATATACTACTTTATAGTCCTATAATTTGATTGGTGAGAATGGAAATGTGCTCTTTCTCTATGTTCATCGACAGATGCAGCTCCATCTAGTCAGAGACTATAGGGTTATGCTCCTCCTATCAGGAATAGGCACTAGGCAGGAAAACCTATGGGGGCTTTCGCTGCAGGCATAACCCCACACACTCTGCTAACATCAAACAGTTTGTTTCTGCCTAGTTTAGGGAATAGGACCTAGCTTCCTGCTGGGACTTCGGTCTTAGCTATTATAGGAAAGTTTGTTAATTTATGATTTATTTTTTTTATTTTTTATTTTCACTAGTTCGTTCCTGAGGAGCAAGATCCAGAGGAACTACAAGCAACAGCCGGCTGAGGTTTCGCACTGGATAATCTAGATCCTTAAGGTCTCCCAACCTGGCCAGCGAGCGTGAGCAGGTTATAGTGCAGAACCAGGCCTCGCCACGACAGTGCCCCGACGGGTGGGGACGAGCCTGCGAGTGGACTGCCTGGCTGGAACCCCCTGAGTTGCAGCTTTCCCTTGGCTGACAGCACCCCCATTGCAGGTGGGAGGTGATCTGTTCGGAATGGCACCCACCTGGTACTGTGGTATGGTAAGTAAATTGTCCCCTCTAAAAATCCCTGGTGGTCTCAGGGCAGACATGAGCCCTTCCCTGGAATAGTCGGACCTCAGGGGACTATTCCTGTGTACCCCTCGGCAATCCCCTACCCCTAGCAAGTTTTTACTGGGGGGGTGGTAATATTGTGGCCATTGTGGTGCTTATTTGAGGGGGGGGGGGTGGCTTGTCCTGTTTGGGCCCCTGGGCAGGGACCTTCCAATGCCTTTTGTTCTGGGCCCCCTTTCAGGGTTATGGAGACTGCATGGCGCCGTGGGGGCTGCCATTTTGCTGTGGTTCATGATTTTTATATTCCCATTAGTTTATATGGGCAGCCATTTTTTAGAATTCCCCATTGAGAATGCATGAGTCTCCTGGGAACGTTAATCATTTTAGACTTTGGCCAGAAATGATGGCAGTTTTCCCATCATAACACTCAGTACAGTCCACCTTTTTAAAAGCCCCCTACAGTCAAACTCTTGGAAAATGCCACTTGTGATTTAAGATTGAAACTTACATATGGGCATACATAAAAAGACCCCCATTTAATTCAGTAATGTAATAATAAAATACTTTAACTGTCTGAGAAAAAGGCAGCTTTGAATGTCAGCTTACCGCATTGCAAAGTTCTATGAATATAACTAAAATGAAGCTTGCTGATTGGAGGAAAGATCAGAGATGACTTAATCAGTGAGCTGCTGTTCATTCATGATTCAGTTGCAGCCTTGACCAAGCTGTGTTGCTTTTGGGAAAAAAAAATGGTTGGGATCTTGGTATAGTGTGTGGCAGGGATGTCTGGATTAGAAAACTGGATAAACATAGTTACACATTTTTGGCAGGTACAGCAGTTCACACACATGTATTTAAAAGGTGTATTTAGCAGATTGCCTACACTGTATTAACTATCGCAGGAAACTGCTTCCCCGGTGAAAGCAGGAGGAACTCTGATGTTTCCTGATCTCTACAGCGATTTAATGACCTCAGAAGTGACATGTATTACGTCACTTTCAGGGTCACAGATGTCATTCTTCGGCTGGTGTAGCCGAGGAATCAGCTTTTTAAACAGGATCTGTGTTTGAATAGTTGAGTTGGAAGGCAGGGGAGACGTTGGGGATCTAATAGACCTCCTGTCCCCGCGTATTTTGACAGAATTGTCGCTAAAGGGTGGGAACGACCAAAGTGTCCCAGTGGAGTCCCTAAGCACTTTACTAGGCGAGGAAGTGGACTGTTCCACTGGTGGACCCTCCGGTTTCCAGATTTAACAAGGAAACCATGATTCCGGTCAAAGAGTCCCTGGCTATTAAGAATCCAGCTGACAGAAAGGCTGTGGCCCGCAATATGTACATTCTGGCTGGTTCGGCACTGAGGCCGGTATTCACCATTGCCCTGGTGTTGCAAACTCTGACCGAGTGGGCTAAGCTTTTACGCCATGACCTGGAGGGAGAACAGCTCCCCCCTGCCTTTGCTTAGCTGGCGGACCAGCTGGTCCAGGGGCTGCAGTTTATCTGTGATGCCTTTTTGGATGGGGCTTCCCTAGTGGCTTCTAGTTCTCTGTTTTGGCAGTGGTTCTTCGGTGTGTCTTTTGGCTCAAATGCTGGTTTGCAGGCCAGACTTCTAAAAAGGCCTTGAATGCTCTTCCCTTTCAAAGAGATTGCCTGTTTGGAGCTACCCTGGATGACATCATAAAGGTCTCACAGGGAGAAAAGTACCTTTCTTCCGCAGGCTACTAAGGACAAGAAACCTCGTCGTAGACGTGGGCCTTCCTTTTCGGCTCATAAGAAGTTTTTTCGTCCCTTAGGGTCAACTGGTCAGGGCCTCCTCTGGAGGATCCAAAAGAACCTGGCAACCAATGCATTTTGCCATATGGCGTCTTCGGGAAATACTTCAGGAGATTCCCCTGCTTACACTGTCCCTGAAGGTGGCTGGAAATCAGCCAAGGGTGTCGGAACTGGTGGCGTTATCATGTCATTCACCTTACCTGGCGATTCACAGAGATAAGGTGGTTCTTCACCCCTGCCCATCATTCGTTCCAAAGGTTGTCTCTGATTTTCATTTGAATGAAGACCTTGTGTTGCCTTTCCAGTTTTCCAGGCCTAAACATCCAAAGGAAATTGCCTTGCATGCCTTTGGATGTGGTCCGGGCAATTAGGGTGTACCTGGCAGCTACGGAGTCTTTTATGAAGTCAGACTCTCTCTTTGTGCACACGGATGGGCCTCGTAAAGGGTTGTCCGCTTCCTTTGCGAACATTTCCAGAAGGAATAGGCCTGAATCACTGTCTGTCTGATCCATCAAGGGTCAGGTTCCTCCTTTCCCTGTTAAGGTGCTCTCTACTCGGGCGGTTAGTGCCTCCTGGGCTTCCCGTCCATCAGGCATCAGTGACGCAGGTTTGCAAGGCGGCCACTTGGTCATTGGTGCACACTTTTCCAAAGTGGATGTGTTGGCATCTGTGGATGCTTCTTTTGGCCGCAAGGTTTTGCAGGCTGCTGTTTAGAGGACCTGATCCTCTTCAAGGGTGTATTGTTTTTCAGGTGGGATCCAGTTGTTTTGGTTGTTGCCTGGTTGGCTACTGTTTAGCCTTGGGAATTTTTTTTTACTGTTCCCACCCCTCATGTTTAACACTGCTTTGGGATGTCCCAACGGCTATGAAGATCTGAAGCTTTGTCCGTCAATGGAAGAAAGAGAAAATGGGATTTTTGACTTACTGTAAAATCAATTTCTCTGATGTTCATTGACGGACACAGCACCCACCCCTCTGTAGAGTTGTAATTCTTCTGACACTGCTTGTAACTAAACTGAGTGCCTATAGCAGAGAGAGGGAGTATACCCCCTGGGACTGCCCATGGGCAAAACCAGACTTTTTTTTCCTGCCTAGTGTCCTACTCCTGTAGGGGGCAGTATAACCCAATGGTTATGAAGATCTGAAGCTGTGTCCCTCAATGAACATCAGAGAAATTGAGTTTTCGGTATGTCAAAAATCCCATTTTTTTTTTTTTTTAGGAAAAAAAAAAAAGAATATGCATTTGACAAATACCTGCGCAAATATCAAGCAACAGAAAAAACTGCAACTACCACCACAACCATTTTATTGTCTGGGGTCTCTGCTTTCAGTGTATATGTATATGTATATATATATATATATATATATATATATATATATATATATATATATATATGTATATATGTATATGTATATATGTATATATATATATATATATATATATATATATGTGTGTGTATATATATATATATATATTTATATTTGGTGGGTTTAAAGTGATTTCTATCATAAAATGGAACAATTTAATCTGTCCATAAAAATGGCCCTGTTAGACAACAAGTGGTTAAGTAATAAAGCCTGGTCACCTCCCTGCCTGTGATGGGACAATGAAGGAGCAGCAGCTCTTCTGTGTTCTATTATTAGTACATATAAATGAAACAGAACTTGATTGACTCCTAGTGCTACTCCTCTCTCCCAATCAACTACACAGAGACAGATATCAAATCATAATCTGGTTCATGGACTAGTGAATCTAAAGATACATTTAGTGAAAACTTAGTAAACTTGGTGCCCATTTTAACCAAACAAAATTGATCTTGTACTGGTTGGACTCCAGCAAATTGAATCTGGGTTGCTATGGGTTACTTGGCTTTGTTCCTATAAGTTTGCACTTTTTATTGAATAAGTACAATAGCGTGAATTCCAAATAAACTGTTGCTGCTAATGTAGTTAGTACCTGCTTGACCAGTTGTGTGATCATTTTCCTTTTACTGATACAGTATTTAGTCTTGTCTCTGTGAAGACTGTGGGTGATTACTTGCACTGAAAAGAGACAGTTCTTTTGATCTTTGATCAGACTGTATCAGCATGAACCTGATAACCCAACCACTATACTGCTAATGTATATGGCTGTACTAGTGGAATGTAGAGAGGACATGTCATTTAGAGTGAGCTTGTTGCCTGCAAACATCCAATGAGAAATCTCCCTTTTTAGTCCTTGCATAGGTTTCTGGTATTGGGAACATCCCAAATCCTGATTTCAATAAAGTGTTTTTTTTTTTTTTTTTTTTTTTTTTTTTATCCTTGAACTTCCAAAGACAAACTCCAGGCTGAAATGACAAAAAATGGTAATCCAATTTGTCTGTTCTCTTCTTTCTGTTTTGCCTCCCATCATATTTAGCAGCCAGTAGGGAAGGATGCAGGAAGAATGGTGGAATTTTGGGTTAATTCAGTTGTGTGTGTGTGTGTGTGTGTGTGTGTGTGTAGCTTCAACATTTCTCAGCAAAGCAGTTAGGATAAGCCTGGTAAAAATTTTGACAAAGGGCTTTCAGGTCAAGCGGGGCCTGGTCATGCAGTGGTAAAAGTAATTAGAACTGTAGTTTGTATCATTAGAGGGGTGACTGGCAGAAGGAAGGAGGTCTTGATTCCTCTGTGTAGATCTTTAGTTATTACCAGAGGGATCCCCAGCAGGAGGAAGGAGGTCCCCTGATTCCTTTAAATCTTTAGTTATCACTAGAGCAGGAATCCTCAAACTACGGCCCTCCAGCTGTTGCCGAACTACACGTCCCATGAGGCATTGCAAAACTCTGACATTCACAGACATGACTAGGCATGATGGGAATTGTAGTTTCTGAACAACTGGAGGGCCATAGTTTGAAGAGGGATCTGCACTAGAGGGATCACCAGCAGGAGGAGGGAGGTCTTGATGTAGATGCAGAGCTCTTGGTGTAAATTTTTTTTTTTTTTGTAAAGGTACTTTTTTTATTTTTGCAACAGAGTACAACAGAACAAGGCATTTAACAGGGTACATAGTGATGGGTCAGCAAAATACAATCAACAGCAATATTCACTCGCCAAAGATGATACCGAAATCCCATCAACCCAAACAGCAGGTGTAGATACAATCGTTAGATTTATCAGATCTGTAGCAAGATACAATATATACAGAGGAAAACTTTTATAATAATTTACCAGTAAATCCTTAATGAAATAAACAGTAATGTAACCGCATACACATGGAATATTATTAAATAGCAGTTGCTTACTCAAATCTTCACATCCATTGATACCACAGATGTCCAACAGGACCAAATTTTCTCAATTTTCTTTTGGGCATCCCCAAGCAGTATAGGTTAACTTATACATAGGCAAGGCCTTGCTTATCAAAGAAATCCACAGGTGAATGGTAAGAGGGTTTGGATGTTTCCATTGTAACACTATAGACTTTCTTTACATAGAAGAAAAAGAAACCTCAGTAAAACCTTCTGCGATTCTCTAATCATCCCTCCCATGCCCCATCCCAAGTTGCTAAAGGACTTACTTCGGCCCTGGGTTAGGCTCCGCCTACTCTCCTTTGCCACGCATGCGCATTAGGTTGATATTGGTCGCGCACGCGCATTAAACCTCCCCACAGGAAAGCATTATTTAATGCTTTCCTATGGGAATTTTGGCGATGCTGGAGCCCTCATATAGCGTGGCTTGCTGTAGCGCTCAGGCGGCGCACAGCATGAGGAGTGGCGCACCGTCCGGCGGTCCATTACTGATTCCAGGTGCAGGATGCCAGTGCCCCCTGCTAAGTTGCACCTTAGGCGGCTGCCTAGGTCGCCTTACAGGTAGCGCAGGCCCTGCAAAGCGAGTGTAACAAATTCTGTGTAGGTACTTAAATTAAATTAGTTTATCCCCAGCTGCTATAGCTCCTATAGTTTAAGACCCCATCACTTATTCCCAGGTATCCTCTTGTATCACAAGGATATCTGCCTGCCACTGAGCCTTGATCATATACGAGGGATAATCGGTGCAGACAATAACGAATGGTACTTGGAAATCAACTTCGAGTGATCATGTTTGAACAGTGCAAGTTCCAACTCCAAGGGGTGAAGGACATCCCGCAGTCCAAACTGGACTGCTACCGCATGACAGAGTTGTATATAAGCAAAAAGATAGTTGCTCGGAATGCCAATCTACGCTTTGAGAGTTGCAAAAGATGCGGGTTTCCCTGTATCCAATTCGCATGACAGGAGATTGTGACTGGCTCTCAATGGAGCCGGTTCATACATCTACGTGCCTGCTGTGAAGCAGATTGCATAGGGGTCCTGTGCTTCTTTGGTTTTAGGTCCGAATTCAGGCTAAAATTCGGGCCTGATTCGTCCCTGATTTGTTCATCTCTTATTTATTCACACCTAATGCATTTGCATTAGGTGTGAACCCTGCCTTAAACTCCCCCCAAAGAGAACAGCTGATGAGCATACTTAAAGCGGAATTCCAGCCATTCACTCACCTGTCCAACGGTCCAGCGATGCGGCCGCCCGAAGCCTCGATCCTCTAACTTGGCGCCGGCATCACTGCTGTGGGCACCCGGCTGTGACAGTTTGCGGCTTCACAGCCGGGTACCCACTGCGCATGCGCGAGTCGCGCTGCGCGTCTTGATTGGCCGGCAATCTTCTGGGACCTCTGACGTGTCCCAGAAGATTGCAGGGAGGGAGGGGGAGAGGAGAACTTCCGCTCAGGGCGCCGCGGCGCTCCGAGCGGAAGTGGGAGCGGGTACCTGTCAAAACTAGGTACCCGCTCCCCCCCCAAAAAAATGACATGCCAAATGTGGCATGTCAGGGGGTCAGGACTCCCTAAAGCGGAAGTTCCACTTTTGGGTGGAACTCCGCTTTAAGCCCAAAATGTGCCCAGCGAATGGCCATCTAGAAGCTTAGTGAGCTCTGCCAAACTCTCATTGAACCACAGAGGGGCATTAGGAGACCGGGTAAGAAGGGGGCCTTTAATTCTATGATTGCACATATGAAAAATTTTGTAGGAGAGTTGTAAAACATTTGCTCCCTGAGGAGGGTATGGCCCATGCCTGTACAGGGAATTAATTAAAGCCTTATAAGAATTCACAAGGGCATCTTGGGACATCGCAGAAGCATTACTCCAGTTTGGAATTCACCATGCATAAATATGATTTAATTGGGCTGCCAAATAATAACGCTGCAGATTGGGTAGTGCCACTCCTCCGCCCTGTACTGGTAATTGCAAGGTCTATGATGAGATTCTAGGTGGACTCGAACCCCAAAACAAGCTAGTCAATACAGTATTAATGCTATCAAAAAACTTTTTAGGCACATAAATTGGGGCATGCCAAAAAACATCATATAAAAAAATTACCTTAAAGTGATTGTAAATGATCACCTTGTAAAACAACCGATTCTGATGAAGTCACGTGTTGTAACGTAACACGTAGGGCCCCGCGATACCGGAAGTGATTTGCATACGGGCCGGGCGCTCGTTGATGTCAGACCTTTCTATCTGTGAGTACATCTAATTTTTTACTAAATCATCTTAAAAAACGTACTACACTATGGAGTCTTTTATCTTTCACATCTAATTATGGAACAAACTGGAGGTTAAAGAGAAAGATACCCCAAAGGAACCACACATATTGTGTATGAACAAAGATTGCCTACCAGTAAGAAATGCCTCTAATGCTGTTACCTTACAGCACTAAGGTGAGCGGCTTGCACACCCCCGGGTGTATGTTACACTGAAGAATGCATGACTCACTGTGGGCTGTCACTTATTTCATAGTTTGGATTCACAATGTGCTGACACAAAGACTGTTTTATATATTAATATCACTGTGATCTGTGTATTTGTTACTGTGTGCTATCACCTATTTTACAGCTTGGATTCACAGTGTGCTGACACAAGACTGTTTCATTTATTATTGTTATGCTTTTTCTATATATTACTGTGATTTGTGTATTTATTATTATTGTACACAAGGTGACAGACACCATTTATTTATTCACCAGTCAATATTTCAAGTTAAACATTTGATACATGTGTCATCAAGGTTTATATTAAGATTTGCTTTTACTACACCAGCACTGCAGCGCAACATTTTTCCTTACTTTCCCATTCACACTTGGCCGCTCTGAAAACTGGGCAGTATTGAACGTTTCTGCCCGCGTTTTCATGCGTTATTTCTTAATAGCATCCTAAACAAAGTACAATTTTTTTTTTTTTTTTTTTTTTTTTTTTTTTGTGCCAAAACAGGTGAAAATCACAGCAAAACGTGCACTTTAAAAATGCACAACACTTTACACCTGCAAAGGTTCTGGACTTTCTGTGGTGAGTCTGTCATACACCAGTGGAAATGCGAGAACCCATATTCCCACTGCGTGAATTGGAATGGGGCCTTAAATTTATCTGACAAATCTAAAGAGAACCTTTTAATAAAACACTGCACATTCCCTTACTGGTTATATTCCAGTAAGATTTTTTTAAATCCCATTTATGTAATATTTCCTTCTGCTTTAAATCTGTTCACAATGCTGTCTGATGTGTTTGCAGCCTCTGCACGTTCAATCTCAAACAGGTAACTGACAGTTCTCCAAACTTTGCTTTGAATTTTTCCTGTAACAATGCTACTTCTGAGCAGCAGAGGGAGGGATTTATTGTTAAATACAAGGCAGCACAGTGGCCAAGTGGTTTGCAATTCCACCGAGCAGCACTAGTGTCATCTGTTTGAATCCCAACCACAGCACTACCTCTGGGTACTCCAGTTTCCACCAAAGGCCTGTTCGTAGGCTAATGGGCCTTAGTATGTGTATGTATGAATGTGAGTTAGGGGCCTTAGATTTCATTTTAGGCTCCTTGAGGGCAGGGAGTGATGTGAATGTAGAATACAATGTGTGTGTTAAGTGCTGTGTAAATTGATGGCGCTATATCAGTACCTGTAATCTAGTAAATCTGTCTCGTAAAATACATTGTGTTTTTGCTGTATGGCAATGTTAATAAATAGCCATTATTCTTTGTAATAGTGTGTAGTATGTACGTATTGATAACCTAGACACTGCTATAAAAAAGTAGCTTCATCTGCCAGGAAATATTCAGTTGCTGTTGATAAGTCACCTTGCTTGGAATTGGAGTTTCTGATGATTTACTCCAGGCTATAAACTCCGCCTGTGTGTGTCCTGCTGGTTTTAAACTGGTAATACCTGTTCTGGGCATGGCAATCAGCTATTTGCAGCTAAGGAGGACACAGAACTGCACTGCACACACATTATACTACATTACTGTACATTGTGTACCCTTTTCGTAGAATTACGGTCTTTTATTTCACAGTAGATCAGCTGATGTAGTTCAATATCACTTATTGGATAAAGATTACTGTCCAATGCAAAATACATTATACAGCTTGTACATTGATTTTAAAATTTAAAAATGTAAACCACAATAACCTGTAGCAACTAATCAGAAATTCTATTTTACTGGTTTTTTAGAGTAGTAATCTGTTTGCCTATACCTTACACATTTTATTACTGTTAGCACTGACTTTTTGAATAAGCCAATAATCATTTTTTAACAGTCCACCTTTCTTTGAATACCAGAAACCTACAGTGAGTTCGCTGGTACTGTTATCAGCTCTCCAACCGTGTCTTCATGCAGTACTCATATGCACTTTTGCTGATACTGGACTTCTACTGGGTATATACAGGTCGAAAATTGGCTGAAAAGGTCAGTTCAGCAGAAACCGACCGACTTTCATGTCTATACCTGCTTGTCCGACAGAAGCCAGTCTCACAACCAGTTTCTGTTGGCCAAGCATGCTGGAAAACCAGTATCAGCAGTCCTTGGCTGATTAGTGTGTTTTGGCAGGCGGTGGGGTGGGGGGGGGGGGGTGCCGGGGGGTTGCCCCTCTCAGAACACAATAGCTCAGTGGGAGAGGTCGCCGCACTAACATCAAATGGGTTGGTATGGCAATCTGTAAATTATAATTTTTTTTTTTTTTTTTTCGTTCAGCCCACTGGGTTACCAGGCTTAAAGGTAGCCATTGTACACGCACTGCCAACATAGTCATTTTTGTGCAGGGGGTTGGCACAAGCAAACTCTGCAAGTGCTCCTTATCTTGGGGATGAACAATATCAAATGGGACATATTTTCTAAAGCGGCCTGTATACTATTTTTAAACGATACATAGATAGATTTTCAATCCATTTTATACAAATATCCAAACAGTTGAATACAAATATCCAAACAGTTGAAAATGAATGTCGATTTGACCTTCCTAATGATTACCAAATCGAAAGAAAGTTTTCAAATGAAATTCTATTATTGTATGGCCAGCTTAAGGCTGTCATAAAGCAGAACTTTTCCCCCTTTTACTAACCTTTACCTTCAACTTTACCTTTTTTTGCTTCCACTTCCTGTTTTCCCAGAAGGCACTAGTGGCATAGCCCCAGCCAAGCAGATGCCACCCGGGGAAGGCAGCGTCACTAGTGCCTTCAAGGAGATCCTTAACCTGCAAAATCCTCTCATGCAGCGTACAGCATTAAACTGATTTCCTGTTAAAAAAAAAAAAAATCTTTCGCGAATGGCAATTATATAGAATACATTGCACATAATCAATACACTTGCCTATATCCACGCTGCCTTTGCTTCTTGTGGATCCCCTTATAGGTTTTCTCTGTGCAGCCAGTATCCCTGCTCCCACACTGCTATTTTAAAAAGGATTTCATCCTGCGCATGTGCAAGATGAAACCTAGGACATCATGCATTTTAACTTGCACATGTGGAGCAAGGCATTATTTACAAAAAAAAAAGGCTAAAGTCATGCCAGACAAGGCACATGACGTCATATGCTCCATCTTGCACATCTTCAGGACAAAATACTTTTCAAAATAGTGCCATGAGTGCAGGGACCCCAGCTGCACAGAGGAAGCCGGAAAAGGGATCCACACAAAGGAAAGTATGGACATAGGTAAGTGTTCTTGTTTACAGTATAATCATTGTATTGTATATTATTGCTGTTCTCTTGCAGAAAGCCTGAAATGGCACTTGGGCCAGGATTGAGTTGTTAACTAACCCCCCCTCCCCTTAATCAGCCCATAGATGATTCAATTTTTTTCAGTCAACCAGTGGGTTTAAGGAAAAAAATAGACCACACCTCAAATATGTGGATAGGGTAATCAATCCTGCTGAGCTATTGTGCTCTGACAGTGGGGAAACTGATTTCCCCACTGCCAGAATACAATGATCAGCGCTGCCGGCTATAGCTGTTGGTGCTGATTGAGTGACATTTATCAGACCGACAGCCTGGTTCTACAGAAGTCAATCAGTACATCAACTTCTGTACCACCACTGTCCCCATACATGGATCGAAATTTGGCCGGTCCCTCCTGAACCAGCTGAATTTTAATTCACGTATGGATGGCTTTAGAGGTGTTTGTGGTGGTCTTTGTGGTGAGTATATAGGCTAGTGATAAAGACTTGCCGTTATCTGTACATATTGAATAAATGTCTTTATCTCTTTTGCAGGCACAAAGCCACATCCTTCCTCATTGTGGGGGCGTTGATGTCCACTTTAATGGAGTAGTTGATTGTTTTAGACAAATTGTAAAGATAAAAGGTATTCTGAGCCTTTGGAATGGATTGACTGCTAATTTACTGAAGGTGACTTGTTGTTTTTGTTTTTTTTTTTGTTAAAGTGTATGCAAACACAAAGCGTTAACATCTCTTATTTGGTCTGCTAAATATCCTATTGTATTCCTTTTGTTATATCTGTTCAATAAATGAAAAAACAAAAAATACCTATTGATCTTGTCAAAAATTCAGAGCTGTCCTGTTGGCTCTGCCTGTGTTATCTCAAGTAATCTAATCGGTCAAACCTAGCTCCATTCTTTAGGGTGCATTCGCAATTTACATGTGAGTGGGCGCAATTAGCTGCGGGAGCCAACAGCCTCCAATCCCGTTCAGTAGGGCTGCCTTGCAGCTATTCACAGGAACCCCACTGGAGATCTTACATCAAACTGCTGAATGGGTGTGTTTGCAAGTGTAAATGCGACCTTGGCTTTATAGGCCCAGCAAGCAATGGTTATGTTTGAGGGTGATCTGAATGTGTGTTGTGTCTGACCACTGAAATTTATGGGCACCTTAAAGCCGGGTTCACACTATTATTTTTTATTTTTTTTTAATTTAACTCTGCGAGTTTTCAACTGTCAGCTCCGGTCGGAGCTGCTGTACTAACCATGCGAGTTTAGTTCAGCGATCTCCGCCGCTGAGCTGTTGTGTTCCGACAGCCAGAACAGAACACCCCACCAGAACACACCGATCAGTGTTCTGCCATTGGCTGAGCATGCTGATCAGGAATCCGTCCAAAGCTGGCCAAACAGGCTTCTGTTGGACAGACTTACATACACACGGGCCGAATGTCGGACGTTTTTTTTTTTTAACTGCTGGCCTTTGTCTCCTGATATTCAGCCTGTGTTTACCTGGCTAAAGTAAGACCTCATTTACACAAAGATAAAAGTCCTTACTGTCAATCCTAGCCAGTGAGGCGGGGCTGAGCTGCGCTATTTGTGTATTATGGGCGCAGAGAGAGCAAGCTCGGGAGTGCGCACCCAGAAGTGCCCCACAGCAAGCGGCTTGCTATGGGGCACTTGGCAAGGGAGAGGGGCCCAGAGCGCCAGCAGGGGACCTAAAAACATTAGGATCAGGGCTGCTCTGTGCAAAACTACTGCACAGAGCAGGCAAGTATAACATGTTTGTTATTTTTTTTTTAAATAAAACATTTCCTTTTTTAGTCACTTTTAAGCTGGTCATACATTATGCAATGTTATTATTCAATTTCCTTTAGATTTACCTTCAACTATATAGTGCAAGGCCCTGCCTGACTGCATACACTTTGAAAGTGTTTAGGTTTGACCTCGTATTATATGATTTTGGTAAATCTAAAGGAAAATTGTGCAAGGAAATTGTATAATGTATGGCCAGCCTTACATTGTTCACAATACCTGCATATTTGTAATGAAGCAATGTGAACGCGTAGCAAGGAATGTTCCTGTGCTGTTCATAATGCTTTTCTGTGTTTTTTTTTTTTTTTTCCCATATGTTAGGTTGGGTAGGGGGGGGGGGGACAGCGGAGGAGATCACTGCGCTAACATTGCATGTATTAATATGGCAATCTCTCCCACTGGGTTGAACGAATAAAAACGTTACGTGTGTACCAAAAGCTGCAAAAAAAACTTGGCGCCAATAACTATTTCCCTCTTCCTTAGCATGTTTCTGCATGCCATGGAACGGTTCTCCTAGCCCATACTGTATAGTTTTCCTGGATCTTTACCTTACACATATTGTAATTGCAAAACCGATATTGATGGTAAAACAAACTTTCAGTACAGACCAAATTATTATCCACTAATGTTTTTCTTCTTTTGCTTTCAGATTTTTCCTTATTACGGTTTAATGTTCAGCACTTTTGAATGTTGCAAACGGTACTTCCTGTATCAAAATGGTTACCTTGTATCGCCACTCAGCAACCAGCTGATGCCAGGCGTGGATCAGAGTCTGGGGCCCTGGGAACTGCAAGAACTGCGCAAGTTTCTCCGGCAAAAGAACATCGAAAACAGAAACCCTTCTTTAAAAAGCTAAACCCGGAAGACAAGATAACACTGTAATGCTAAATTTGTACATGTATACCTTACATGTAGGTGTACTGGGAGATTATAGTATTTATTTTTGGAGCAACAGCTTGAAGACTGGTCTATGACTGACCGTTATTATATTCATGGATTTTTAAAGAGGGCCTTCCCTTTTTGTTTTGCCATGTGTTCAAAGAACACCTCCACCAATATGTAAACCTCATTCTAAGTATCAGATTGATGTCATCTGATTTTAGAATACCCTTGTACTGCTTAACGGAAAATCCTTTTCCTACTTTAGTACCCTCTTTTTCATATGCTGTAGTTTTGCTCTGGGGAGGCAGTGAGTGAATGGCCCATTCCAGTCAGAGGAACTAAAGATTTTAGCAGAGGAATTCAAGATTTATAAAAATACTAGTAACGCTGCAATATTATTTATATATATATATATATATATATATATATATATATATATATATATATATATATATATATATATATATATATATATATATATATATATATATATATAATTTTTTTTTTTTTTTTTTTTTTTTTCAGAGTAGAGGTGCAGCCACCTGCTGAATGCCATTAAAGTCCCCACACATTACAATCTGTACTGTAGTTCATGGGCCTAGATACAAATCGGTTAGGTTAGATAGGTGCTTATTTTAAATGGTTTTGGTAACTAGAGTTGATTGTACAAAGATTGTATGGTCAGATTGGTAACCTTAGCTTAAGTGTGACACATCTGTATTCTAGTGAACCTCATGTCAGTACTTTGATCACCAAATGGCAGTACAATCAATTTCCAAACTTTTAGATTCTACTTTAATTATCCCAGGGATGGTTTGAATTTGGTGGATGCAAACATTACGGTTTATTTGGGAGATGTCAGTAGTGTATCGGTTAAAGACTTAACAATAATGGTTTTGTATAAGCCATAAAGTGTTTTGTTGCTGACAATGATTTTTCAACACTTTTAATGTAATATATGCTGAAAGCAGTATTAGACCCAAAATCAAACATTCATCTTGCAGTTTACCAATTCTTAGATGTGATGGCTGCATTAATTTTCTTTCCTTTATTTTCATCTGGGGATCTAGCCGGTAAGTCTGTTTTTCAAAAGAACAAGGTCTCCTGCTTATGTAGCAGTTAGTGTTGAGACAAACTGTTTAACATGGAAAGGGATGCTTACAATGATCAGCTTTGATTTATGGGCACCTTAAATCACCAGGTGAAAACAGCGAAATCAAGCCTAAAAAAAGTAAACCAATGCGGCTACCGCATCTGATTGGTAAGCTGCAATATATTCCATTTTTGGTTTGGGGTTTAATACCGCTTTAATATGTGTGCCCAATGATAAATAATTTCCTTTCCTTTATAGAAAAGGGAACATATCTTAAACCACATGTATTTATACAAATTGAGCGCTCAGGTGTAACCGCTCTGTCAGGTCACAGAAATGTAACATATTTGAAAATCTCATATTGTTGTGGGAATGTTCTGCTATGTTGGCTACATGATAAAATACACCTGTGTTTAAGGTAAATGAGAATTTGGAGGTGGAACATAGTTACATAGTTAGTCAGGTTGAAAAAAAGACACCAGTCCATCTGGTTCAACCAACAAAAAAAAACACCAGTACTGGAAACCCAACCATGCAATTCCATATACACAATCCTATACCCGCAGTTGATCCAGAGGAAGGCGAAAAAACCCAGCAAAGCATGATCCAATTTGCTAACGCAGGGGAAAATAATTTCTTCCTGATCCCCCCGAGAGGCAATCGGATATTCCCTGGCTCAACAGATCTCTCTTCTTATAGAAGCAACTGAGAGAACTGCCTGTATGCGACTTTCTTAACTCTACAATGACCAGCCAGTGTAGAACCGTTATTTGCTGTGCATGCCCATAACAGAGGGTAGAACTGTGCTGCCTATTTGTAATTGTTTAAGGTACATATGGATATGCACAGTGTGTGTGTACCTTTTTAAACACTGACTTATGTAGTACACAGTCACCATTGCTGTGTATTAGCTGTTACAGCATCTGTTGTCACATTAAAGACCTGATCATGTTTGGTCAATTTTTTGCAGTGAAACAATTCAATTGAAAAAATATATATAGCAGAACTTCACACCCTTCTCCTTTTTACATTTGGCACTTTTTTTGGGGGGGAGGGGGGAAATGGTACCTGATTTTGACAGGTACCCGCTCCTCTCCGGCCAGATCGCCATGGCGATCTGAGCAGAAGTTCGCCTCCCTTCTCCCCCCAGTCTTCTGGGACACATCACAACGACAAGGGGTCGAAGCCCTTCGGGGCCTCCTCTGGAGGATCCAAGCGAACTTGGTCTGGCAAGTCAAGAGCGGGCTTCTCCAGGACCCACGGACAAGTCCCCTTTAGCAGGAAGGTGCGCCCTCACCCCTATATGGGGTGGGGGGGGATTTCTTCGCTGGTTCCCGGACCCGTGGACTTCCGTGGTACAAGACAAGTGAGTACACAAGGTCATACGGTCCGGCTACAAGATTGAGTTTCGTTCTTACCCTTCAGTAAGGTTCTTCCTTCCAACGTGCAACTGTCCCCGGTCCGCTTGCAGGCTCTTTTTGAGGCAGTGCAAGACCTTTTATTTCATAGGGTAATTGTCCTGGTTCCGACTTTGAAACGTTTTCAGGGATTTTTACTCAAACCTGTTTACAGTCCCCAGGAAGGAAGGCAAGATGCGTCCATTTCTGGATCTCAAGGCGTTGAACTGCTTTGTGCGGGTACAGAAGTTCAGAATGGAGTCCATTCGCATGGTGGTGGCTTCCCTGCATCAGGAGGATTTTCTTGCCTCCATTGACATAAAGGTCACTTACGTTCACATTCCAATATGTGTCACTCACCAGCGCTTCCTCCGCTTTGCCGTGGGAGAGGAGCCTCCTACTGCTCTGGTGGAAAACCTGGAAATCACCATACGAACTTTGATGGATTTTGGCTGGATTCTGAACTTTCAGAAGTCTGCTCTGGTTCCGTCCACAAAGTTGGACTATCTGGGCCTGACTCTGGACTCTCAGCCTTAGCCAGAGTACTCCTTCCTCTGGACAAACTCCAGAAACTGCAGGCTGCAATTTTGTCTCCTGCTGTCCAGCAGATGGTCATCCCTCCGGACTTGCATGCAGGTGCTGGGCCTGATGTTGTCTTCCTTCGAGGCAGTTCCGTTTGCACAGTTCCATACCAGTCCCTGCAATGAAGATTCTGGCCAAATGGGATAAGAATCCGCAGTCTCTGGACAATCAGATCTGGCCGTGCCGGGGGACGAAAGAGTCCCTGATATGGTGGCTTTGTTCTCCAGCGCTTCGCATAGGCAAATCCTTCCTCCCCTTGTATTCGATAGTGGTCACCAAGGATGCCAGCCTGTCCGGGTGGGGAGGCGTCCTCGGCACAAATTCTGCTCAGGGGATCTGGACACTGGAAGAGTTCAGACTACCGATCAATGTCTTGGAACTCCGAGCGATCAGACTGTGCCTGGAACATTGGACGGATCATCTTCAGGGATGTCCAGTCCGCATTTAATCAGACAATGCCAGGGTCG
Source organism: Pelophylax lessonae (assembly GCF_965119305.1). Taxonomy (NCBI): domain Eukaryota; kingdom Metazoa; phylum Chordata; class Amphibia; order Anura; family Ranidae; genus Pelophylax; species Pelophylax lessonae. The sequence goes on from NC_138774.1 coordinate 148,530,449, forward strand.
TGGCTTATGTCAATCACCAAGGAGGCACAAGAAGTGTCCTGTCGGCTCTGGAGGTAGCCGGCATTCTAAGGTGGGCAGAACGGTTTGTTCCAGCCCTCTCCACCATACATATTCCAGGGGTGGAATACTGGCAGGCGGATTACCTCAGTCAGCAGGTGTTGGCCCGAAGGGGAGTGGTCCCTTCATCCGGAGGGGTTTCATCAGTTGTATCTCCGGTGTTGGCATCTGCGGATGCTTCCTTTTGGCTGCAAGGTTTTTGCAGGCTGCTGTTTAGAGGACCTGGTCTTCTTTTGAAGGTGTTTTCTTAGGTCGCCTTTCAGGACAGCACCTGGAGAGAGCGCAGCTCCACCCAATCCACAGGAAACACTGCAAATAAAAACTCCTCCTCTTCCACCATGCCTCAGTGATTTGTGTTTCCTCCACCATGGTGGAAGCATTGCAGGAGCTGTGTGGAAGGGCTGCACTCTCTCCAGGGGGAGAATAGGAGTAATTGCCCATTCTCTATGTCTGTATTGGAGACCATCCCAGCTCCCCTCCCTGGAGTTTTCAAAGGGGGTACGCTCCGGAGCCTCTTACCTTGCTCGCTCAGGGGAGCTGAGTCCCATCGGAGGATCCGGTCCGGGTGTCAGAGGTCCGCGCTTCGTCCGGTCGGCGGGCGGGGAGCCGCCTTTGGCATTTGAATCTCCCGCACTTTCGGACTCTGATCCCAGGGACACGCGCCGTCATTTCTGGTGGACGGGACTTACGGTGGGGGCGTGGCGGCGTTTGCTCCAACCGCAATACACGCAGGGGTCAGAGGCAGGTCACAAGGTCAGCGCTTCCGCCTCCGGTCCACAGAGGGGGACGCGGGAAGCGGTATTTAAATGGAGAGATCTGCCAGCAAGCTGCGCTTTTCAACAAACATGGAGGAAAAGTCTGCAGCGACGGTGGAAGCAGGCACCGCCAGCGCCGGCCAAGCTCAGGTAGGAGAGGTGCAGTGGTGCCTCTTTCTTCTTTACTTTGTGAGCTTTTATTTTGGGGTTTCTTCCTTCCCTCCTTTTGGAGCCTGCCCTGTAGACTGAGTAACTGTTCCCAGTCTAACAGGATATATATGCATCTGGGAGTCTTTTCTTCTGATCCTTTTTGGTGTGGGTCACGATTTTTTCTCCCTTGCAAAAAATCACTAGGTGGTGGTTTTTTTTTTATTAGTGGTTATTGGGGATTCATGGTGGCTTTTTCTTTACCAGGTTAAAGCCACAGTGAAGACAAGAGCCCCAGCATCAAGGAAATGCCCTTCATGCAAAAATCCGCTCAGAGATTCCTTGGTGAAGCCACTTTGTAAATCCTGTATTGCTGACCTAGTGAAGGAAGAGTCTAGTCAGCAGAATAGCGACTTCATGTCCTCATTCAAAGAACTCAAGACACCCTGTCCTCCGTTCGTTCCCTGTTATCCAGGACGCCACAAGTTCTATCAGATTCCCAACAAACGGGTGGAACATCTTCCCAGCCGTCTACTTCTAAGTCTGCAGTGTCAAGTGATTCAGAAGATGAGGGGGAGAGTGCTCTCTGTTCCATCAGGGATTCAGAGGAGGAAGAGAAGGAAGAGGTGGCCACATCTTCCAGATACAAATTATCCTTGGAAGAGGTTGATGATTTGCTGAAGGCGATTTACACCACGTTAGAAATCGCAGAAGAAAAGGTGCAAGTTTCACTTCATGACAAAATGTACCAGGGCCTTGAACAGACAAAACGCAGGGTTTTTCCTGTTCATAAAGTCCTTACGGAATCTATTGAAAAAGAGTGGAAGGACCCAGAGAGGGCCCCTTTTTTCTCTAAATCCCTAAGAAGGAGATTTCCGTTTGAAGAGGATACGGCGCATCTATGGAACAAGAAGCGCAGAGTGGATGCTGCTTTTTCTCAGGTGTCTCGCCGCACGGATTTGGCGTTCGCCATGGATAAAAGGGCAGATTCTCTCCTTAAAAAGGCTTGGGATTTCTCTACGTCCAGCCTTAAGCCGGCCATGGCCTCCACTGTGGTAGCCAGAAATCTTGAGTGCTGGCTCGAACAACTTAAAGGGCATGTGGAGGCTGGAACAGCAAGGAAAGATCTCCTGGATTTGTTCCCGCTGCTCCTAAAGGCAGTAAAGTATATGACCGATGCTTCTGCTGAATCCATTAAAATGTCCGCCAGGTCAGCAGCCCTGGTCAACTCTGCCAGGAGGGCGGTCTGGTTGAAAACCTGGTCAGGTGATTCAGCTTCTAAGGTGAAACTCTGTGGTTTACCTTTTGCCGGTGACTTGCTTTTTGGGCCAGAATTGGAAGCAATCCTTGACAGGACGGCGGATAAGAAGGCCTTTCCGTCAAAAAAGAAATCGCCTCCTAAAAAGAGATTTAGTTCTGTTCAGCAAACCAACAGAGGTCGTGAACAAGATCAGAGATCAAGATGGGCCTCCCAAAAGGGCAAAGGGAAAGGTGGAGTCCTCTTCAGACCACCTGACCAGGCCAATAAAAGCAAGTGACAACAGTCTTCCAGTGGGAGGAAGACTGTTATGGTTCCTCCCACGTTGGGAAGAGGTATCCGCAAGCCCCTTTGTGAGGAATATAGTGGCTCAAGGATACAGACTGGAATTTTCAGAGACACCTCCAAGCAGATTCCATGTTACTCCCCTTCCAAGGGATCCGGAAGAGGCTTCCTCAATGATGTCTCTTTTACAAGAGCTGATTCAACAGGAAGTGATCATCCCAAGTCCCCGAGGGGCAACAAGGCCGTGGGTTTTATTCTCAGATCTTTCTAGTGAAAAAAACCCTCAGGCAAGTACCGAATGATCCTAAATTTAAAGATCCTGAACAGATCAATTCGGTACAAGCACTTCAGGATGGACACCATCTATTCAGTGACCAAATCTGGGGGAATCGGTCTGGCATCTACAGTTCAGGGCCCTCCCCTTTGGCCTCTCATCTTCTCCAAGGGTGTTTACCAAGGTAATGGCGGATGCCCTAGAGACGTTAAGGCTGAGGGGTATTTCAATTGTCCCTTACCTGGACGATCTGCTAATTTTTGCAGAGTCCAAGAGACATTTTGGTGTATCCAGAACTGGACCGCTTACAACTGACAGCGTGGTTACTGAGGAAGACCTCTTAAGAGCCAGAGGGCTGTCAGAAAAAGTGATCTCCACCCTTCTCTCCAGCAGGAAGAAGGTGACTAGGGATATTTACTTAAAAGTCTGGAGAAAATATAACTTCTGGTGTTCCAGCAAAAATTTTGAATTAAAAAATTTAGTTTCAGTGCTTGAGTTCCTCCATGAGGGAATGGAGAAAGGACTAGCAGCAAGCACTCTAAAAACGCAAGTTGCGGCACTTTCAGTTTTTTTTCGAAAAGACTTTGTCCCAAGAGACTCTAATCATTCGATTTTTCAAGGCATTAGCCCGCAATAGGCCAATAGCCCTTAAAGTATTTCCCAAATGGGATTTGACCATTGTGTTACAAGGTCTGACTAAGTTTCCTTTTGAACCTTTAAAAGAGGCTTCTCTGAAGAATTTAGTTTTGAAGACTATCTTTTTGATAACATTAATAACCTCGGCCAGAAGGATCAGTGAGATCCAGGCCCTCCTCAGTTTCAGACCCTTTTTTGATTTTTGCAGATCGAGTAGTCCTAAGAACGGACCCAGCCTTTCTTCCAAAGATTGCTTCATCTTTTCATAGATCACAAGAAATTGTCTTACCAACCTTCTCCTCAACTCCTAGTAATACTCGGGAAGAATCCTTTCAGGAAGAATCCTTTCATACCTTGGACGTGAGGAGATGCTTACTTCAGTTCCTCCTGGTAACTAAGAAATTTAGAAAGACAAATGCATTATTTGTCATCTTCTCAGGGTCCCGTATAGGAGAAAAAGCATCAAAGAGCACTTTAGGCAAATGGCTCAGATGGGCAATTGAACAGGCTTATGTAGCTCAAAGAGAAGAACCTCCAGAAGGCATCTTGGTGCATTCTACAAGGTCTGTAGCGACCTCATGGGCTGAAAGGTGCCGGTGCTTCGCCTGATCAGATCTGCAAGGCAGCTACCTGGTCCAGCTATTCAACCTTTATTAGACACTACAGGTTGGATTTGTTGTCAGCTCAGGATCAAGCCTTCGGCAGAAAGGTTCTGCAGGCAGTGGTCCCACCCTAAGTGTAAGTTACTCGCTTATCCTCTCCAGGTGCTGTCCTGAAAGGCGACCTGAGAAAACCTTAGTTACTTACCGGTGACGGTATTTCTAAGAGCCTTTCAGGACAGCAGCAGCTACCCCCCCTTGGTTTTGTTTATAATATAATTTGTAAATGTTTAACCTGTGGTAGTTTATGTTTTCCAGCATGTCGGAGGCTACTCTATGACTGAGGCATGGTGGAAGAGGAGGAGTTTTTATTTGCAGTGTTTCCTGTGGATTGGGTGGAGCTGCGCTCTCTCCAGGTGCTGTCCTGAAAGGCTCTTAGAAATACCGTCACCGGTAAGTAATTAAGGTTTTTTTTTTTTTGTTGCTTTGGTTGAGCTCCTGTTCACCTGTTTGGCTATAGTTAGCCTTGGGAATTTATTTTTCACTGTTGCCACCCCTCATGTTTAACACTGCTTTGGGATGTCCCAATAGTTAAGAAGATCAGGAGGTGTGTCCGTCAATGAACGAAAGATGGGATTACCGTAAAATCCATTTCTCCGATGTTCATTGAAGGACATCGCACTCACTCTTCTGTAGAGTTGTAATTCTTCTGACACTGCTTGTAACAAGACTGAGTTAGAGCAGAGATGGGATATACCCCTTGGGACTGCCCATAGGCTTAGCCAGACTTTTTTTTTTCTGCCTAGTATCCTATGCCTGTAGGGGGCAGTAAAACTCAATGGTTAAAAAGATCAGGAGCTGTGTCTGTCAATGAACATCAGAGAAATAGATTTTAGGGGAAGTCAAAATCCCATTTTTTACTGCTACATGGCAGCCGCGTTGTGTAGGATCGTGTGTGTGTGTGTGTGTGTGTGTGTCTGTGTATATATATATATATATATATATATATATATATATATATATATATATATATATATATATATATATATATATATATATATTACTGTACATGATTCTGCATTTCAGGGTATCGGGCGCAATTGCGTGCCATCGGAGGCCCGCTCCCGCTGTGATTCCGCCACCATTACTAGTAAAAATAAATACAAATTCCATAACTATATCCCATTGTTTGTAGACGCTGTAACTTTTGTGCAAGCCAATCAATATATGCTTATTGGGATTTTTTTTTTTTACCAAAAATATGTAGCAGAATACATAATGGCCTAAATTGATGAAGAAATTCAATTTTTTTTTTTTTTTTTTAATTTTTTGTTTTATGGTATTTGTTTTCTAACAAAAAGTAAAAAAATGTTGTTTTTTTTCCCCCCAAAACTGTCGGTTGTTTTTGGTTTATAGCACAAAAATTTAAAAATGCATAGGTGATCAAATACCACCAAAAAAAAACTGTTTGTGGGGGGGAAAAAAGGAGAACATTTTTATTTGGGTACAGTGTTTAATGCAGTGCCGTTTAGCAAAAAAGGCCTGATCAGGAAGGGGGGTTAATCTTCCGGAGCTGAAGTGGTTAAAAATGCCACTGTATGGCACATAACCTATTAAACAGGTGGATAGCTGCTATAACATTTGCACAAATTAGTTAATATTATATATCAAATGTTTTTTATTTTTAAAAATGTATTATTGTGTATTGTAAAAATGTTATACGGTAAAATATACTGTAGTTAGTAGTTGACCAGCCTAGGGCTAAAAAATAGGGTTGCATCAATACTAAGCATTGGCACGAGTACCTTGCAAATACCAATACTTTTGACTACTCGACGATCTAGAGCACTGATACCTTTGCAGTGCGATTTGAGCCCTTTCAAAATGAACGGGATCAAATCACACTGCAAAGAATTGCATGTGATTTCAACAGAAATTCAGTGCGATTCCTGTCTGAATCGCATGCAGTTCCCTCACCACTCCTGTGTGAACCCAGGCTTGTCATAGTTATTCGATTCTGGGTTCACACGGGAACAGTGCAGGAAACCGCATGAAATTCGGATGGGAATTGCACCACATTTCTGTTCAAATCGCATGCGATTCTTTGTAGTGCGATTTGAGCCCATTCATTTTGTATAGGGCTCAAAATGCACTGCAAAGCTATCGGCGAGTAAAAAAAAAATGACCAAGCAGAATGTACGATAGGTACTCTCTGGGAAGCACATAAATCGGTAGTAAGAGGGGTACTAATAAAGCATGGGGCTAGAATCAAAAGAGAAAGAAATAGTAACCTAAAGGCACTACTAGAGAAATTAAAGAACCTAGAGAAGAATCATAAGCAGAAACCATCAGCACCTTTACTAGCAGAATTAATACTAGTCAGAAAACAGATAACAGATCTACTCCAATACAAGGCAAAAGCAGCACTACAAGTAACACAAAGATTCTCATACGAATCGGCAAATAAATGTGGGAAAATGTTAGCAAAGACAGTGCGGGATCAGAAGGGGAGGTCATATATACCTTATATAGTGGCGCCAGGAGGGGAAAGGAAAGCACTCCCGGGACAGATAGCAGGGGAATTTGAATCTTTCTTCTCGACCCTATATAATCTGACGGAAGATGAGAATATCGAGCAAGAGATAGAAAACTACCTGTCACAATCTGGTCTACCAGTATTACCTCAGGAGGCATGTTTAGCTATGGAGACAGACATCACGCAGGAAGAAATCCAGCAAGCTTTGAGATCAATGAGACAGGGGAAAGCTCCGGGCCCGGATGGGTTATCAAACCAATATTACCATTCGTTATTTCACATACTGGGCCCATATCTGGGAAGACTATACAATGGGGTCGATGCAAATGAGATCTGGGCTAGAGATACCCTGACAGCCCATATCTCATTGATCTTAAAAGAAGGGAAAGACCCATCGCAGTGTGGGAGCTATAGACCGATATCTCTCCTAAATGTGGATCTAAAAATATATACTAAGATACTTGCTACAAGATTAACAAAATATATGCCAAACATAACAAAATATATGCCAAACATAGTACATTTAGACCAGGTGGGGTTTATGGCAGACAGGGAGGCAAGGGACAACACGACTAGGGTGCTCAATCTGATGCAGGTGGCCAGCTCGTCTGGGACCCCCTGCGTCATATTGAGCACAGATGCGGAGAAAGCCTTTGACCGGGTGAAATGGTCTTATATGTTCTCAGTCCTAAAACACATTGGAGTAGGAGAGTTAATGTTACAGAAAATAGCGAAAGTTTACTCAAACCCTACAGCAAGAGTAAAAGCAAACGGAATTCTTTCAGACCCCTTTGTAATAAAAAACGGTACAAGGCAAGGCTGCCCGTTGTCTCCCCTCCTGTTCGCTTTATCGCTGGAACCCCTACTGTGCAGAATTAGAGCAAACCCGGACATAGGGGGGATAAAGCTGAAACAAACACAATATAAAATCGCCGCATACGCCGACGATCTTTTGTTTACGATAACGAACCCAGAGATCTCGCTGCCGAATTTACTGAAGGAAATTGAGCAGTATGGAATATTTTCCAATTTCAAAATAAATTATGGGAAATCGGAGGCAATGGGGGTGGGTATCCCAAAGTTGAAATTATCTACATTAAAAGCTAGTTTTAAATTTAAATGGAAGGATTCGGCAGTGAGATATCTGGGGACGTATGTACCTACAAATTTATCTAAGGTCTTTGAACTGAATTTCCCGCCATTGTTAGCAGAGACGAGGAAGATGCTGGGACAGTGGCAAGGAGGGCTGCAATCCTGGTTTGGGAGATGTAACTTATTGAAAATGAATATCCTCCCTAAATATTTATACCTTATGCGAGCATTACCGGTAAAAATACCAAATAATTTCTTTAAGAGTGTACACACATTATTTATTAAATATATATGGGCAGGGAAAAAGCCTCGTTTAGCCCGTAGTACCTTGGTGGTGTCAAAACAGTACGGGGGTTTAGCAGTACCAGACGTACGCAAGTATTACCACGGTATACACCTAAGCAGAGTACTGGAGTGGTGGCACCAGTCCAGTACAAAACTTTGGACGCAAATTGAACAAGCGCAAACTACGGTGGATTTAAAGAGGGCAATATGGTGTTACCCAAGTCTACCTGGAAATCTGAAAACCCACCCAATAATAGGTAATACGCTTCGTATAAGCCATTATCAGGGTATTCAACAAAAATTAACAACTATGGATTCACCCTTAGTTCCAATAATGGGAAATCCCAAATTCATTCCGGGTATGGAGGGGAAAGAGTATATAAAATTGAAAGAAAAAGGGCAGGTACAAGTATCAGCTTTTTTGATAGAGAAAAAGTGGCCCTCGATTGCAAAATTAAAAGAGGAAGGGGGACCATTTGGCCTACCCTTTTGGCAGGCGAATCAGTTACACCATTTTCTATCATCGATACCGAATCCAGAGCGATTTGATAGACCACTGACGGAGTTTGAGAGATTATGTGAAGGACGAAGGAGTGTTTCGCGCACTCTAGCAACCTCATATAAATTATTAACCACACCAAAAGAGTTGATGAATTGGCCATGGGTAGAGAAATGGAGAAGTGAGCTAAACCGTGAGCTCACCCAGGAACAAATAGAAAGGATTCTTAGATTTACTTTTAGACCTGCAAGATGCGTTAAATCCCAAGAAACAAATTTTAAGATACTTACCAGGTGGTACAACACACCGGACAAAGTACACAAATGGTATCCACAAGAGACAGATAAATGCTGGAGGTGTAGGAAGGAGAAGGGCACAATTTTACATATCTTTTGGTCATGCGAAGTAATAAGGCCCTTTTGGTCGGAGGTAAGGAACTTGACCCAAACTTTTACAGATTATAAGATAGAGGAGGACCCAGCCTTTTTCCTATTCCATCTTTCTGAAATTCCAAGTGGAAAGTATGAGAGGTCAATAATACCTTTTCTATTAGATGCTGCAAAGGCATGTATCCCCTTACTGTGGAAAAAAACACGAGCACCGTCAATTTCAGATTGGGTACGGAAGGTAGAAAATATTAGTAGAATGGAAGACTTGATCTTGTCCTCACAACATAAGCAGGAAAAATATAATAGTATCTGGGATAAATGGAACCTGTTTATGTTATCAGAGGTAGGCAGACGACTTTTTGCTAGCTAAGAGGGCTTGATAGAGGACTGGAGATAGGGGGGGGGGGGGGGGCGCGTCGTTCATCTACGGGGGGGGGGGATTGGGAGGAGGAGATGCTTGTTTGGTTTTTTTTTTTTTTTTTTTTTTTTTTTTTTTTTTTTTTTTTTCCTCTTTTCTCTGTGGGGGGTGGGAGGGTATAATAAACTGGGCAACAGCATTGGGATCAGGTGCCAGACGGGCTAATATATGAAGGTCTGAAATACCATCTTGAGATATAGTTGAGAGTTACCTATGAGGATGTACTGTTGCCATTGTGTTTATGTTTTGGGAACTTGTTGAATTGTTATGTCTTGTTGGTTTTTGTATGAAATGATTTAATAAAACTATATTTGAAAAAAAAAAAAAAAAAAAAAAGTATCGGTGCAACCCAATTAAAAAAGTAAGGCTAGGATGTTTATGTAATAAACAGCAAGCAGGCAGGTTTTTTACTGCAGAAAAGACATACGTCTCTTCTACAATTAAATGCCCCTACCTGCCTTTTCCGGTGCTGTAAAGTGAGCTGTGCATGCGTAGCTCAGCTTATAGCACCAGGGCCAGTCTTTGGGTGCTTGGATGACAGCCTCTTGTGCATAAAGAGGCCCGAAGGCCGGCCATACACTGAGTGAGTGAATTTCTTTCCTGCAAAAAAAAAATTTTGCTTGATTTTTTCCCCATCAACACAAGAGTGTTAATGCGTGAATCCCTCCTGCCAGGCCATTGTCTTCTCTTGGTGAAGGGGGGCAGGAGAAGCAATTCCTGCCAGGAGAAGACAGTGGTTATCGCTAGCGGCTATAGCAGCCGCTACCGATTAATTGCAAAAGAATCCGGCAGGTGGGTTGTACCCTAGTGGATCGCTCGAGCAACTGGGTACATTCAGCCTGGCCATTAACAGTTCGAATCTCGGCCAGTTCCTGCTGAACCAGCCAAGGTTCTAACCGTGTTTGGCCAGCCTAAGGCCAGAACTGAGAAAGATGCCAGTGCTGGCGAGGGACCGCTGTACAGGCGAGTATTAAGCCTTCAGTTAAGCTTTAATTGCTCAAGTCATAGTTTTTGGGAAACAAATCTCTTTGCATCAATTTACTTCTTATTGTGAGCTGCTACACAAGGCACATGTTGTCACCCATTTAAGAAGTTGATTTCCAACAATCACACAAATCCATTATTTAGCGCAGGGATTCCCAAAATATGGCCCTGCAGCTGTTTTAGAACTACACATCCCATGAGGAATTGTAAAACTCTGACATTCACAGACATGACTAGGCATAATGGGAATTGTAGTTCCTGAACAACTGGAGGGCCATAGTTTGGGAATCCCTGATTTAGGGGAATATGTTAAAAACCTTCTGTGTGCAGTAGCCCCCCCCCCCAATACTTACCTGAGCCCTGTCTTGATCCAACGATGTCCACAAGAGCCTTGCCTCTTGGACACACACTCCTGATTGGCTGTTGGCAGCAGCGGGAGCCATTGGCTCCTGCTGTGGTCAATCACAGCCAGTGAGCCAATCAGGAGATGGAGGGGGTGAGGCCGAGCCACGCCTCCATGTGTGAATGGACACACAGAGCCGCAGGTTGGGAGTGCGCCTACTTGGGTGCCCCCATAGCAGGCTGCTTGCTGGGGGGGCACACGGCAGGAGGGATAGGCCAGGAGCTCCAGAATGGGACCGAGAAGAGAAGGATCGAGGCTGCTCTGTGCAAAATCACTGCACAGAGCATGGAAGTATAAGATGTTTGTTATTTTTAAAAAATGAGACTTAAGGCCCCTTTTCACACTTGTACGACCTGAAAGTTGCACGACTTTGACGTGACCTTAACACGACTTTGCCACACGTCTTTAACGGGACTTGAAGCAATGCCTGTGTAATCTTAAGGTCTATGGACCTCAGGTAGCATCAAAGTCAGACCAAAGTAGTGCAGGGACTACTTTGAAGTCGCTGCGACTTGAAGTCCCACAGATATGAACGGTACTCATTGGAAATCATGGGGTACGACTTGTCATGGGACGTCGCAGGACAAGTCGTACAAGTGTGAAAGGGGCCTTAATACATCGCTTTAAGTAGTAAATGTATCATTCACAAAACCACTGCATGTGAATCAATTACTGTAATCCAAACACATGCACCAGAATTTACCTACAGTGAACATCTGGTGAATGTCACATTCACTGCTTTATACATATATGCTATAATCATGCAGGAGAAAGGATTAATCTCCTTTGCTCACTAGATGTGAATGGGAATAACAGATCATCAAAGTTGGCCATACGTTGTTAATTTTGTTTTTCGCGCAGCCAGCAGGCTGAACAAAAAGAAACGTAGGCCACTTTCACACACCCCTACCGTTCATTTCATCAGTTCAGTCATGTTTTTTTGTCATCAGTTTTTTTAAGTCAACATCAGTTTTTCATCCATTTTTCATCCAATCCGTTTTTTTAACGGATGAAAAATAGGACTTTAATCCGTTCAAAAAAACGGATGTTGACGGAAACGGATAAAAACAAATGTAAATGAATGATCATCCATTTACATCAATTTTTCCATAGGAATGCATTAGTGTCCATGAAAAACGGACCAATGGTCCGTATGTGTGAAAGGGGCCGAACTGTTTCCTCCAGCTACAAATTAGGGTGGATGGAGGAATCCCCACTGCCAGGACATTGTACTCTTGACAGCGCCAGGTTCAGCCATTGATGGATGGGAAATTTGCCAATGTGTCCCTTTGTCAGATGTTGATTAGGCAATCTGATTCTGTGGACCAGGGGAGATCACACACTGATCACAATTCCGCTGGTCCCTGCTTGACCGGACACATTTTGATGAGTGTATGGCCAGCCTAACTCAGCAATTATTTAGGTTTTTTTCTCATGAACCCACAAGACTCTAATTTCCTGCAGTAGCACTTACTGCACATTTGCTGCTCAAAGAAACTTCTTCCGACTCTAGAAAATACCAATAGAAGCCAAATGTATAAAAGAGAAGAGTAAACTCACTTTGTGACCCAATTCATATTTTTTCCATGAAGTCGATCAGTTTACTAATGACCTCACTATAGATTTGTTTTCTGTAATACTAGTGTGGGATTTGAGACGGGCAGTGCTGCTAAAGTTTAGGAAAATGTATAAAATGACATTCTAATCCAGAATTGGTAGAATGCAGTATTTTGCACCTTGTAAACCCATTGCCAAAGTGTTTTTACTTTTATAATAATTAAAGAATATATATAATATTCTTATAATAGTTTATATTCCTAATATGTGCCTGCCATGTACTTGTATGAAAAAAATATCCTCTTCTCTTTGCACTGCTTCCCTTGTGTGAAATCCCTGAAGTTCCTGCCAGTCCCTGTTTTCCTATCAAAAACTGACCATGCTAGACATGAGAGCACAATGTGGTCCGTTTTCTAGCTATGCTGGAAACTCAACCTGCTCTCCTCCAACGTTCAGACTTGTTCTGACATGCCCCCCCACACACAGCCAATCACAGGGAAGACCAGCGTGCTGCTGTTTATCCTCCCCTCCTCCCCCCAGCCCTTATGCAGCTGACAACAGGGGGAATGTGATCATTTATAAAAATGGAAAAAATAGTATTTATAATGTGTGTGTTTTTTTTTTTTTTTTTTGTTCTGTTTTTTATATCTATACACAAATGTTTGCCAGTCAGCCAAGTGTGTTCACTTTAGGCTCCGTTCATATCTTGGCTTTCTGGATCGTGGTAAAATCACACAAACCGAATAGTGGGACGGCCGTCGCCCAAAAAAAAGTACAAAAACTTATTTTCGGTGCCAGGCGTCCCGCAATTTTGTTTGTGCGATTTTACCACAATTTGTCGGGCGAAAATCGCGCCGCATTTGGGGTGTCATTGGAAATGACGGGAATCGTACAGATTTGCCGTGATTCTGGATCGTGGGCAGAATCACGGCAATTCTGCCCATGACCTGGAACGCCAAGATGTGAACTGAGCCTTAGAGTAGAATTCTGGACAAATATAAAGAAATGACACATAAAGCTGCTGTGCATTATTTTAAAAACGCATTGCATGTATTTTAAGTGCAATGTAATTACTTGAATCACACTTGATGTGATCACATGCACTGACAGAACAAGTTGATGGAAAGACTGGGCAAAGGAATGACCTCTTCAATGTGCTACTAATGCATTGTCCAATGAGCATGCTAGGGGTGTGTCCTTGACCAGGTTTTATAGCTGCAGTAGTGGTTAAGAGTGTGTCAGTAGTACTGTCTGGCAGGGGTGTTGGAATTACAATTGTGGCTGCACAGAATTCAAAATACTTTAGTTGGTTAAAAAAAAAAAATTAAAATGATTTGTGTGTTTTTAAAGCAAAACTAAACCACAAGAAAAAACTTTGCCCCACCCCTTCTCTTCGGAACCTTTTACCATAGAGTGCAAGTATGCTCAGCATATTTGTTTGCACATTATGGCTCACTTAGCCAGCAAAGTGATATTTTCCAGCACTACAATGCCTGTACTCCCCTCCATGGCCAGTGCTCCCATTTTCACCTGGTCTTCTTCTGGGTTTTGAGTCTTCGGACATTTTGATTGACCAGGCCGGGACGATGTAATTCCCGCACATGCGCATGGGAGTTACTTTGTCTCGCTACAGAATAGTGCCAATGCTGTAAATGCTTGAATCTGTGTACACTTATGGAAAAATTACCAACAGGCATGTTGAAACGTCTGAAAAAAGAGACCTATACGTTTTTTTTTTTCTGTCAAAAAAAAAAGAAAAGCTTGCCTGTCAGAATTTTTCAACAAACCTATTTCACTTCCACATTAGTGAGCCGGTTCACACTACTTCGCCTGACAAGTAGCTCCTAATGCTGTGCAATGGAACCGTTCTAATCAGAGCGACTCAAGTCGCTCCGACTTAGAAAAAGGTTCCTGCACTATTTTTTGGCGAAGTTTGGGCGACTTGCATTGACTTCTATTATGAGAAGTCGTTTGCAAGCCGCGATGAAGTTGCGCTGCATGGGCGACTTCAAAGTCGGGGCGACTTTGAGTCGGATTAGTGTGAACCGGCTCTAACAGGGTATTTAACCCTTTCAAACCGAAGCCTTTTTCTGTTAAAATCAGTATTTTTTGCTAGAATATTACTTAGAAGCCCCAAACTATATATATATATATATATATATATATATATATATATATATATATATATATATATATATATATATATATATATATATATAATATTATATAAAATTTTATTTCTCTTACGTCCTCCGACAGTCGCCGCCTCCTCTAAGTCATCACTATTGGGTATTGTCCACCTATCCGTAGGAATAGCTAGGCATATAGACTTAGTCAAAAGACAAAAGGCATTAGCATATACACACCCACGGGGGCTGTCCCATCTGGTCAATACCCCCTGCATCACCACTCCCAACTCAGTTTTAGTTTGCCTAGCATCAGGAATAGTCAGGCTACCTTGTGCTGGGGCTTCAGTCTCAGCCTTCCTAAATCTTTTATTTGATTTTCTTTTTAAATGTCAGTTTTTTTTCTCTCACTTTACTAGCTGTTTATTTTGTCAGCTTTAGTGTTAGTTTATTCTTCGGATGAAGATGGATCATGCGGTGCTGGAATTCGGACTGGCCGCCCTGGTTCTCCAAGGCATAGAGGGTCAGATGGACCCCCAGCCCGCCATCGAGCGTTCAGCTATGGTTCGCCCTGGCATTAAGAACGAACCAATCCAAGGGCAAGCCCTTCAAGGCCCAGGGCAACCAGAAAAAACCCTGGGCGGGTAAGCAGAAGACCGGCAATGCCGGTTCGGCGGGACACTCCGCCTCTGCCTGAAGGGGCGCCCTCACCCATTTCTGGGGTGGGGGGACGTTTGCGCGGTTTCCTCCAACCTTGGCTGCTCCGGATCTCGGACAGGTGGGTCCAGGAAATCGTTCGATCAGGTTACAAGATCGAATTCCTTTCCAGGCCGGCGGACAGATTCTTTCCTTCCATTCTCCATCTGCTTCCGGGGCGTCTGCAGGACTTTCATCAAGCGGTGCAGGACATGCTTGCTCAGGGGGTGATTGTCCCGGTGCCTCATCGGGACAGGTTTCGGGGGTTTTATTTGAATCTGTTCACTGTGCCCAGGAAGGAGGGCAAAGTGCGTCCTATTCTGGACCTGAAAACGCTGAACCGCTTCGTGCGTGTTCGGAAGTTTCGAATGGAGTCTCTCCGTTCGGTGGTGGCCTCCTTGAGTCCAGGAGAATTCCTGGCTTCGATAGATCTGAAGGATGCGTACCTGCACATCCTCATTTTCGAGGGTCATCAGCGGTACCTTCGGTTCGCTATCGCAGAGGACCACTACCAGTTTGTGGCGTTACCGTTCGGTCTTGCTTCGGCACCCAGGGTGTTTACCAAGGTGTTGGCACCGGTTCTGGGCCTGCTGCGGGCCCAGGGCATTGCGGTCTTGGGGTACCTGGACGATCTGCTTCGGAGATCGCGTGCCAGTCAGGACCTTGTGCGCAATCTGTCCATCACGGTACAGACGCTCCAGGAGTTCGGGTCGACCATCAACGTTCAAAAATCAGCGTGGTCTCCGTCGCTTCGCCTTCCCTATCTGGGAATGGTTCTGGACTCTGCTCAGGCAAGGGTGTTCTTGCCGGAGGACAAGCTCCGGACTTTGCGGGACGAAATCCGGTCCCTCAGGGACAATCTGTCCTCGTCACTCAGGGCCTGCATGCGGGGCCTGGGTTTGATGGTGTCGGCCTTCGAGGCAATTCCCTTTGCCCAGTTCCACACGCGGGCTCTCCAGACGGAGATCCTGGCCAGGTGGGACAGACTTCCTCAGTCCTTGGATCTGGAGGTCTCCTTGAGTCGCCGGACCAGATTGGCTCTTCTGAGGTGGATCCAGTCCCCGTCGGTGGCGGAAGACAAGTCCTTCCGCCCGTTGGTGTGGACAGTGGTTACCACGGATGCCAGCCTGTCGGGCTGGGGTGGAGTCCTGGGCACCCTGTCTGCCCAGGGCACTTGGTCGGAGGAGGAGTCCTCCCTCCCGATAAATGTGCTGGAACTACGAGCGATAAAACTCTCTCTTCCAGTGGTCGGACCGTCTCCAGGGCCTGCCTGTACAGACGGACAATGCTACCGTGGTGGCTTACATCAACCACCAGGGGGGCACCAGGAGTGCACGGGCGGCCCGGGAGGTGACCGACATCCTGTCTTGGGCCGAGACTCATGTCCCGGCGATTTCGGCAGTTCACATTCCGGGTGTGGAGAATTGGCAGGCAGACTATCTGAGCCGCCAGACCCTGGACCAGGGGGAATGGTCCCTACACCCGGAGGTCTTTCAGATGCTGTGTGCGAAGTGGGGATCCCCAGACGTGGATCTGTTCGCATCCCGGCTAAACCGAAAGGTGGAAAGGTTCGTGGCAAGCAGTGTTAATTTTGTCGACTAAAACCGACTAAAACGTTTTCGTCGACTAAATGAACACAATTTTAGTCGACTAAAATATGACTAAAACTAAAACTATTCAGATGACTAAAATACGACTAAAACTAAAATGACATTTTAGTCATAAGACTATAACTAAAACTAAATTTAAATTTGCTGCCAAAATTAACACTGGTGTAGTGCTGAGCTAGTGCATGCTCAAAGCTTAATACCATAAATAATAACATATTCGATTTTTCGCTCCAGGACCAGCAGTAGTATATAATGAGTTTGGAAATTGTAGAGAAATGTTTAAATAATGCATTACAAATTACATTTGAACTACACCCATTCGATTATAGATGACTAAAATTAGTTTTAGTCGACTAAAATGTAAGAGGTTTTAGTCGACTAAAATGTACTGGAGTTTTAGTCGACTAAATACGACTAAAACCTATACACTTGCAGAAGACTAAAATGGGACTAAAAGACCTAAGACTTAAACTAAATTGAAATTTGCTGCCAAAATTAACATTGGTGGCAAGAACGTGCGACCCGTTGGCGGATGCCTCGGATGCGTTGGTGGCCCCTTGGCATCAGTATCGTCTGGCTTTCCTCCAGTCTGGAGTGGATCAGCGCCTGGCGCTGGCCACTATAAAGGGCCAGGTGTCGGCACTGGCGGTCCTTTTCCAACGCCCTGTGGCGTCTCATTCCTTGGTGCGCACATTCATTCAGGGTGTGCGACATCTGGCTCCTCCTAGGAAGGAGCCTTTACCTCCATGGGACTTGAACTTGGTCCTGTCTGCTTTGCAGCGTGCTCCTTTTGAAAATATCAGGGAGATATCGTTGCCTCTGCTGTCGAAAAAGGTTGTTTTTCTTGTGGCGATCACTTCGGCTCGCAGAGTGTCGGAGCTGGCGGCGTTGTCTTGCCGCTCCCCTTACTTGATAATTCACAAGGATAAGGTGGTGTTGAGAACACCCCCGTCCTTTCTTCCCAAGGTGATTACGGAGTTCCACCTTAACGAGGAAATTGTCCTGCCTTCGCTTTGTACGAAGCCTAAGCATCCAAAGGAGATTGCTTTGCATTCCTTGGATGTTGTCAGGGCGATCAGGGTTTACCTGAAGTCTACGGAATCCTTTCGGAAGGCGGACTCTCTCTTTGTCCTTCCTGAGGGACCTCGGAAGGGCATGGCTGCATCGGCAGCGACTATTGCCAAGTGGATCAGACAGACCATTGAGCAGGCCTATGCCTTGAAGGAACGGGTTCCGCCCTTCCCTGTTGAGGCGCACTCTACCAGGTCTTTGAGTACTTCCTGGGCCTGTTGGCATCGGGCTAATGCCTTTTGTCTTTTGACTAAGTCTATATGCCTATCTATTCCTACGGATAGGTGGACAATACCCAATAGTGATGACTTAGAGGAGGCGGCGACTGTCGGAGGACTCAGAGAAAGGAATTTTACAGGTAAGATTTTACAAAAATTCTGTTTTTTTGGCAGAGACCCTAGAGAATAAAATGATGATCATTGTAATATTTCATGTCACCCTGTATTTGCGCAGCGGTCTTTAAATTCAATTTTTTTTGGAAGAAATGCACATTCATTATTAAAAAAAAAAAAAAAAAGAAAAAACAGTAAAGTTAGCCCAATTTTTTTGTATAACGTGAAAGATGTTACGCTGAGTAAATAGATACCTAACATGCGTTAAAATTACGCACACTCATGGAATGGTGACTAACTACGGTGCTTAAAAATCTCCATAGGCGATGCTTTAGAAAATTTTAACGGTTACCTATTCAAAGTTACAGAGGAGGTCTAGAGCTAGAATTAATGCACTCACTTTATTGATTGCGGTGATGCCTCACATGTGTTACATTTGCGAGCCCGACTTACGTATGCGTTCGCTTCTGCGCGTGAGCACGGCAGGGCGCTTTAAATTTTTTTTATTTTATATATCACTTTTATTGCTGTCACAAAAAATGTAAACATCCCTTGTGACCACAATAGCCAGTGACAGGTACTCTTTATGGAGGAAATCTGGGGTCTAAAGGACCCCAAATCCCCCCTTTGCACAAGTTTGGTTGTTTTGAATACTGGCCTTTTTTTTTAAAATCTGGCATCTTTAAGGCTCCAGTAACCGGAAGTGATGTTGTGACATGGCTTCCGGGCTACTAGGATCCAAGACCTGATCAAAGCTGATTCTGGCTTTATTCGGGTCTCTGGTCAGGCGGCGGACGTGTCGGCTGGTCGTGCAGCGGGAAGAGGGGGAGCTGCTTGTGATAATGGCTGAGCGGCTGATTAGTTGCATCAGTTGTGAGCCGAGCGTCCGCTCGAAAAAGCAGTACCAGAATGATGCGTGCCGGCTGCTGTATCAGAGTGCCATATTATGTCCACCATCATTCAGCGCAAGCAATGCATAAAGTTTGGAGTTTAAGTGATAACCTTTATAGGCTAACTTAAAACAGATCCCTGTTTTTATTTGATTTATTCAGCCTTCTTAACAATTCTCAACCTACTTCCTGAGAGCCTAGGGGTATATTATCACATCAGCCTGGGCTCACAAAATAATACTAGATTAGTCTGCACTGACCTGTGTATTTGGGGGGGGGGGGGAGCCAAACAAGGATGGAAAGGGAATGGCAATTAAGGATGCGGGTGGAACTCTTCTTTACGTTTTTTAAAAGATCCTCGCTTTCAAAACAAGATTTGTCAGACATTTTCCCTTGAATATGAATAGCACCTTTTACTAATTCAAAGTTCTGCATTTCTCTCCTTGTGATAGTAACTGCATAGAATTTGAGATCTCACTGTGTCCTAATGTCTAAGTATCTTGCTGAGCTGGGATTATGTTTATTACTTTGCGGTTCAGAAAGGAAGCAATAGCATCTGTTTTCTAGCAAACCGTGCAATGTCTCAGAAGTGTGAC
The DNA here is from genome assembly GCF_965119305.1 of Pelophylax lessonae. Lineage (NCBI taxonomy): Eukaryota > Metazoa > Chordata > Amphibia > Anura > Ranidae > Pelophylax > Pelophylax lessonae. Next base: position 148,549,944 of record NC_138774.1, read on the forward strand.
TGTAGAGAATTATATTAATTCAGTGTGTTCTACCACTTTGTTCAACTATATTTTTATACATTTTTAAAAATCTATGTCAAAACTCACAACATGCATTAAAGTTAATGGCACTGATGAACACTGTTTGTTGTGTGTGTGTTTTTTTTTTTTTTTTTAAATACAGCTATTAGAATTTTTGCTATATATTGCCAAACTTTATCTGCAATATAAAATGGAACTGAACAAACAAACTGCAATACATGTTTTACATGCATTTTAACAAAGGAGGCTCTCCTTGGATAAGTGGATACAAAATATCTTCATGGGAACTGTAAAAGTAGTGGCTCAGTTTCATCAGCATACAAGGCTTTTCCCATAATAACACATCTCTTGGGTTCCTGGTCATAGCATCTGCTGCATCACTGGCATTCCTCTGCAGTTCAGAGACAACACTAAAAAATCAATTCAGCACTCGTTCACATTGGAGCGATTTGTCATGCGATTTGACAGTTCACATTGGAGCGATTTTTCATGCGATTTGACAGTTCACATTGGAGCGATTTTTCATGCGATTTGACAGGCCAGATTGCATGACAAGTCACAGCCTATTGCTGGCAAAATAACCAACTTTGCGGCACCGCACCAATTTGCAAAAGTTGTTCCTGCACTACTTTTGCCGATTTCAGGTGCGACTTCAATAAACATCTGTGCATTAAGCCGCAAAGATGTCTTTCAGGTAGCACCTGAAAATTGGGCTGACCTGCCACTTTGAAATCGTGCTACTTCAAGTGAAGTAGCACGATTTCAAGGTAGCATCAATGTGAACCAGGGCTTAGTGGTAAAGCTTGGCACATTTGACACAGCATAGAGGAACTTTCCTACTTTTCTCAACATTTGTTACAGAACACTAGTCCTGTCCCATCACAAAGCGGGCAATCAGGCATTAAACTGGTTGTAAACCTCAGACATGAAGTATGAACAAAGCATATCCCTCTATAGTGTGTACTTGTCTCTATTAGGAGCACTAAGTGTAATTTCTGTCTGCTACTTCATTCCCCTGCTATCAGCATGAATCACTTCTGACAAGTTTTCCTGACACCAAGAGAAAAGTGGTGACGGGAGGGAACTCCAGCTGATTGACAGCCTTAAGTCTGTTGCTGTGTGAAGGGGGGTGCCCCCTCCCCTCCAATCTGCTTTCATGGCTCTCCCAACTGATCTCTACAGAGTGTAATTTCAGCTCTCCACTCCATTTTTACTGACCGTTTGGACAAGCTTTAAAGGCTCTAGACTTTGAATGGATATATAGAAGACTGCAGATAAAACAAATCCTCCTACATAAGTTGTACTTGTTTATCTTTGTATCACCTGAGGCCAGTCACTTCACTGGGTTATACGTAAGGCTTTACAACCACTTTAAATAAGTAGTGCATTAGAATCCACCAACATGGCTGTAACATCTGTAAAGTAGGAAGCTGTTATGGCCCTGGGGTGTGTGAAGTTAGATGTCCACTGAGGACTCCACTCATTGTGAAGTAGGAAGCCATTATGGCACTGGGATGTGGGAAGTTAGATGTCCACTGTAGCCTCAACTCATGGCTAGTGTATTTGTGGCTTACTACAGAGTAAAGCCCCGTACACACACACAGATCGTCGTCATACAAATGTTCGTCTTTTCTCCCCGGGATGTCGGTGTCTGTTGAAAAGTGCAAAGACAGCACAAGAATTTTGTCTGCAGACTTCAGCTGACTGCAGAAGTGATGTCATGTAATGGTTAACTTTCCCTGTGTTTTTTATTTTCTGAGCATGCCCAGTCTTGCAAATCTGCGGTCTGTCGGCTGATTTCTGTACTGACAGGCGAACAATCGTCCGTTCTGGTGTCCGCAGACAAAAATTTTCATGTTTGCAAGAAAGACTCTTGTCTGCGGATTGTGTGCAGACAGCTGTCGGAGGCACCATACTAACACGCGTACAATCGGCAGATCTTTCGTCCGCCGACATTTGTATGACGAGGATCTGTGTGTGTGTACGGCCCTTAAGTTTCACAAGTAGCATGTAATAACGATCAATCATAATTGTACAAATGCTCCAATGATATTCAGTTGAGCGCTACAAATTGCTACTTGTATAGCTTACGACCTAGACAGCTGTTTGTTCAATCTGTTTAGTTACTCCTAGCAAATAATCTCTAGTGCTCTAAAGGGTAAGTTCACCTTTTCACAAAAAAATTAAAAGGTGGACAAATTCCAATTGTCCTGGCCACCCCTCTGCACATACAGACAATAATGTCCCACGCTTGCTGTGTGGCAGTGCATAAACCACAATACACAGTCCTGGATCCATAATAATGCTTGCAATGGCAAGCACTCATTGAGCAGTGTCAGGGCAACCACGTGACTGTGCTGACCAATGAAAAGCACACCTCAGGCTTCTAATTTCAGAAGGGTGTCACACAAATGCATGGGGTCCAGGGGGTGGCCAGGATATTTGGACATTGTTCATCTTTTAATTTTTTATAAAAAGGTGATTTTTACCCTTTAAGAAAAAGGATTTACTTACAAAAAAATCTCCTGTGTAGCTTTAATTTTTATGAGGGGACTGCCAGCAACTTAAATCTGATACACACAAAAGGCGAAGGACTGCACTCCGGCATGAAAAAATAGATTAATTTATTCATGGCTTCATAGTTCCATAAAACTGACCGAAGACATCAAGGACCAAAATGGTTGACGCGTTTCATGAAATTACATTCGCTTAATCATAACCATGGTTATGTCCCTCAGGACTCAATCTTGGGTCCCTTACTTTAGCATTTACATGTTTACAATTTGCCAACTGCTTAGATCTCATGGGCTCAAATATTTCTTCTATGATGCCTACAATCAGATATACAGTACATCCACGCTAAACCGGATTCTACTTTGGCTGCTTCTCTCCTATCTAACTGTATGTGTGATATAAAAACTTGGACGGCCCATAATTTCTTTCAATTAAAGTGTGACAAGACTGAAGTCATGCTTATTGGCACCCCCTATCAATTATGTAAGGTCAGTCTTCATAGCTTATCTATAGATGGCACTGTATTGAGCTTCAGTCTGAATTAAAAAAAATCTAGGGTTGATATTTCATATTTTAGGCCTTCTCCTGCTATGCTCCAAAACTCTGGAATGCACTTCTAAAGAACATCAGAGTCATCTTCTCTAAACTCATTCAAATCAAATCTAAAAACTTTTTTTCTTTAGACAAGCTTATACCTAATTGTCCAATTGTCCTTTGTTTTATCCTGTGTATTTCTTGTGTTTTCTTTGTAAAGTGCTCTAAGAAGCTTCCTAAAGGAGCTATATAAAATAAAGTTGTTTTTTTAATTGATGAGTTTTTATTGAAAAAAAAGAGAGCAAAAAAAGGGGAAGTGTGGTATTCTCACAGTACGAATTTAATTAACATGACTGAAATATATCAAACATGCCCTCTTATCATTCAGTAGTTGCAAAATATAAAGTTAAACCATTGAAAAATAATAACATTTTACTATAGAGGCCACGTATACCCCATTCTAGAGGGAACTCAGAATAGTAAAACCCATGAACAAAAAAAAAAAAAGGAAAGGGAAAAGAGAAGAAAAAGGCAAAAAAAGAAAATATAAGTAGCGTCCTCCAGAACGAGTCAGGCATGTGTGACTTCCAAAAAAAGTCCATATCTATTGTCCTGTATTGCCTGTCCCTAGGAAGCGGCCGTATATGACTATCAAGGATGAGTTATCAGTATCTACTCGCTTATAAAGGACAGAAGTGAGAGAGAATCAAGAAATTATATCCATGGAGTCCAGACTTACCTAAACTTGATAACTTGATGATTTTCGTTCGCTATGGCTACCGTCTCTCTTCCGTACACATTATGTTATTCACTTCCACTGCCTATTCCTGTATTGATGGTATTACTTGGGATTTACAGTGTCTGGGAATCAGTGCTCCCCTGCTATCAACAAGATTTAAAATATTCGATGGATTTGATTGATCCCAGGATCATGGAAAGGAGAGCTACCTCGGGGGTCTCCGGCTAAATTCTGCCCGTAATCAGGTGGCTGAGCTAGAATATAGCCGACCAGAAGGGTTTTATTTTGGGGCAGGACCACCACACATGTAGGTGTGTACCTCTTGGCTCACTACATCTCCAACATAAACCTGGTGTAGCCAGGTTGACCATTTTTTATAGAGTCGGGCAACGATACCATCTGGTCAGTATGTTGTAATTTTTTTTCCTGTGAGTGGGAGACTGGAGTAGATTTGATTGTAAGGATAAAGCTTTATCCCAATCCTCTGGAGCAAGACTATTGCCTAATTCCCGCTCCCAGTCTTGAGTATAATAAAGGTGATCGGGAAATGCGTGGAAAGGTAGAATGCCATATATTTTAGGTAGAACACATGGGCACTTTGAGTCAGAAAGGCACAACTCCTCAAACCAAGTCAGATCCCCATGGCACCAATCCATATAAAATAAAGTTTATTATTAATATTACTTCAGGGGATTGGATACTATCATGTTAAAGTTGTAAGCCTGACAATTCCTCCAAGAACAGATGTCTGATGCTGAAAAGCCCATGAAAGACTAACACATCTGGTTGATTGTGCCTTTACAGGGAAAGGTTGAACATTTTAGGTTATTTGTCTAATCCACTTGGAACAGTGGAAAAAAAGGCCTCAGGAAAGACAAAGGAGTGAATCCGATTGTCTAAAAGAAGCTGTAGCTGACTGGTAGAGTTGCCCAGCATGTACTACATCCACACAGAAAAAGAAACTTCCTTGGAATGTTTAAGATCAGGATATAGAAAGGGAAGAGCAATGTCCTGGTTAAGGTGGAAAGAGAAAACCACCTTGGAAAGATAGGAGGCCTTGAGCCCCGTACACACAGGCCGAATGTTGGCAGACATTGGCCAATTCAATAAAAACTGACCGACATTCGGCCCATGGTATATGCCAGCCGGTTTGTCGGAGTGTTCTGGCGGGGGGGCTCAGTGGGGGGAGATCGCTGTACTAATGTCGGATCGTTAGTACAATGGCCCCGACCGGAGCTGACAGATAAAAACTCATAGTGTGTACCAGGCTTTCGGCATCAAGATAACCTTACCCATGTTTAACACTTGGAAGAGCCATTTTCAGGAAAACAGGACAGGGACAAAGGCTTTCAAAGGAGTGAGAGGCAAGCGGCCTTTGGAAATTAATAGCTAGGAGGACTGAGATTTGACCATGGATGGGTGGCCAAATGCTAATCCAAACCAGATTAGAGAAAAGACCGGATTCATTTTGCAGAGTACCTCCTAGAATGAAGTTTCCTAGTCCTGCACCATTAAAAGTACAATTTCTGGTTGGAATGGTAGTGTTTTCAAGAAGATGATTTCCTAGCTTTGAAGAATGTGAGATGATCAAACCCAATAGGCAACTCTCACTCAGGACCTAGGCCTCTGCAACCAAGCAATTAAAGCCAGCGAGTGAGAAACAGAATGGTGGACAGACACCTGTGACAGAGGATCTGGGTGATATGGGAGCTAAGAACAGAGGTAATGTGATCAAATATATATATATATATATATATATATATATATATATATATATAAAAAGGTATTTATAATGTTTTTTTAATAAATGTAAGCCATAGATATTTTGGCTTACATTTCTATTTCAAACTAAATGGGTTGTTTTACAAAGTAAAGGTTCACATATACTATAAGTATTTAAGTTTTTCAGGCGGACCTGATCGGATGCTCCATTCATCCCTATGGGGTAGCGGTTGTCAGCGGACCCTCTGCTATCCGATCCTGTCCGTGAAATCCGGACGGATGGAAACCCTATTTCCATCCGTCTGGATGATCGGATAGGAGGGGATTGGATGAGAACACACGGGCGGTCCGTTCTCATCCGACCTTCCCATAGAGGACAGCGGGGATCTCACAGCTCCGTCTCTGCACACAGAGCGTAGACGAAGCTCTCATTCGCCTGCAGAACGAGCTCCATCGGGCGCACCGCCCATGTGAAAGAGCCCCTAATCAGCTGCTGCATGTGCATTTAAAACTGATGCTTTAATGTCACTATAAGCCTTCTGTGACCAGTCACTGTAGGCAGTGTGAGCCCAGCACATCAAAGGATTACTGTGCTGAAAGGTGAACAGTGAGGCTGGGAGCGAGAAAAGCCAGTCTGGATGCACAAGTAGCAAAAGTGATGCAAGCATGTGCAGCATTATTATTGCAAACAAGAAACACAAAGAAAGGCGCATCGACCTAGCGCATTATCCTCAATATAGGCTTTATTGTTAAAACATAAAAATGGCTACTCCCAAGCAAAGGTATAAATCAATCACATCGGACTCAGAATCTTGAGTATCGAGAGTATAGAGGCGTATGCCTTAAAACGCGTCAGCTGTCATCCTAATAGGACAAGGGACAATCGTATGGACTACTCTCGATACTCAAGATTCGATACTCAAGAGTCCGATGTGATTGATTTATACCTTTGCTTGTGAGTAGCCATTTTTATGTTTTAACAATAAAGCCTATATTGAGGATAATGCGCTAGTTCGATGCGCCTTTCTTTGTGTTTCTTGTTTGCAGTATTGTTGGACTGCCCCAGTCCTTTTAGGCAGCAGGATCCTAGCCATCCAAGATGCCATTTTGAAAGTCCCGGGCAGAGCAGTCAAGGAGTCAGCTTTTCTGAGCGCAGGAGATAGGTGGTTTATCCACCTTGTTTTTGTTTGGAGCAGCATTATTATTATTATACAGGATTTATATAGCGCCAACAGTTTGCGCAGCGCTTTACAATATGAGGGAAGACAATACAGTTACAATACAATTCAATACAGGAGGATATAGAGGGCCCTGCTCGTTAGAGCTTACAATCTAAAGCATGTCTGCTTTAACATTCCTATGATGAATGACTAGTGACTGATGTAATCAAAAGGACCAAATTCCTAATAAAAAAGGAATGAGCCCCCTTGAGACCTGGCAAGTTATATGGTCTCAAGCTGCCAAAATCGCAATCTCTACGTTACACAAAGAGAACCAATATAAAATTCTCTTTCATTGGTACTAAACTTCAGTTGGACTGAGAGATTTACTGTATATCCCTCCGCTGACGATAGATGTTGGAGATGCCAGAGGGACAATCCAACAAATCTTCTGGAGGTGCGCCCTTGTCAAACCTTACTGGCAGGCAGTCGAAACTCTGAATCACTGGCTCTTTGATGCCTGGCTACCTTTTAGGATTAAAACATCCCTTCTGGGTACCCCCCCCCCCCCCCACTCTCTCGAAAACATCCAAACATCTGCTAAATCATATTCTTACACTGCCTGGTAGCTCCTTATTGGAGGAGATGCAGACCCCCTTCCTTGACAGGTCTCCACATAAGGAACCGGGGGGTTAAGCAAATGGAATACCTCACCACTGCCATCAGTGGCACTGATAAGCATAATAAGGTTTGGCAATTGTGGCACCTCCTGGAACACCCCCCCCCCCCCCCCCGATGCTCTTATGACCCTCTGAATATGTAACTACTATGTTGGGAGGCTAGCACATGGGACCTGATCCTGGTGTGAAAAGTACTATCCCCTCTATTAATCACTCATGTTAAATTAGGCACTTGTTTTATTCTGATCGAATTTGCGTTACAGACACTTCAACATTCACGATGCCTGCATTGCCTTTCTAATTTATCTCTTCATGTTTCCTGGTTCCTACATGTGTGCTGTATTTATTCTTTAACACTGTTCTTGTATTTTTTTTTTCATTGGATATGACCCAGGGCATTATACCTTGTTACGCTCTTTCAGTATGTCCTCTATGGTTAATGTACAGTTTACCTGCCTGATGATATTTGTGATTGCTCCATGTTATCCCTGGCATTTTCTCTTTTGTACTATCTTGCACATAAATTCCAATAAACAAAAAGTTTTTTCAAAAAAAAAAAAGGGGTGAGCAGACTGTCCCCACCACAGGGGCTCTGTTAGTATTTCTGAAGGGACAAGAGCTGCAACACACTAAGCTCCCAGATAGGGCTGAAGCCCTGCTTTACTAAAACAGCTTGCAGTCCTCCCCATCAGCCAAGTATGGATGGTAGGGAGCTAGCTGTCTCCAGATCTTTGCCCCACACCCAGCTTTGCCAGTGTCCAATCTCCTGAAGGCAGCTGCATAACCCATTGGTTAAGACTAAGATCTTGTGTAATATAATGTATGATTAAGAAATTGTTTTATGGCATAACTGTAAACGATATACTCACCAGGAGAAACAGTGAACAGACATCAATGAATAAAATTGTTCTGCCCATCTGGCATGCTCGATGATGTCACATCGTTAGCTCCTGCTGACGCATTTCGACATAATCAGGGGACTGGAACATTTGTTTGGGGTGGTGTTATTTTATTCATTGATGTCTGTTCACTGTTTCTCTTAGTGGGTATATGTGGCTATTAATAAATTAATGATTTTTTGCAGGGTGGTCTTCCCGGTCAGGATTACAGACTGGCAGTCGGCGGTGCAGAAGATGGTCTATGTGAACAGCTTTACCCTGGATGCCTGCATACTTAGATGTGTCTGTTTTATTCATCAACCATGTGAGTTGCTAAATGTTGTACCTTCATTAAATGGGAACCATATTGCTACACTTAGAGGAGCCTCTCTTCTCTTTTTTGCAGTATTACTATATGTGGGGCTTTTCTTTCCTTCAGTAATGCCATTTATGATTGGATACTGTGAGGCTAATTGCTGAAAATCTCATGCAGAATTTGCCACGTTTTTATCCAGTGTTTGGGGCAGTGCATGTGACTTCCTATAACTTGTGGCTCGTTCACAAGTGTGTCAATAGCATTGGGTTTATGTGGCATTGCTATAGCCGCTAACGATAATCACTGTCTTCCCCCTGTGGGAATGGCTTCCCCCTGCCCATCCCTCCCCCCAGGACAAGACAATTGCTGGGCAGGAGGGATTCCCCTCTCAACACTATCTGTGTTGATGGGGGAATCGTACAAATGTTGTTCCTGTAACCCGTGGTTGCAGGAAGGAAATTTACACAGTCTTTGGGCTACCTTAGACTGGGAAAACTGCTCTCCAGGGAGCAGGAAAGTAATAGTGGGTATGATTACATGGCAGCTGTTTTTCATGTTATATAATTATTGTAATATATCCTAAATTAACATCAAATTAGACCATTTCCGCTACATCACTTTCCTTTTAAGCACATCCCACTAGAAAAACTATACTTTCATGGGCATTTATCGAGCTTTCTTGAACGGTTTTCAACTCTTCATAAACAACGAAAACCCATCATAAACACATCCTAAATGCCATAGGCGCATTAATGTGCATTGTTTCATTCCTCATAATAAGCACACATGTAAACGAGCCCTTAGAGGGCTAAGTATAACTAAAGGCAAAACTTTTTTTGTAGTTTGGGATATAGTGGAGATGGATTAGAACACTTGTTTTTATTGCTGTCTGTGCCCCTGTTAAGGATATTCACTCTCTCTATTTGTCCTGTTTACCGTTATCATTGAAATTAAAAGAAAATCCTACATTTTGGGTTGTAAAAGTAATAGAGGGGAAATCTTCCAATGGAGACTCTAGTTCTGGGGACCTGGGGGTCCCCAAGGAATTTACTTAAGTGGGGTACACTCTAGTCGAAAATCTGCCGAGGTAAAATCGTACGATTTTCGCCTAGTGTGTACACAACTTTCAGCAGCCGATGCCGACATTGTCAACGAAAAAAAAAAACAGAGGGACAAACACCAAAATTTTTATCGTCTGTCCCCAGACGACCAATTTTCGTTTAATAATGTATGCAGTACGTCCGTGAAAAAATCGGATACGAAAGACCGCGCATGATCTGAAGTTGCTGACAACCCGGAAGTCTTGGAACAAATGTCCCCAAAAAAAAAAAAAAAAAATCGGACGAGAAATTTCGTGAACATTTATGCACTGTCAACTAAAAACGGTTATGAACGCTGCGCAAGAGAGAGAAAAATCGGAGGATATTTCGTCCGATTTCCGTCAAGTGTGTACGGCCTTTAATTTGCAGAGATTTCATCTCACTTCCTCTTTGGCTATGGAACAGAATGTGAAGGGATATCTTTGCAATGCAACACACATGGCAAAAAGAAAATCTGACAGGGGTTAAAACCCTTCCTTGCTCTATCCAAAATGAAAAAGTTTTGCCTATAGTTCTACTTTAATATCTGGTAAGATGAGTGTTCCCTAAAATGGTGGAGGAAATTGACTCCAGTCGTTTCTTGCACTTGGCTTGCTGTACCCAGAATCGAACATCTCTGCTCCATTATATATTTATGGAAGTTTATTATGAACTTTACACTATTACATTTTTCTTTGGTGTTATTTTGCACATTTATTATGGACTGTTTGCTGTCATTTTATTTTATATGTTTGTACTGATTCTTATTTAATTCACACTGTATATATGTTTTGGGCTCTTTCAAGGAACTATTCAGTTCCCACAGCACTATTCAATTTATAACTTTCATTCAATATCTGTTTTTGGTTATATGTGCTGCTGTTTTTTTTTTTTTTTTTTTTTTTTTTTTACAGGTGGCTTTATTTAATACATGTTGTAGTTTGCTGATTTTGGAGAAATTGTACACAAGCATTGTGTTGCCAAAAAGAGAAATTGTTGCATTTTAATATTAAAATACAAAAAATACACAAAGTATTGTTTGAGAGATAAATAACTATACATACTTTACATTGCAAGACAACAAAACTTTTATAAAAAATGTTTTAGTAATGTGCTAAAAAAAAAAAAAAAAGATTTAGGGAAGATCTTTTGCAATAAATAAAATATACAATCTTATCATATGCAACTGGGCTCATTCACACCAGGGCACATGCGTTATGCTCTGTATAATTCATGTGCACTTGTGTGCATCGTGAAGAGGCAGTGTGATTCGCTGTTACAAAGAATCACACTGTTTCCTTAATAAAATGTCACAAAATGACAATTCATTCAAATGTAAGCATGTGTTTACATGTAATGCACTGAATTTGTACTACAACGCAGAGTTATGGAAATAGGGAATATAGCAAATAATTGTTGATCAACACAGATCATCGGCATGGTATGGACGAGCCACTTCAGCTGAACTCCATGCAAACAGCTATTTACACATATGAGAGCTCTTTTACTTGCCAAGGAAAATGTATCTCTCTTTCCAGTCAGGGCCGGCCTTTGGGGTGTGCTAGCTGTGCGGCCGCACAGGGCGCCATGGGCAACAGGGGCGCTTGCAACCATCAAAGCTCGCAGCAGTCAGTAACTCACAGCCAGGACGAGTTACAGTAGGACAGCCTGAAGATGGGCCTGGCTGAAGATCAATGCAACCGAAAAAAAAAAAAAATGGCCGTGGCCAGCCTGACAGGTACACTGCGCATGCACCGCCGCCGCTCAGGAAATCCCAAACACGCTCGGCTATTCTTGGGCAGACGGCGCATGCACAGTGATGTGTTGGTGCTGGGAGGCACCATTTTTAAATGCAAGGCGCCTCACCAAATAGTAAGTGAGACCCCTCCGCAGCCCCTGCATCTCCTCAGCAGATGCAGTGCTGCAGGCATGGTACCGGAGATTCTCCAGGAGAATCTCCGGTACCATGCCCGCAGCACTGCATCTCCGGTACCATGCCCGCAGCCCTGCATCTCCTACACCATGCCTGCAGCTCCTGCATCTCCTGCACTATGCCTGCAGCCCCTGCATCTCCTGCACCATGCTTGCGGTCCCTGCATCTCCTGCACCATGCCCGCAGCCTCTGCATCTCCTGCACCATTCCCGCAGCCCCTGCATCTCCTGCACAATGCCCACAGCCCCTGCATCGCTCTCATTTGTTACAAATGTTTTTTTCCTCTTTGTGTATGTTTAGGTGACCGAGAGCCGAGGGGTGAGGATTGGGGGGCACCACAAGATTAGCTTGCACAGGGCGCCTGAACACCTAAGGCCGGCCCTGTTTACAGTCCTGGGATTTACATGGGTAGATTACACAGCACAGCCCTTTCTAGCAGGGGAGGGGGTCTGATTTTCTTCTGCTGCAGTTTGCCTTCAAAGCGGATTTTCACTGCATCTGAGCAGCACAAACCAAAAAAAACACTGTTTAATTATTTTTTAATATTCAAAGCAAACCTCCCCCATCCATCCTTTTTTCTACATGCTTTATTTTGTTGAGAAATCACTTTGAAATACACCCCCTAGCATTTCTGGCCTTGGTCATCTTCAGCGAGGGCAAATGATTAATGTAGCATTTACTTCCTGGAATCCATCTGCCCTTAGCTCAATCATGCATGGAGGAGAGAGTGTGCTTAGGTAAGAAAACCCCTCCTCCTCTCCTTCCCTCCTGAAGACTCCTAGGATGTATGACATAATTTGCCTATCGAGAGAACCAGGAAGTAACTGAAGAAATGTGAAAAAAATTGTAAGTAAATATGATATACATTCCTATATACTGTACACTGCCTGGCCAAAAAAAGTCACCACCAAGGAAAAAAAAAAAGAGGTCACGCACTCTAATATTTCGTTGACTTTGAATACAGCACGCATTCGCTGTGGCATTGTTTTGATAAGCTTCTGCAATGTCACAAGATTTCCATCCAGTTTTGCATTAGTTTTTCACCAAGATCTTGTATTGATGTTGGGAGAGTCCACTGCGCAAAGCCCTCTCCAGCACATCCCAAAGATTCTCAATGGGTTAGGTTCTGGACTCTGTGGTGGCCAATCCATGTCTGAAAATGATGTCTCATGCTTCCTGAACCACTCTTTTACAATTTGAGCCCGATGAATCCTGGCATTGTCATCTTGGAATATGCCTGTGCCATCAGGGAAGAAAAAATCAATTGATGGAATAACCTGGTCATTCAGTATATTCAGGTAGTCAGCTGATCTAATTTTTTGGGCACAAGCAGTAACTATCCAATATGATAGTTACTGCACGCTTAGTTTAGTTAGTTGCTTAGTTACTTAGCAACTTTTTGGCCAGGCAGTGTATTTACAAATGTTAGCAGCATGAGGGTTAAAAATAATCAATGTTGATTGGGTGAATGAAGTTCCACTTTAACATACAGGTCTCTGCCAAACCCCCAACCTGTTACCAGAGAGAAGCAGTACAATGATGAGCATATTTTTTGAACAACAGCACTCCTGACTTGTGTTTCTTCTCCCTCCCCTTCTCTAAGCTCTGCTGAACACACTATACAGTAGACTACAAGGGGCTGATACCAAATCAAACGTATGTACTTTAACTGCTTGCATTTAAAAAATGCATTTAACAATGTAGTAATGATTGCAGGGGTGCATTATTGTTCCTCTTTAAATCTGCCTGGAGTTGAGCTTTAAGAACACATGATATTGAATTGCTATATTCTATTGTATTTTGGATTATAAACAATTGTAACAATGACAGTGATGTACAGTACATACAGTAGTTCAGGTAACATAACCACTTATCCAACATTAGTTCAAATATGTTTCAGAGGTAAGAACAGTTATCAATGATGAAACTGCAATAGGTTCAAATAGTCTTTCTCGAGTTAGGGAACAGTAGGTATATACAGTAAGGAAAACAAGAATTCACAAACGCAAGAAAAAAAAAAGGAAATGCAAAGATGGTTAAGAGCAACTTGACAAATTGCCTACAAAGAGGTGGGCATATTGGAGTTGCATGTCATTTTTAAACTTAATGGTGAGAAGATAATAGTTCCAATATATCTCCTCATGAATAAGTGGTTATATCCTCAGGAACTTCCACATATTAAGATTTGAATATAAAATATCAGTTTCTTGCAGCCAATGCCAAGACATCCAAGAGTATGGTTTTTAAAAAACCCTGACTAGAGGGTTCATAAATTTTCTCTACCATCCAAGATTTTTTACCCTTACTGGTAAGGTGATGTGGTATGCCATCTTTTGCACTGACCTTTGCCTGGACTCGGTTAATATTTTGATTGTGGTCCAGTGCGGCTAGCTGAGTGCGTGCCACCATCCCACCCATGCAGTAATGTTTGTGTTTTGTCCGGTACTTTATGGTGGTGTTGTGGAACACCTCTATTTCACCAGTGTGACAAAAGGAAAGGTGCTTAAGATCTTTAATTAGCTTTTTGTTCAAAACAATGTCTTTGAAAACTTCATGTGCTGTTGATCCTGCTTTCAGCCAATCTGTCCCTCGGTCTTCCTCCTCCATGATCCCTGCATGGTGACATTCCTTGTATAAATCACCCGATTGCCAACAGTGTTGATTTGCGATGTGATAAACAATAGAGGACCACTGCTCCACAAGCAAAGCAGGGTTATGTCCACATGCACTTGCTGCCCACCGCATGTGCTTTTTAGTTGCTGTAACCCATTTTGACAATTGAGTACACCTAGCCTTCCGACTTGCTGCAGCAATTTTATTCCCGATCGATTTGGCCACATGCCATATGTCAAATTGGTGTATGAGGAAACTGTAGTGGTCCTGCAATAATTTCCTGATTGACGTGTGCCGATCTGTAAATACTATTTGAATACTGATGCCCTCATTAAGTAATCGATCAAGTGCAATTTTAAAAGCCTTGTGCTCTAATGCAACAGCACTACTACTGGGCTTGACTTGTTCTATCTGGAAATCGATAATTTTTTTTGAGTTGACATCCAAAAAACTGTACATGCAATAATTTGCAGCGTGACAAGGTAAATCAAACTGTCCATCACCAACAATGGCTACTGGTTGATGCGCTAAGGATGCCAAGGTCTCCCTCCGATTTAGCTGCCAGTGGTGGTTAATTGTAGGGAAAACAAATAAGTCTTGATTTTTGTAATGACTTGACTTGCTTATGCCAAAAATATTTAGCAAATTGAAAAAACTTTCAAATTTTACAAAATTAGATCCGCTACAAACTATTCCTGCGGATATCAGCAGATTGCCAACAGGTTTGCGTCCAATCATGGGCTGACTCCGCCACAGCTGAAAATGATGCCTGTTAGAGCAATAAGCAGTAACAGACATGGCTGATCCAACTCGGTATTTTATTATATCAGTTATATTACCCTGGCAAAATCGATCAGCTTGACATTTGCAGCACTTCAAAAGTTTGTCTAAACATGATTCAAATACAATTAGCTTCCTTTCAGTTACAAAATTGGTGGGAAGAGATTCATTCGCTAAAAGAATGAAGGAACTGTCTAGATCATCAGGATCAATGTACAGTTCTTTATTTCCCTGCATGTCAAGAAAGACCTGTTCCTCTTCTCTGGCCGTTGGCTGGTAGCTCTCATCAAAGACAATTCTTTTTGGACTACACATCTCATCAGATTCAGATTGTGACTTTTCAGTTTCTTCCTGCTCATAGTCAGAGGGAACACCATATTGTGAAATCTCAGGAACTGGAAAATCTATTTTTTTAATAGGATTTACAAAAAACTGTCCCATAGCACTTGTTTGAGTTTCATTCATATCCATGTTTTTAGGCTGGTGAAAAGACGGGACTTCTGATAACCTAGGTAAGCTTACAAGATTGCATTGAATGCCAATGGACCGATGTGGGGGTCTCCTGAAGACTTGAAGATTTTTATCTTTCATGCCCATTCGTTTATCAAACTGTGTGTGCTTGTGAGTTTGTCCAGGGAAATATTCAGTAGAAGTATGTATGCTGCGAGTTAATTTTGCTTTATGTGGTTTTTCTACTTTTTCATTTTTGCGGGCAAATGAGGCTGAACTGTCCACATCAGGTGTGGACCAGGTTTTGATTTCTTCTACTGCTTGCACCCCAATTAGTTCAATGCAGTTTACATACTCATAGCTTAATGGAAGAAATAGATCAGGCCCTGTACAAGGTTCTTGCAACTGTTCAGAGGGTATTGGAACAGCATTTACCACTGCAGTTGCAGAAGGTGTTGTTGTTTGGGAAGTAGAAGCGATTTCTGGGCTATCCTCCTCTAATCTTCTTTTCTTTGCATAAGTGTGCTCTGATTCACTTTCTGCATCCAAAAACAGAGAGGGAAGGGCATCCTTTTTCAAAAAATAGCTAGACCCTCTCAGCTCATATGAATCCTGAGTAAAATGTTTAGAGCATATTCTATAAGCGCCAGTTCTATTAGCCAAAATCACTCCAGAAAGACTATACACGGAATCTCCTTCATGACCTATACGAAACAGCCAACGACTGATCATTTCTTGGTCTCGAGGAAAAGAATGTAGTGTATGTTCCTGCTCTTTTTTCTTGCTGCCAGACTGGCATCCCCGTACAAAGCAGGATGGCATGTTTAACGTTGGATTCTGCAAGAAAAATGACCAAAACATTTTAATTTCTTCTTGTTTTATTTCCCTATTTGACTAGATTGGCAACATACAATAAGAAAAAAAAAAGTCTCAATAATTTGTTTAAAAGAACAAACAGACCAGGCATTAAAAGTGAACCTGGAGTGGAATGAACTATTACCTGTTCATAAGGGATGATCCTCACTAAAATGTCTGGGTTATCCCCATTTAATGTCAGCAATACACTTGGATAATACACATGTGATGTCTTGAGTGAAAGCTGAAAAAGACAGACAAATGAGAAAAGGTGATTACACAAGCCAAGGTAGGTAACGCCATGATTTGCTCACCATTGTAGTATCACATATTAAACATTATTTGTGGAATCACATTACAGTTCATTACCATTAAAGGATAAGTCCAGGCAAAACCTAACTAACGCTAAACCTGCTCTGTGCCAAATTCTAAACCTAATCTATCTAACCCTGTAAAGCAAAAATCACTGTACTTCCCTATTCCGCAGCCGATCCGGTCCGGTCTCCAGCGGCGGAAAAACTCTGTGCAGGAGAGGACCGACACCGGCTGTAAAATAACAGGGAAGTGACGTCTTCCATAAAGTTACTTTGGGGCTTCCGTTGTCGGATGCCTCTCCTGCACCCACCTCCATGTTAAAGCTGCCGTTGACAGCTGATGCTGGGACCGGACCGGATCGGCTGCAGAATAGGTAAGTCCAGTGATTTTTGCTTTACAGGGTTAGATAGATTAGGTTTAGAATATGGCACAGAGCAGGTTTAGCGTTAGTTAGGTTTTGCCTGGACTGCTACTTTGTCTCTGTTTTCATGTTTTCTATGAAGCATGAGAAAAAGTAACAGGTTAATGCATTATTTCATATACATGGCTACAATGCAGAAATGTCCTCATATGACCAATCGGCCAACAAAAATAGCATTGAACTGAATATCTTGACCTAAATATAATATTGACTTCTTCCAGAAAATTAAACAATTGAAGGTTTTACTGCTAACTGCAATACCAATTTGGGGATTTGTCATCCAACTTAATGTCAATGTAACAGACAGCAGCAACAAGGAAGGACATCAGGAGAGGAATTCTCATTGGGAAATCAGAACACACCTGGTATTTTGGACCCTTATAACTGTAGTGCTAACAGGAGCCCTGCTCCTATGTATCTATACCTGATCACTTTCAGGTCATATGTATTAGAGCAGTGGTTGCCCACTTACTAGATATTGGAGACCTCTGCTGTGGCCTCTAACATTACCAAGGGGCACAGATAATATTCAATAGATATAATGCTACAGTAGATTTCCAGAGACTGCAGACATACGTGGTCAAAGACTGCAGACATGCTTCAGATCAAACAAAACATAATCACTCTATAGGCTGAGAAGAGGAGGGCATATGAAGAAGTAAGTTCTGGTTGAAATGTCCATAAAGTTCAAGCACGGGCTGATTGCTGGACAATGGAGAAATACTGGCTGTAGAAGGCTGCAGGCTCTGATGAGAGCTAGAAGAAACTCTGTGGAAATGTACAAGAGAGAAAAGAGAGCAGCGCCAATTAAGTGCAGTATAAAAGATGCGTTTTATGCAGTATAACAGGTGTGCGCATTTGAAGCATGCGTGCTTCTTCCTCAGGCCTGAGGAAGAAGCACGCATGCTTCGAATGCGCGCACCCCCAACTCCACCTTCTACCTGGAAGTGAAGTTAGCCGCTCTTCTCTGACAAACACCACATACCCAGAAGTGCTGGAAACCACCGGTACAGCCGGAACCAGTGAAGATTCCCCGGATCCCCGCTGCTCGTCCTCCCACTGGAGTGGATGAACCCTTTACATGCCGGTTTATCATGCCCATCTTATGAGTTTGCATTTGTCTGTTGTTATTAAATGTATCTTTTTTAGATGGCGCTGCTCTCTTTTCTCTCTTGTTGTTAAACATGCTTCAGATGCTGTTAGAGACACGCTGCATTAGACAGTGATAGGTCTGGGGAATATGTTAAATTGGACTGCTGAAAAATGACATGTCATAATTAATAGAAATTACTTTGTAATGAATACCTATTGCATACATTGCTTGAGAGAGAGGCTAAGCATCAAAGTACTAAAGGCAGCTTGTAAACAATTTTTGATTTTGGGTAACATGCAGACACAGTCTTGGGGCCCATTTACACTACAACACGCTCACACAGGCACTTTTGTGCATTGGGGTTCATCACACTAATAAGCCCATTATCTTAAAATGGTCTATCAATACACCCCAGCAAATGGGAAAAATAGGTTTTCTCCAGGATTTTTCAAAATGCAGTGCACAAGGCATGCATATCTGTAAATACAGTATATGCTTTTGCACAGGTGCATTACAGTGAATTGCAGACATACATTTGGGGTTCAACTGACAATGAATGGCAACGGAACACACATATACATTCTATTGCCATAAGGTGCTTTATAAAATGAGGCCTTAGACAATGGACATGCCGAGAATGCTAAGACAGACCATACAGGGGACTGCATACTCAACCACAGCACACAGACTTCAACACACACTGGACTATTAGGGGCACACAGACAGACCACTAACATACACCTTCCCTTCCCCCAAAAAGATCACTCACTTATCTTTGGCTCCAAGTAGGTCTGTGCCACCCAAGAAGTGAACTGAGGTGGCAGCACTCATGGAGGCAGGGTGTTGGGTGGCACAGAAACCAAAGTATTCATACTGGACACTAACTTCAGTGCAGCTCAGTAATGCTAAAGCTGGTAAACCACAGGCTGAGCATTACTGAGCTCCCTACACCTGTACTACAACCTAGTCTCTTGAGTATGTGGATCCTGGTAAAAGTGAAGGTTCCGTGTCATTGTACACAGCACTACAGGCCAGAGAGAGAGCGAAAAATAAAAAAATATTTTTTTTTTTGGGGGGGGGGGGGGCTGGAGGAGGTGTACCCATGACTGTCTGGGCTGACAGAGGAGGTTGGATGATGCTCGTCATTCAACCAGCAATTGGGAGTCACCTAAAGGAGAAGCAAGACTCAAAGAGTAGAACAGCTACATAGTCATGCTAAGTTTAGGGGTCCATTCATAATTAGTTCTTCTGTTGCAGTGCATTATTGCACACACATTAAAGGCATTAGGGTGAATCATTCATTATGAATGGGCTGCCAACCCACCACAATGATTGTAAAAATGTACATAACCTTTATTGGCAACGCAGCACATCACAATACATGGTATGTGTGCTGTAGTGCATTGTGCTTTCCGGTGCAATTTGTTAGGGTGCCATTTACAATGCATTGCATCCTAATGCAGTGCAGGGCACATACAGCAGGTGTGTTACCATAGTTGCAAAGCCATAATGCGTTGCCACAGTGAATACGTTTGAAAGGCCCTCACTTTTAAATCATTTCTTTTTATAGCAGGGAAAACGGTTTTAAAAAAATCTTCATCTTGGCTTTTCAACCTAGTAAAGCCACTGGCTTGGAACAAGAATATTAGGCAGCAATTCAGACTTATCATAATTCACTTGCAGCATGCTTGTTCCAGATCATTGACTTGTTATGTAGTAAAGCCATGCCAAGGAAGTCAATTCTACAACTTCAACCTTGCCTGCAATTTAAACATGAAGAAAGTAATGGTAGCCATGACATCTGTGATGCACATATCTCCTACAACATGTTGGGATCCCAATAATGCAGGGTGCTTCTATATTGAAATACTGACACTTGCAAGCAGTTGATATCTGGCTCCATGTCTTTCTGTTGGTCAGTAAAGTGCCCATCGTAGTTATGGATTAATAGCAAGCTTCAGGAGATATATGAGAGCGTTGTGGGATTCAGGGCTCCTGTGGCACACCAGAGGACATCTAAAAAGGTATGTGCAGGCACCATTTCATTACTAGGATGTGTACGCTAAGCTAAAACATTCCAGTGGCACAATTGTAAGTGACAAACTCTTCATTATACATAACACAGTATACAGCAGGTCCTTCACTCATGGATGATGAATTGATCCTCACTCATCTGACTTACTAAGCATTCCTAGCCTCAGAGAGACCTTGTGCACAGGTTCCTGCATATATGGATATCTTTGATGCTTTCCTAACACAACACAAAGTAGGCCAATTAACCACTTAAGCCCCGGAAGATTTTACCCCCTTCCTGACCATGGTTTTTTTTGCGATTTTTTACTGCGTGACTTTAACGGACAATTGCGCGGTCGTGCGACGCTGTACCTAAACTAATTTGACGTCATTTTTTTACCACAAACAGAGCTTTCTTTTGGTGGTATTTGATCACCTGTGCAATTTTATGATCATGAGCTGTAAACAAAAAAATACGCATCAATTTTGCAAAAATAACAATTTTTCACATTTTTTTATATGAAATTCCCCCAAAAAAATGTAAAAATCAAAATTTTTTAACATTTTCGGCCAATTTGTTTTATGCTACATATGTTTGGTAAAAAAAAAAAAAAAAAAAAAAAATCGCAAAAAGCGTATTTTGATTGGTTTGCACAAAAGTTATTGCGTTTACTAACAAAGGGAAAGATTTTTGTCATTTTTGGTGGGTTTTTTTTTAACAAGTAATGGCGGCGATCTGCGATTTTTTTTGCGGGACTGCGACATTGCGGCGGACAGATCGGACCATTGACTGACATTTTTGACACTTTTGGGGTTACCAGTGACATTACTGCAGTAATCAGTGCTATACATATGCACTGTTACTGTAAAAATGACACTGGCAGGGAAGGGGTTAACTGTATTGGAGAGGGAGGGGTTAAGTGTGTCCTAGGGGCATGTTTCTAACTGTGATTGGACATGGCTACTAGTGTAAAAACAGAGATCAACGGTCCTACATAGTAGAACCGTCTGATCACCATTCTTACACAGGGGAGAATGACAGGGGGCTTGTTTACATTAGCCGCCTGCCTTTCTCCCTTTCCGGCAAACGATCGCGAGTGACCGGCGCGGCGGACATCGGGTCCGCCGGTCACACGCACTGACTTGTTAGGGAAGGAGCCGTGGCGGGCGCGCGCCTCAGCGGGCTCACAAGCCAGTGACAGGCTAGTGACGTACAGGTACCTCACTTTGCCTGGCCGGGGCTGAGTGGTTAAGCAGCAGTAAACACTGCCTGGTGATATGTACCTACGGGTAAGCCTATAATAAAGCTCACCTGTAGGTACAAGGAATATTGCCTAAACACGCACCGTAGGAGATATTCACTATTTCTGCAGCCAATGACGTCACTGGTGCATGCACATTGCGCACTAAAGGGATGCCATACCAAGAATGCCGTCCCTTCTGAGTGCTGTGCCACAATTGCGGCTCCTGTGCACATGCATTGGAGTAATTCATCATGGCTCAGCCATTCAAATGGCCGCAGCCCACAAACCTGGAAAAAAGACTGGATGAAGATGGAAGCCCTGTCAGCAGTGATGGCGCACCGCTGGAGGGCTTCGTTTTAAGGTAAGTCTTTCATAATGTGTGATGCATACTAGCACATTATATTCTTAACTTGCACTAGGATAGTTTTTTCCCTCAGACTTTATTACTGCTTTAGGTGGCTACAGCATATATTACTGTGGTCCATCTTGGGAGTGTGCAGAGAATTCCTACAGAGTGACCATGTAGACCAAACTTAGCCACCCTCATAATAAACGTTTTACATTTTTTGTGGAAGTAATTTAATGCTGCCTCAGCAAGCACAGCTGACACTCAGACATTTATCTGTCTGAACTTTGTGCGACAGTCACATTTGTTTGAGATTCTTCCACACATATTAGCATGCAGCAAAAAGGCCGTACCCAGAGGTAGCGGAAAAGGCCCCACAAAGCGCCACCCGTTCCCCACTTTCAAGTTGGGCACAAGACATTGGAAGTAAAGCCTTCCATCTCACCCTTATTCATCACCCACGACCAGTGGCTGTTTGAGTCAGTCCAGCATGATCTCCAACCCTAACAAGCTATTTTCTTTTCAGGGATGTGCTGGTCAACACTGCTATTACCAGACACAAAGATGTAATTAGAATAATGTATAGAACATGATATATATATATTTTTTTAAAGTAGACATAGTGACACTTTAACTGCTGGTCAAGTAAATGAGCAGCTTGATAGAAGAAGCATACAGCACACCTCTTGCACATCCACCACTGTGATGAGACATATGTACATACTGGCCCTTGCTTTGCTGCTCAGCTGGAGGAAAAATGTCCTGGTGGCAGTGATTAGCCCGGCAAGAACCACAGCAAAGGTTTGCTGTTTATCTGCTTAGCAGCTGCCCATTTACTTCTATGGAGGACAACTTGCTCGGCCCACTGAATCTATGGTGGCCAGCTAATCCCACTGACTACTATGGCAGGCTGCTTGGCCCACTGACTACTATGGCAGGCCGCTCGGCCCACTGACTACTATGGCGGCCAGCTTGGCCCACTGACTACTATGGCGGCAAGCTTGGTCCACTGACTACTATGGCGGCCAGCTTGGCCCACTGACTACTATGGCAGCAAGCTTGGCCCACTGACTACTATGGCGGCCAGCTTGGCCCACTGACTACTATGGCGGCCAGCTTGGCCCACTGACTACAATGGCGGCAAGCTTGGCCCACTGACTTGTATGGCGGACAGCTTGGCCCACTGACTTGTATGGCGGACAGTTTGGCCCACTGACTACTATGGTGGACAGCATGGTCCACTGACCTTTATGGCAGACAGCTTGGCCCACTGACTTCTATTGTATAGTAAATGGTTTGACAGCACTCCAGTGTCAGCAGATAAAAAAGTCTTTATTTCTCCAAAAACATGACAGCACAATGAACAGATGCTTCAAACAGCAGACGCATTTCATGAATCAGGTTTGCTTATTCATTACTACTAGTAAACAAGCACGTAGCAGTCGTGCGAAATGCGTCTACTGCCCTACCCTGCTGTACCTTGTACCACTTATGTGAATAAAGGAAATCTTTCTTCATTGGATTCTGTGGTGGTGTGCGACCATTTTCTTCTTTTATCCACTGACTACTATGGCCGGCAGCTTGGCCCACTGACTTCCATGGCTGACAGCTTGACCCACTAACTTCCATGGCTGACAGCACGTCCCCACTGAATTCCATGGCCGACAGCACAGCCCACTGACTTCCATGGCCGACAGATGGGCCCACTGACTTCCAGGGCCGACAGCATGGCCCACTGACTTCCAGGGCCGGCAGCTGGGCCCACTGACTTCCATGGCCGGCAGCTGGGCCCACTGACTTCCATGGCCGGCAGCTGGGCCCACTGACTTCCATGGCCGGCAGCTGGGCCCACTGACTTCCATGGCCGGCAGCTGGGCCCACTGACTTCCATGGCCGGCAGCTGGGCCCACTGACTTCCATGGCCGGCAGCTGGGCCCACTGACTTCCATGGCCAGCAGCTGGGCCCTCTGACTTCCATGGCCGGCAGCTGGGCCCACTGACTTCCATGGTCGACAGCGCAGCCCACTGACTTTCATGGCCGGCAGCTGGGCCCACTGACTTCCATGGTCGACAGCGCAGCCCACTGACTTCCATGGCCAGCAGCTGGGCCCTCTGACTTCCATGGTCGGCAGCTGGGCCCACTGACTTCCATGGCCGGCAGCTGGGCCCACTGACTTCCATGGCCGGCAGCTGGGCCCACTGACTTCCATTGCCGACAGCACGTCCCCACTGACTTCTATGGCCGACAGCATGGCCCACTGACTTCCATTGCCGACAGCACGTCCCCACTGACTTCCATGGCCGACAGCACGTCCCCACTGACTTCCATGGCCGACAGCACGGCCCACTGACTTCCATGGCCAGCAGCTGGGCCCACTGACTTCCATGGAGGACAACTTGGCCCCACTGACTTCCATGGCCGACAGCGCAGCCCACTGTGTTCTGTGTATATTGATCAATGAGCCAATGCACAGAGTTGCGTGTGAAAATGCATGCTGCATGTAACTGAGGAAACATAGGACACCTGTATGTCCAGTGCCGCAGATTTAACGCATGTATGTGCAGAAACCTGCCTTAATGCATACATTTAATCGTGTAGTATGAAGTGTGCATACACGCATATACACGTGTAGTCATTCATTTGAGAGAAAGAATTGTACCCAACCAAACAGGAGTACTAGTTTAGAAGATGTGTATTCCACACAGAAGCTGCATTCCATGCAGACAATGGGGATATGTGAATGAGGCCTACATGATATGGAGGGAGGGGAGCTGCATAGGTCAGAGAGGACACTCCGGCTCTAAGATATCCCAGGCCCCTCTATGGAGGGTGGAATGTATTTTACAGGGAACTCCCGCATCACACTGACTCCTCACAGTCACCGTATGGAAGGCACCGGTTGGAGAGTCTCCGAACTTTCGTCACCTAGCAACTCCCTCCTTCCCCCCACGTCACCGCTAACCTTCCTCACCCCTCCCCTCCCCCTTCTTACCTCCTCGGTATGCGCACGCCGCACAAATGAGACGTTCAGCTCCAAGTCTCACATTCCATCCCCCCCGTCCAGCCAATCAGCGGAGTCACCCCGCCTTCCCCGCCGCCTGCGCCCTATAAAACCGGCCATTTCATAGGCAGACTTCCCAGCCCTCGGAAGCTCAGTGCTGCAGCAAGAGCCACTCTCTTCGAACACCGACCGCCATCATGACCGACACAGCAATCTCCTTCGCCAAGGACTTCTTGGCCGGCGGTGTGGCCGCTGCTATCTCCAAGACCGCTGTAGCACCCATTGAACGAGTCAAGCTTTTGCTGCAGGTAAGGAAATACGGGGGGAGGACGGGGCATCGCGGTGCCGGTAGGGGGGGGGGCATTGATTTTACTGATCACTAGCTTTTCTCGGTGGGGTCAGAGCCAGGAAAACCGGGAGCGGTTGTGTAATGCGGCAGGCCAGTGATTGCAGTGTAATCCGGTGCAGGCCCCGGTAATCCGCAGTGTCCTTGTCCCGATCACTGCCCGAGATTAGGGGGGAGGGGGGGGGGGGCACGTAATCGTCCCCAATTCTATCATTTATTTCAATGCATTCTTTCCGGATCGGCAGATTCCGCCGCATCCCGGCCAAGGTCGCAGCAAGGAGACCGCCCGGGCCGATCCGGATCCCAGGCCCTTTATAAGATTGTATGGGGTCACACATGTGATCGGGCCACTCGGCACAATATCCGGGCCGATCCGAATCCCAGGCCCTTTATAAGATTGTATGGGGGTCATACATGTGATCGGGCCACTTGGCATAATTTCTATGAATTGTACAGCCTGACATCACTAAGGCCTTTGTCTGCGGAAAGCCCGCCAAGGGCGGCTACCTGTGCGGGGATCCCGGGGCCTCCCCCGATCTTTGTCCTTCCCGATGGCCGGCCGGCAGTTGTGTAATGACTTGCCGGGATTCTTCCCGCCGCTCCGCCCCTCCCCGCACCACGTGTCCGCTGCCGGTACAATGAATGGGGCGTTGGGCGGGGCCCTGACCCGGAAACTCGTGTCCTTCTACCGCCTCCATTGTGTCATCGCTGTCGCCTTTTATCAGCCTCTGATAATGGACTTCTTCCCACTATAGGCTCCTCCATTGTTCTGTACTGGGGGATGGGGCACCCAAATAACCATGGTGGTCTCGTAGACATGAGGCGGGCGGTGTCATTGGGTCGCCCTTACCTGTGCCCTGCGGTTCTGCCCCATTTTAGGTGTGCTCCCATTGACCTCTGTTATGGTGCTTTTCCACTGCATGGAACCGAACGGTTCGGCTCGATTTTGTGCTTTTCCACTGCATGGAACTGAACAGTTCGGCTCGATTTTATTTTCCACTGCATGGTACGATACGGTACTGCGGCACTTTTCCACTACATGGAACCGAACGGTTCGGCTCGATTTTGTGCTTTTCCACTGCATGGTACGGTGTTGGAACGGTTCGGTACTGCGGCGCTTTTCCACTACATGGAACCGAACGGTAGGGCTCGCTTAAACAGTACCACCTCAGTTTTGGTTCCAAGAGGGCCGTCCCGGTACCATATCCCACAATCCTTTGCATGCAGCCTTGACTTTGTCACTACTAGCCACTGATTGGTCAGAGCATCGTTATCTCACCCACTTTAGTGGAAAAGTGAACCATTCCAACACCGTGCGATGCAGTGGAAAACCAAACCGGGCAGAGTGGCGCCGAGCCGTTATTTGCAGTGGAAAAGTGCCATTAGATCTGACAGATGGCAACAAGCAGGACTCATCGATTTATCAAAATTGACATTCTAATAGAGGTCAATGGGAGCACGCCTGGGCTAAAGTGGGGTTAGTGCTTTTTAATCAGCTGGTTGAATGAGAAACATGCTCTCCATCAACCCAAGTGCTATGGATGCAGGGATCCCTGCCCCTTGCTGCAGTTGAGCCCCTCCCCCCTCAGGATACACAAATCACTGCTGCAGCAGCGATCGAATGCTGGTTTTACAGCCAGGACATTTAATAGAAGCCAGTGTAATGCCCACTTATGCTCAACACAGGGCTAAACGTGGATGGAAATGGGGCTGAGTCTTGCTGAATGGCCACATTTCAATGTGTATATCCACCTTGTGTTTACTCTAGCAACAGCATTGGCTGATCCCTCTGCATATTGATGTGGTGGGTTGCTTTTCAGAGGTGTGACAGGTGGAGTAATATTTCTCTCTGCCTGTTTTATCCTCCTTGAAATACCACAACCTTGTGCATTGTACTAATCAGTCCCACTGATTCAATGGGTCACATTCATGCCCACTAAATGATGTGCTAATTATTGAAGTACTGCATCATTTGTATAACCCTGTCCAACAGTCGTTGCAGCTTAAGCAGAGCTGTAAAAATATGGCTAAATTGCTGGTTTACCATCCCCTGGCTGCAAGTGTAAACAAGTCCTTTAAGTAGAAGGCAGTATAGTGAAAATGCTTTTAGCCATTCGTGTCTTGTTCTTACCTGTCATCAGTTCAGGGAGATTGTAGTGCTGTACAGCTGCCTGTCAATCTTTTTTGCACTGCATTCTCTAGACCAGTGTTCCTCAACCCTGGCCTACAGGGCCCACTAACAGGCCAGATTTTAGGTATTACCTTGGGGAGATGCAGACTAGAGTACTGCAATCACTGAGCAGCAAATTATATCACCTGGGATGTATTTCAGTTATCTTGAAAATCTGGCCTGTTAGTGGGCCCTGTAGGCCAGGGTTAAGGACCACTGCTCTAGACAATCCCATGCAGAGCTTGTATTTAGACAGAGGATTGAATAGAGATTGCAGGATGCATGCTCAGGAAGACCATATATCTGAAATTTCCCTGCAGAGGTTACATTTTTACATCACTTTGCACAGCCTTGTCTGCATTTCATTGAATGAAAACCTACATTGGATTAAAGTGATGTTAAGGGCAGTTTTTTTTTTTTTTTTTTCTTAAAAGCAGTTAATACTTGCCTCTGCGCAGTGGTTTTGCACAGGAACCCACGATCAGGTCCACTGCCGGTGCTCCTGGGCCCTGCTGAAGCTACCGCAAGCTGCTTGCAATGGGGGTGCCTGAGCGGTCTCACTCCCGAGCTGCTGCTCCGCCTATCTATTTACAGCATGGCTTGGCCCTGCTCTTCTCATTGGCTCACTGACTGATTGACAGTAGTGGGAACTAGTGGCTCCTGCTAAGGTTTCAGCCAATGAGGGAGACACTGCTCTCGTGCACATACTGGATCAAGATGGTGCTCGGGTAAATATTTATTTAAAAGGGCTGACTGCTGCTCACAGGGTTTTAACCTTTATTCATAAAATAAAGCAACTTTAGGGCAGTCCTTTAATTTGTATGGGCTGACAAATACATTATGTATGCAGTGTTTTTGTGGCACAATAGTGTGCAGGGAAGGTGTTTTTGGGGTGCTTTTTACTTTTTTCCTTAAAGTTCTTGTCTGTCTAGGATGTGCACTTTGCCTATAGTCAGAGTATGTCACTGACTTGTGTCATTTCTTTTCCAGGTCCAACATGCAAGCAAACAAATCACAGCTGACAAGCAATACAAAGGAATCATGGACTGCGTTGTGCGTATCCCCAAAGAACAAGGTTTCTTGTCCTTCTGGCGTGGTAACCTTGCCAATGTGATCAGGTATTTCCCAACCCAGGCCCTCAACTTTGCCTTCAAAGACAAGTATAAGAAGATCTTCCTTGATAATGTTGACAAGAGGACCCAGTTCTGGCGTTACTTTGCTGGAAACCTGGCATCCGGTGGAGCTGCTGGAGCCACCTCCTTGTGCTTCGTCTACCCACTTGACTTTGCTCGAACCCGTCTAGCTGCTGATGTTGGAAAGGCCGGCGCTGGCAGAGAATTCAATGGTCTTGGTGACTGCCTTGCCAAGATTTTCAAATCCGATGGGCTTAAAGGTCTCTACCAAGGTTTCAATGTATCTGTCCAGGGAATCATCATTTACAGAGCTGCTTATTTTGGAATCTACGACACAGCTAAAGGTGGGTGAACTTGTAAATGACTGTTCTGCTAAGTGTGTATAAACAGTTGTGAGCTTGTAACATACCCATATATTTTTCTACAGGTATGCTTCCAGATCCCAAGAACACACACATATTCATCAGCTGGATGATTGCTCAGACAGTAACAGCAGTTGCCGGCTTTGCCTCTTACCCATTTGACACAGTCCGTCGTCGTATGATGATGCAGTCTGGAAGAAAAGGAGGTAAGTGGTTACTGTAGCTTCTAAAAGAAAGCAGTCTATACCTAAAATAGCCATCCTGAGTAGACCTACAGTAGTAACTAAAATTCTGAGCTAATGAATCATTAGTGCAAGGATCTTACTTGGTTTACAAGCTCAGTGAACATAGCTAGTCTTGTACCTTGCAAAGCTGTTGAATCTTGTATTAAAAAAATATTTTTTTTCTTTTGCAGCTGAGATCATGTACAGTGGCACAATTGACTGCTGGAAGAAGATTGCAAGAGATGAGGGTGGCAGGGCTTTCTTCAAGGGTGCCTGGTCCAACGTGCTCAGAGGAATGGGTGGTGCTTTTGTCTTGGTCTTGTACGATGAGCTCAAGAAAGTCATCTAAGTTTATCCTTGTTCAGATGTCTGTGACCTGGCATGCTGTATTATGTAACATACCCTGAATGTTCTGGACTTTCTATTTTTTTTTTTTTGTCAAGCACACCTTTATTTATAAAATGTAACTGGTAATCTTACTGGTTGATATTTGGGGAAACAAGTTTATTCCATTTCACCAGCTTTCCACATTAACATAAATCATTCCCTTATACCCACTTACTGCCAGTGGGTCCTGCATTTGTAGTGCACATCTGATAGTAGGTGGGCTTACCTGATGGGACTCAATTCAACGTTCCTTTATTTTTTATTTCAGTCATTCATGTTTTTAAATCACCTAGGTTGGAGGAAATAAAAAATATGGATCTATCTGTTCTGTGTTCTTTAATGGCTGTGAATAGCTGAGCATGCAAATGGAGTTCTGGTCTTTGCAGGTGTACCTAAAAGGGTGGTTATCCACGACTATAAAATGTCCCTACTGCATTGTGCTCATCCACATTAAGATTACATGGCTGACTTCTCAAATTTGTACAGCTGGAGTCAATTTAAAGCATTTGGGAACTGAGATGAACATGAGCAGTTCAAAGGAAAAACAACTTGCCCCATGCGTGCTGCAAACTTTGGGGGGGGGGGGGGGTGTTGCCAAAAAGTGGCTCTAGTGCTAAAATGTCTAGCCTTCTGTTACTTTGCCTGCTCAGATGTATTGGGGTTAAATTTACTTAGTTGGTATATTTATGAAGACTATGATTTAGAACTGTGCTTACAGGAACCTTTTTATAATAGAAGTGAGTTGTGGTTGCAGTCTTAGAATAAGCATTAATTGGGAACCAGGCATGCTGGTTCTGTTAAGCAGTAAAGTTTGGGAATCACAAATGCATTGGTAAGGCAATTTTCCTACTCTCTATCTTGCCACACATTCTAAGATTGAAGCTGTAAAAGTGTTTGCTTAGATTCAGTATGTTTTTGAGTTCTACAAGGGAAAAAACATGCTGTCAGTATTACAATTCCTAATGGATGTGGCCATATAAAAGGTGTTGCTGGAGAACAGATCCCAGCCAAAGTGTAATAAGTATGAAAAGGCTAGAATGTGCCATGTTTTAAGGCATTATGCATTGTAGTGGCAGGAATCTTATTGCTGCTGTGGTTGTGTAGCTGCTAGCCCCTGACTGGTTGCCTGCAGCTCTCTGTGAAGCCAGCGATTACATGTAGAGATTGTTGTTGGATGTACTTTGTGTCCAGCAGTGATCACTGCAAGTAAGATGGCTGTGCAGACAGCTGCCAAATACCTGTGGCAGCCTGTCAAGAGTAAAAGGGTCAGAACCACAGCAGGAATTGGGATTAATGGCCTAAGTTGCTGTAGCCAAACCCAAAACTCTTCATAATGTGTCCTGGTGCCTACACAGTTGGAGGCTTCCTTTAAAAGTAAAAAACCTAACTGAAAACCCAGTGGAGCTCCTTTTACCCCTTCATCTTCCAGGACAGCTACCTCAAAACATGATTGGCGCTGCCTTCTACAGGAAACACAAATCGGCACAATTTAAAAAGCTCTCCCTGCCCCTGTTTTTTTTTTTTTTATTTTTTTGTTCCAGACCTCCAGGAGTAAAAACCGTAACATTTTCTTGGGTCTGGTTACTGTTGTTGGGGGACCCCCATCGTCTCTATTACAGGTGTTAGACCAGTTGTGGCTTGTCTAATGTATTCCCACTATTTCTCAGTGTTTTTCACTTGTGTTATTTGTCTTAATGTGGTAGGGCAACTCTCACTTTTTGGCTCCTGGGCTCTGAGGTGTGTCCCGCTAGGTACGTGTAGGGAGAGTATCAGGTGTGGGCATCTGCATGGTTTTCTTTGCTTTGGGTGTACCAAGATGGCGTCGGATGCAATTCTGGACATGGGATGGTAGCTGATTTTTCTGGCTGCAGAGTCCTCAGGCAGTGGTGCATTTCCTGGCTTGCAAGACCTTTTACCAGCGGTGCACACTGGGGGTATCTCTTGTAATGGAGCATATTCCGACAGGATATCCCTGTGGATAGAACACCTGCTCACTGACCCAGTGGCTGCCTCTTCCTCCAATACTGTCCCAAATGTATGTGCCCTCTTGTTGAGATGGGGCCAATGTGGAGATTAGTCTTCAATCAGAAGTTATTCATTCTTTTTCCAGACTGACAAAACACCTAAAAGAAAAAAGAGTGAGTTCTAGGGATGTGTCTGATTTTAGAGGGTGGCTTGCTCCTCTGATATTCTGGTGGAGGAAGAAAAATCCTTCCCCTGGTGCCTAAGTTGATGGCATGCCTAGCTGACACTGTAGTGGGATCTGTTATGCCTGTAGCCAGAACATCAGAACCATGCACATAGGATGTTTAACACTCCTAAAAGCCAGCAGCGTTTATGGGAAAAAAAAGTGCCTAAAGCTTTTACAGGTATCCAGCTCTTGGGTCTTAATTTAATTGGCCAGAATAAATCTGGTCATTGAAATGAATTAGGGGTCAAGTACTGAACATGCTTGGCAACATCAAGCAGTTTTTCTGCCCAAACTCTGCTGCTCCTGGATGCAGTGGGTTTGTCTCTAAAAGCCTCTGCCACTGAATGCTGCTTAAAGTCTGTGTGCATAGACACATAGGCTAATGTGTAGAGGTAGGGAAAAAATGCCACTAGGAGCAGCTGTAAAAATAATCCAGTGTGTATGAGGCCTTTGTGTTTCTAATGCTGTCTAAAATTCTAGATTGCTGTCTATTTGTCCTTGTGGCAAGAACTCAAGGGATGGAATCAGAGCTTTATGAGCCAAATGGTTATCACCACTCAAATATATTAAGATTTGACAGGACAATAGGACCTGTGATGGCAAACTGTACAAGTATGGACCACTATCATTCTGATCTGAGAGCTGCCTGCAGGCACTTGCCTTACCCCATTGCTGCTGTGAGTGAAATTGCACGTGGAGAGATATTGCATGCGAAGGTGTTTATTAAATAGCGTCTTACAGCAGTGCATACCAGTTTGAGAGTCAGTGGTATTCAATAAGTTAGACCAGTGTTTCTCAACCTTAAGTCAAGGCACCCTTTTAAAATTAGGGACAGTCTCAAGGCGCCCTATAAAATTATGGAGAGTCTCAAGGCACCCCATTCTATAATGTAACAAACTATTCTAATAGCTTTACATTTACATAAAGCAGCAACATCCACAAATGGACACCCAGTGTTAGAGGTGATTTATTCTACCAAAGCAAATACATTTTTGAACACTGGTACTGCCAATAGTCCAATGTTTCTCTTCTCCATCACTCAGCTAAGGTGATCCCAGTGCTGGGGGGCTGGGGGGGGGGGGTCAAACAAGCATGCTATGCAGGCAACTGTCATTCTTAACTGATGACATCAGTGGTTGTTAGGAGCTAGAAGTTTGTTATGGTGCACAATAAAAAAAAAAATATATATCTATGGCTTTTTGTAACTAAAAGGCAGGCTAGTTCCTCTCACCGGCCTGTATACAATGTTGGGGCAATTTAGAATTTTGCCAGTGTGCCTGGGCACCCTGGTTGAAAAAGGCTGAGTTAGACAGTGGCAACTAACTTTAGTGCAGTTTGCTGACAAATGGTAAATACATATGCACGCATTGTGTATGCATACATTAAGTTAAGGTACAAAACCCTTCTTCCCCATTACATTAAGAAATGTCAGAGGCAACATTTACACATATCAGTGAATCATCTGATAATGATAGTAAAGTGCTGTGAAATAAGATGTCCACCAAACATTCACTGTTTAAAATCATGCAGCAAATACTACAAAAATAGGCTCATGGTGTCCGATCCCACAAAAGTCCTGGAATAGTCAAGCTGTTTCTGAATTCTAAAACCTTTCTTTTTACCCATTTACATGCCAGCAGTCTATTACACATTGCAATTATCCAGTGTGCAGATAAACATTATGTAAGGTGTTTGCAGTTATCTCAAGGGTCAAATCCACTTCCAGGATGTTATTCATGTCTGTGATGGTGTTAGAAATCAGAGATGGACAGACTGTTTGTTAATGAGCATTCAGTGCATGCCTTATCGTCTTGGGCAGTAAAACAGAGCCAGTGATAAATGCCAAGCATGCGTGACATGTGACACATAACTTTGTCTATTAAGACTTCTCCCTGCAGACAGACATGTCAGTCAAAGTATGGAATGCTTGCACTGCCTCACTATTTGAGAAACTGGCTAGGAAAGTGCTGACCACTGTAATCAGATTCATTTTTTTAAAACAGAAAACAATATAAATAAAATGTTATTCTGCTCTCCTGTCCCCAAAAGTAGTTCCAGGCAGCCATACAAATCTGGAAAAGGTCCCTAACCCATTCCATACTATAAAATGATTTAAAGAAAAGCCTGTCATTTTGGAAACTCCATTTTCTAAGATCTTTTGCCCTGTAGCAAGCTGAACTGCTGACTAAACTCAGATGGTCTATGTGAATTGGTTAACCATTTCAGAAATGAGAACATTTTACAGTTTACACTAGCTGATAGGAGGCAGTTTCTGGGCTATGCATTTTTTTTTTCTAAAATGAAAATCCGCTATGACATATTCTGCACAATTTGAAAGCTATGCACCAGAAAGTATGGAGCTTAGGTCAAACCCTTTATTGGCTAACATGTTCTTGAAGATGCCTTTGGCCATCCCAAAACCTTGCATCTAATGACCTAACTTACTCTGGGTAAATATGAATCATCCTGATAGGTTTCTTGTTTTTCTTGCTGCGTAAAGCAAGATACATTCAGGTATGTCCTGGGCCCTCGCTATTTCTGAGGACTGCAAATCTGCCCAAGACTAGTGATGACATACTCTGATGACAGTCCTCTTCTGCATCCTGAGAGAATCTGTTGCTGTACAGCGGGGGTCTCCAAACTTTTCAAACAAAGGGCCAGTTTATTGTCCTTCACACTTTAGAAGGGGCCGGATTGTGGCCAGTGGGGGCAGAACATGTCCCGGGCCTGGCATCAGTGAGAATAAATATGGCCTCAGGATTGATGGTCGATAGGAGGAGGAGTAGTGCCCCTATTAGTAGGAGGAATAGTATCCCAATATTGGTATCAGTGGAAGAAATAGTGCCCCTTTTGTTGGTGTCAGTGGGCGGAATAGTGCCCCAAGGGCCAGATAAAGGCTAGCAAATGGCCACATCTGGCCCTCGGGCCGCAGTTTGGAGACCCCCGCTTTACAGCCTATAGTATGTATTTACCTAACAGGCAGTGATGTGGGCATCTGAAGCAGGACCTCTAGAAAGAGTGATGATTTGTACCATGACTGGCTTTTGGTAAGTCATTTTAGCTTTTGCTGATCACTTACTCCCTTTCTGCCCAGGCTAATTTTCAGCTTTCAACGCTGGCACACTTTGAATGACAATTGCGCGGTCATGCAACACTTTACCCAAATGACTTTTTTTTTTTTCACACAAAAGCTTTCTTTTGGTGGTAGTTAATTACCAAAAGGTTTTAATTTTTTGCTAAACAAATTAAAAAAGACCGAATATTTAAAAAAAAAAAAACAGTTTCTGTTATAAAATACAGATGAGGCTGCACTCATAGGTGCATTTGCCGCGATCACTGGAGGACGCCATGACACTGTCCCAGAACTGGTCAACAATGCTGTGGCTGTCATTTTATAGCGCTGTCGGCAAGTTAAATTAATACTAAACTTTTTTTTTTGCTTTAAAATGACAAACATGTTATACTTACCTGATCTGTGCAATGGTTTTGCACAGAGCAACTCCCCATGCACTTCATAATGAGTCTTACACCAGCCCCCCACACTTGCGATGGAGGCACTAGTGTGTGCTTGCTCCCGAGCCCCGCTCTGTGTGTCCATACACAGAGTGTGGCTCGGCCCCATCCTCTTCTCCCTCATTTGCTGTGACTGACAGCAGTGAGAGCTAATGGCCCCAACAGCTGTCTCTAAGCCAATGAGGATTGAGAGCCTCAGATCTCGTGCACATCAAGATCAGGCTCAGGTAAGAATTGCGGGGGGGGGGGGGGGGGGGTTATGCATGCAGAAGGTATGAAGGTAAAAAAAAAAAAAAAAAACCTGCCTTTACAACCACTTTAAGTTAGCCAATACCACTTAAACTCCAAACTTTTTGCATTAGTCAGTAGCTAACATGGTGGAGGAGGCTCAGGTAAGAATTAGAGGGACCGAGGGGAGCTGCTGCACACAGAAGGCTTTTTATCTTAATGCATAGAATGGTGTAAAATAAGAAACCTGGCTTTGCAACCCCTTAAACAGTAGCCAGCAGCTTATATCCGGTGGTCACCAGAACAGGAAGTAAGCAGAATCAGGAAAAGGGATACAGAAAACTTTGACACTCACTTTTTTTTCTTTTAATGGGAAAAGTTTAGAACAACAGTCAATTTTTAAATTGCGGCCTGTATCCTGGTTGGGTAATTGTCCTTTACTTCTTGGAATCAATAAAAACCTGAAAGCGCTTATAACACTATCATTCTGTCCAAAACCAATGAAAATTGTTTTTGCTGGAGTTGGGCATTAAAAACCAAGTGCATTTTTCCTGGGAATATTTGTCCACAACGGAGCTGTTTTATTCATGTTGAGATGATCACTGAAGGTTAAAGTTGCTGGTTAGGTTTTCATGTCTGTAAAAAGTTCTCTAAAATCTTTCAATTCCAATATATGAAGGGGAGGTAAGATGCAGCTTGTAGGACATCTTCTATTACAGCAGAGCAGTAAAGTGAAACTTGCTGACTTCTGATTGTGGAAGCGTTGTGAGGCCTACACCTTGCACAGAGCGAGGAATGACCTCTAGCAGGCTGCATGTCAGTAATGTGGATCACATCTGCTTCCTATTGGCTGAGAAGGTAACTGCCCAGGAAGTAAGACGTATCTTCTTAACTCTCTATGTACCGAAGTAAAGCAAATTGAAATCTCTGATGCATGGAAGCTCTGACCTGATACATCAGCAGGAAACACATCCATGATGATGCAAACAGATATATACCGTATATATTTTTTTTTTTCCATGTGTACACACAGCTTCCCAAGTAAGAAGAGGAGTATGAAGCGTTTCTATATTTTATGCAAATATATTTACAGGCAAAACACAGCATGGATAGATAAAGTGCTTACACAAGTATAAATCATGGCTTGTACAAGAGCTGCCTCTTCAGAATTCCAGAGTTTACGGCTCGTTCACACCATGTACAGTGAAATAATACATATAAATGCAACGCAACACAAATAAACATACATGCAGTTGCGCAATACTGTACATGCATTTTTATGTGCAGTTATGGTGTGACAGATCCCTAACATTGGCACAGAAAAAACAAAAAAAAGGAAAAGGTGAACTTGAGTCAGGTAATAAATACCTTTCATTAAGGGCTTGTACATACCAGCCCACATGCTAAAAATGCACGTGAATTGGTATACTTTGTGCATTTTATTTTTCTTTTTTGCATTGTTGAAGTGTTACAAAATTACACTTAATTCAAGTCTTTGCACTGCAGCATGTCTTGGTGCAGTGCAATGAGTTCCGCAGTGTAGCATTGTATGCTGTGCACTGTACCACACCTCATAGCAGCATTATGGTGTGAACAGGGACCATAGAAAACAATAATTCTCTGTGTCCCTGTTCCTATGCAGCTCAGTAGATATGGCGTGAACAAGCCCTTAAACCTGACTTGACCTGACACTGCAATGAAAATCCGTGTCAAGAAAAATATGTGTGCCTTCTATAATACATGTGGAGGAACATCTAAAAATACAAGTTGCCTGGCTTCAGTACTTTTTTAGTCATCAACTTGCAACAAGGCTGCAGATTGCAAAGTATTTTGACCTGCACGCTTGTTTTAGGCCTGTGTCTCAGAAAGCATTAAAGCCACTGGTTAAGTGATCGGATTCTATTAAAAAATACCATAATCTCTCAGTAGTTTTCTTTCAGTTTGTTATATTTATCTTTAACTGTCCTGGCTGAGCCCCTGTGTGTAACAGTCAGGGGCAGACTGACAGCACTCAGGGCCCCCGGACCAAATAAAACAAGGGCCCCCTGTCAGGCCCGACCCTACATTTTGCACAAAGTATAACAGAGTATCTGTTAGAAAGCATTCCCTCCAGGCCCCATTAGAGACTACAAAGGAGGATAATGGGACCTGGAGGGGGGGCCTCTTTCTAACAGAGTGTACAGTGAACACCCTCATTCACTCTGGTTCTCACGGGCCCCCCCTTTGTGCCATGACTCTCACCCCTGCCCCCACCTCTCACGAAGTAGAAATAATATTGGCACCCTGTAGCACTCCTCTTACCTTAACTATGGGACTGTAGCTGTGGCTTGCTCCCGCATCCTCTGTGGGTGGCTGGTGTGCACCCTGGCTCTGCTGTGGGTGGCTGACTGGCACCCTGGCTCTGCTGTGGGTGGGTCACAGTGGGTGGCTAACTGGCACCCTG
The DNA here is from genome assembly GCF_965119305.1 of Pelophylax lessonae. Classification (NCBI taxonomy): domain Eukaryota; kingdom Metazoa; phylum Chordata; class Amphibia; order Anura; family Ranidae; genus Pelophylax; species Pelophylax lessonae. The sequence goes on from NC_138774.1 coordinate 148,587,649, forward strand.
GCCCTACTGTGGGTGGATGGTTGGCTGACATCCTGACCCAGTTTGTGGAGGCACACGGTGCAACGCGTAATGACATTGCATGCATGTGTCACGCGCCTCCACGCACTGGGCCTGCAAAAATTCTGAGTCCTGGACTGGTTTTTTCTACCTGCTCTGGGTCCTCTTCTCATGATCATCACTATTGCATGGTCACCGCGGGCCAGCAGCCGCAAGGTTTTTGTCCCACTACCTGCGACCCCCGAGAGTTCCAGCATGCGGTGCCAGCGGGCTCCCTTCCTCAGCCGTACCTGACCGGTCAGACCGCCCCTAGTAACAGCCCTGAATCTCAGCCTAAAAAAATTAGCACCATTATACTGTTTATTAAAGTGGCTCTAAAGTCTGGATATTCCCTGTATTAAGGTAAAAAAATGTCCAGTGTTTGTATTGCCCCTTCACCCCACCATTATACTTACCTGGGTCCTTTCCCGATCCAGCACTGGTGCCCATTTGCAGCTGCTCTCTCTGCTCTAAGAGGCAGCCGTTGGTTTCTGCTGCTGTCAATCAAATGTGAGTAGAGAGCAGGGGTGGGCCTGAGAAGAGCTTCATGTGTCAAGAGACACACCTAGCCTGGCTCGGGAGCAAGCCAGCAGGTGTGCCCCCACAGGAATAAAGAAGAAGAGGAGCCAAGAGCGCTGGTGGGGGACCCCAAAACCATTGCACTGAGCAGGCAAGTATATCATGTTTGTTGTTTTATTTAAAAAAATACCTTTACAAATGCGCTAAAGAGGAACTAAAGTCTAATATTAAAACCTGTGAGCAGACAGGCTTTTTATTGCAGAATAGACATGAATAGAAGTAAAATAAACCTACCTGCCTGCTCACAGTCTTCTGAAGAATGTTCACTGAGCTGCGCATGCAGCATATATTAATATTAAAATTTTTGACAGATCTCTTTTCTGTGCACTAGTAGAGAATATTCAAGGATAAATGAAAAATTCTATAGTGTCTACCCAACCAATAGGTGTTTTTATTCTCCAACCACTAATAAGTTCTACAGACAGATGGTGTCTAACATGATCAGTTCTAATGAGGAAGCAAGTTAAAATATAGATGGTCAAAATGCTGTTTTATGTATTATATTTAGAGTATGCAAAAGCATTTGACACTATACCTAATATTATTCTGGTACAGAAATTAGGAATTAATGGAATAAGGAAGCACGTGCGTGCATTGATAATGAACTGGTTAACCACTAAGGCTGGCCATACACTATACAATTTTCTTGTGCAACTTTCCTTTAGATTTACCAAAACCATGTAATATAGGGTCAAACCTACAAACTTTAAATTTGTATGCAATCAGGCAGGCCCTTGCACTACATAGTTTAAGGTAAATCTAAAGGAAATTGAATAAGAAAATTGTATAGTGTATGGCCAGCCTTAAGCCCCAGAAGATTTTACCCCCTTCCTGACCAGGGCCTATTTTGCGATTTGGCACTGCGTGACTTTAATGGACAATTGCGCGATCGTGCGACGCTGTACCCAAATGAAATTGACGTCCTTTTTTTTCCCACAAACAGAGCTTTCTTTTGGTGGTATTTGATCACCTGTGCGATTTTTTGATCATGCGCTATAAACAAAAAAAGCGAAAATTTTGAAAAAAATAACAATATTTTTCACATTTTTTTATATGAAATTCCCCCCCCCCAAAAAAATGTAAAAATCTAAATTTTTTACCATTTTAGGCCAATTTGTTTTCTGCTATATATGTTTGGTAAAAAAAATCGCAAAAAGCATATTTTTATATTTACTAACTAAGGGAAAGATTTTTGTAATTTTTATTGTTTTTTTTTTTTTAACGATCTGGCGGCGATCTGTGATTTTTTTTGCGGGACTGTGACATTGCGGCGGACAGATCGGACCCATTTTTGACACTTTTGGGGGTACCAGTGACATCACTACAGTAATCAGTGTTATACATATGCACTGTTACTGTAAAAATGACACTGAGAGGGAAGGGGTTAACTTTATTGGAGAGGGAGGGGTTAAGTGTGTCCCTAGGGGCATGTTTCTAACTGTGATTGGATGTGGCTGTGTGTGTAACAGCACAGATCAACGGTCCTACATAGCAGGACCGTATGATCTGTGTTTTTACACAGGGGAGAATGACAGGCGGCTTTGTTTACATTAGCCGCCTGCCTTTCTCCCTCTCCACCCGACGATCGCGAGTGACCGGCGGACATCGGGTCCGCCGGTCACACGCGCGGGCTTCTTAGGGTACGAGCGGGGGTGGGAGCGCGCCGCCAGGTGCGGGCGCTCGCCCCCTATTGGCTCCCAGGCTAGTGACGTACCGGTACGTCACTTTGCCTGGGAGGGGCTGATCGCGGCGGTCGGCAAGTGGTTAAGGGCAGCAGACAAAGGTTGATTGCCAAAAAGACTCGATCCAAATAGGCCGAGCCTCGCAGCAATGTACTACAAGAATTAGTAAAGGGGTGCATTTCTTTTAGGGTCCTTTCACACGGTCAGTTCAGTTTTTTTTATCCGTTCAGTCACTTTTTTTTTTTTTTAACGGACACGGATGTACTTTCTCTTACGTCCTCTGACAGTCGCCGCCCACTCATACAGTCTTCACCAATGGGTATTGACCTCTTATCCACAGGAGCAAGCTAGGCATAAGACTTGTTAAAACAAAGCAATTTACATAGACACACCTGTAGGGGGCTGTCCCTTTGGTCCAATACCCCCTGCTATCAGCCTTCCCAACTCAGTTTGTCCTCTGCCTAGTTAGGAGTAAGATAGGCTTCCTTGTGGGGCTACATGTCTCAGCCTTTCTTCTGTTTTATTACTTTTATTTGCTGAAAAGGTGTTTTCTTTGCACTACTAGCTTTTTTATTTGTCTGCGCTTAGTTAGTCGGATCTTCGGATGACTACAACGTTGCGGAGCTGGGAATCGGACTGGTCGTCCTGGTACTCCAGGACAGAGGATCTTGTGGAATCCCAGCCCGCCATCCGTTTTTGCGTCCGTTCTGTTTTTTAAACGGAAGTCAAATGGGTTCTCTTGCGATCCCAATAAATGGAACTGAACGGAATAGACGCAAAACGGATGTCAGCGGATGGTCATCCGCTAACGTCCGCAATCCCATAGACATACATTATGTCCGTTTTTCATCCGCAAACGGATGGGAGGAAAAACGGACATATAGACCGCCCGTGTGAAAGGACCCTTAGTCTTCTCATTTTTTCGTTAGGTCAGACTGTTTGTCTATCCTGCAGAGTGTGGCCAAACTCGCAGGACAGTTTAACCCTAAGCACTGATTCCTGGGTGGATTCACTATGTGCTTAAAGCAAAGCTCCACCCAAAAGGGGGAAGCTCTGCTTGTTCGCACCCCCCCCCCCCCCTCCACTGCCACATTTGGCACATTTTGTCAAAACCAGGTACCTGCTCCCACTTCCGGGGTAGGATCGCTGCACAATGATCTCAACAATCTAAAAACTTCCAGCCCCTCCTCCTTCCCCCTGCTGCCTTCTGGGAGAAGCGGGTCCCAGAAGACAGTGGGACCATTCAGAAAGCACAGTGCGACTTGCGCATGTGCAGTACGAAACAGGCTGTGAAGCTACAAGGCTTCACTTTGTTTCCCTTAGTGAAAATGCGGGCACCTGCACCCACATACGATAAACGAATCGGCTAAGGGTGCCGACAACGTGGGATACCTGGACAGGTAAGTGCCCTTATATTAAAAGTCAGCAGCTAGAGTATTTTTTTTTTTTTTTTTTACAGGCTGGAAGTCTACTTTAAAAAGTGCACCCAATTTGTGTCAATATAGAAAATGTTAGGAACTACCTCTGTGTCCTACATTAATAATGTCCTGGGAGTTTGGTTCATTAAAAGTAAGCATATGTGTGCTTTATTGCTAGAAACAGCTTTGATGATATTATTTATTATTTAGGCTCCGTGCACACTGAACATTTATCTCTGGTGCATGAGGCTCCAGCGTTTAGGTGCAGGTGGAAGGCACAAGTGCACCGTTCTGCCCCTACTGCTGGCAGCCTGTAACCCTATCAGAGGCTGACAGCTGCTGCATCTGAATGCCTGGTGGGGCTTGTGCATTGTTGCCAACATTTAAAAAAAAATTCCAGGGACACTTTGCAGCACAGCTATCAATTACCACACCCACTTCCTTGAAACTCTGCCCACTCTGCATAATTAATCTCGCCTACTTATCGAATTATAGAGTCTACTCAATATAGAGAGAATTACAGGAAATGAAAAAGGGAATTCCAAACTTAAGGCCACAGTAGCAGAGTTGGAATAAGTCTCCCATTCAGCTGCACTACTTCTGCGTAACATTTATGGGCAGCCTGATTAACAGGCACTTCCAGGGACAATATAAATTACCTGGCACAGGCTCCTATTTGCAGGGACTGTCCCAGGAAAAAAGGGACAGTTGGCAAGTATGGTCGGTGCACTCAGTGTTATTAAAGCAGAGTTCCGGCCACAAAATCGACATAGTCGATTTTGGGCCATCCGCTTGCTTTTCGTCACCTGAAAAATAAATGGATAGTTACGATTTTTTTTTTTTTGTTTACTTACCTTGTTATTGAAGAAAAATATACTCACCTTCCTTCCACTTCCTCCCTCTGTGGCCGCGGCCCGCGCCGTCACTTCCTCTTTGCACTGATTCCTGGGAGCTGAACGTCATCGCTCCCAGGAATCAATGCGCCTGCACCGTCCCCGCTCGTCAGTTCCGGTGCGGGCGCGTCATTCCCTTCTAAACACCTTCTGTGCATGTCGCGCCTGCCCTGGAAGTGACGATCGGGGCCGGTGCAGGCGCATTCTGGGAGAAGAGGACGCAGAAGAGGATGCGCTGGCTTCAGCTGCCCACATCCGAGATGGCAGCACTGGAGAGGAAATTTTCAAGGTAAGTATTTCTTCTAAAAGGTAAGTGCGACCCGGGACAGTACAGAGGCTATCCATTGTGGAATGTACTAGCCCTGACTGTCCCGGGGGTAATTTTATTGAAAAAACTTTTTTGTGGCCGGAACTCCGCTTTAATGTTTAGGGCCATATGCACTCACCGTTAAATGCAGACTTCTTGCATTCCAGGTATTCCTCCCTGGGCCCACACTGCCCTAAACATTAGTAGCAGTCAGTGCACCATTCTGCCGCAGCAACTGTCAGCGTCCCATAGAATTTTACAGGCTGCCTGGAGTAGGGGCAGGACCTGAACCTAAACGCCAGAACCTTATGCATCAAGGCTAAATCCCCAGAAATCACTCAGGTTTCTTTTATAAGTTATAACTTGTATAAGCAAAGATCCTATAGGTTTTTTTCTAAGAAGGATAGGATTTGACCAAAAATTGCTGAAAATACACCTTTGCAATTCAAACTGAGCATATAAGGAAGAAAAGCCATATGCAGAGGTTCTTCACTAAAAAGCATATTAAAAAAATGTCAATAGATACAGAGGTATAGAGAGCTTTATTTACATGGTGATCTGGACTTTTTTTTGTTTTTCCCCCCGCTTAGTCAACTTTAACTGCACTTACCTCCTCCCGTATTGGTCAGTGATGCCTTCAGGCAATCTAAAGATCTACAGACAGATGTACAGGACAGGTCAAGATTTTCAGGATTTCATCTGCCTGTATCCGGATCTAGAGATTGTTTTGACATGCAGCTCTCACTTATGGTGACCTCTACTCAAAAGTTTTCCTTAAAATAAATGTATTAAAAAAAATAAAAGAGAAGTATGGGGGGGGGCTGTTCTGCAGAATCATACTTACCTAGATGGATTGCTACATCTGTACCCCGCCGGGGGGTAGAATCAAGCGATCAAACACCACCTATCACTCAGTTCTCAGGGCTCCCTCAGCAGAGAGCTGGTGACTGTCAGTCACCGCTGTCTGCTCTGCCCCCCCTTCCCCCCCGGCACCTCTGGAGCTGTGGAGGGGGCAGGAGTGGCCAACGCAGGCTTTCAGCGGCTCGCTGATAGGCTGAGCCAGGTGTCAGTCCAGGCATGTGGGCGGATCCCAGCTTCATTGTCGCAATCTTGCCCCAGCCTCTAATTTCTTCATAAATTTATTCTTCTGCATGTCTTTGGTAAAAAACAAAATCTGAATAACTGTATATTGATTGGTTTGCGTGAAAGTTATAGCATCTACAAACTATGGTATAGTCATTGGAATTTTTATTTATTTTTTTATATGCTAGTAATGGCGGTGATCAACAACCTATAGTGGGACTGTGATAGTGCAGTGGGAAATCTGACACTAACTGACACTTTGTGGGAGCTGACTAACTGCCACTGACATCTCCAGTGACACTAATACAGTGATCAGTGCAAATAATACACACTGTCGCTGTACTAATTAAACTGGCTGAGAAGGGGTTAGCATCTAGTGCGATCAAAGGGTTAAGTGTGCCTAGCAAGTATTAATGTGTGTACTGTCTACTGTTTCTCCTAAGAAATGTGCCGGTACTTAATCCCTGGAGAAAAAAAAACAGCACATTGCTTCTGTCTGTAGAGACACAGGGCTCTCCTCTGTAATTTACTCAGCCGACCAGCAGGTGCCGGCCATAAATCATTGGCCGAGACCCACTGATCGGCTTGTGCTGCAAAGAAAGGCAGCTTAACCACTAGCTGACTGCTCACGTTGCTGCTACTGCAGCAGAACGGCTTGGCTGGGTCCAGCGACGTAGACCTACGTCGCTGGATTCCTCCCTCTCTCGGCGGCACACTTTTTCAGACACAGCGGGATTCGGGTCAGGGGAGGAGAGGCGGTGATCAACGCCGCTCTTTCCCGATCGCCGGGGAAAGAGTGAGGAAATCCGCCTGCTTCTGTAAACAAAGCAGACGGATCTTCTCTGTGACAGACAGGGAGAGATCCCAGGATTCAGCTTAGCTGAACCTGCGATCTGTGTCTGTGTCACACTATCCCCTCCCCCCACACACGTCAATAAGCATGAGGCACACATTTAACCCCTTGATCACCAACAGTGTTAACCCCTTCCCTGCCAGTGTCATTATTACAGTAACAGTACATATTTTTAGCACTGATTACTGTAGTAATGTCACTGGTCCCCCCAAAAGTGTCAAAAATGTCAGTTAGGGGTCCGATCTGTCCGCCGCAATGTCGCAGTCCTGCAAAAAAATCGCAGATCGCCGCCATTACTAGTAATTCCTAGTAAAAAAAAAATAAACAATAAAAATGACATAAATCTTTCCCGTAGTTAGTAAACGTGATAACTTTTGCACAAACCAATCAAAATACACTTATTGTGATTTTTTTTACCAAAATCATGTAGCAGAAAACAAATTGGCCTAAAATGTTAAAAAATTGTAAATTTTTTTGGGGGAATGTTATATATCAGAATGTGAAAAATATTGTTTTTTTTTTTTTTTCAAAATTGTCGCTCTTTTTTCAAAAATTAAAAATCGCACAGGTGATCAAATACCACCAAAAGAAAGCTCTATTTGTGGGGGAAAAAGGACATAAATTTATTTGGGTACAGCGTCGCATGACCGCGCAATTGTCCATTAAAGTAACGCAGTGCCGAATCGCAAAATATGGCCTGGTCAGGAAGGGGGTAAAATCTTCCGGTCTTAAAGTGGTTAAAAATACGCTCATTGAGAATTTTCTTTGTCAAAGACATGTAGCTAAATGCATTTTGGCCTAAATATATGACAAAAATTGAATATATTGGATATTTTTTAACTGTCAAAGTAGAAAATGTAAATTTTTTCACAAAATTTTCGATCTTTTTTTTTTAATATCACAAAAAATGAAAAGCACAGAGGTGATCAAATACCACCAAAAGAAAGCTCGGTTTGTGGGGAAAAAAAGGACGTAAATTTTGCTTTACCGCGCAATTGTTAAAGTCACGCAGTGCCAAGTTGAAAAAAGTGGCCTTGGACGTTTTCCAATTTTACTCCTGGGTTGTCGCCCTGTCAGTCATAGGCTGATGATGGGGGCATTAAGCAGTCATTTCAATTACCCAATCATGGTCCACTGATGTCACCACCAGGAAGCCCACCCTGGGAATTGTCATGCAGCCATCACTGGAGTTCATGCATGTATTCAGAGCAAAAGATATGGAACAAAAGATAAAAAATCGGTAAAAACGGAAAATTTATATCAAATACTTACCGTAATTTTCCTTTCCTGATGGACTCCATGGCAGCATACGTTTGGGTAGTCCCGCCTCCACTCATACCCTATAGGACCCCACTCCCATAAATCCTTGCTCCCTTTCAGCATCCGTGTTCTGTAACTAGCCTACTCAGGAACTGGGAGGGGACTCCTGCTGCCATGGAGTCCATCAGGAAAGGAAAATTACGGTAAGTATTTGATATAAATTTTCCGTTTTCCTGACAGACTCCATGGCAGCATACGTTTGGGAAATAACTCGCCAAAACACAATTGGGTGGGCAGATGCTGACAAATTTTAATTAACACCTGCAACAGATAACACTTGAGCACCAAAACCAACAGAAGAAAGAGCCGCCGGCTCAACACAATAATGTGACATAAATGTATGAATGGACGACCAAGACGCTGCTCTGCAGACCACATCCGGAGCGACGTGTCTTGAAGCTGCCCATGAAGTAGCGACACCACGCGTAGAATGTGCAGTCACCGCTTTTGGAGGAACCAGGCCCTTCTCTATATAAGCCCACTGAATCGCCTCTACTATCCAGGAGGCAACTGATCTTGAAGAGGCACGCATACCTTTGTTCTTCCCAGACAATAGGACAAAGAGATAATCTGTCTTCCGGAAAGAGGCTGTAGCTTCCAAGTACTGTCTGAGCGTGTTGCCCACATCCAGAGGATGGACTTCCGGAGGTTCGGCCGATGAATTGAAAGTAGGGAGAACAATTTCTTGGTTCTCAAGGAAGACCGACGTGACTTTAGGCCTTGCTCCCAGCATTGGAATGAGGACAACTCTGTCCGGGAAAAAAGTCAGAAAGGGTTCCTTACTTCCCAGACTTTGGATCTCTGACACCCTTTTTGCAGATGTGATGGCCACCAGAAAGACCGTCTTGAGGGTGAGATGTTTTATAGATATAGGATCTTCAAGACTTGAGCCAACTGAGGATAAGAAATCCAGGACCAAAGGCATGTCCCACTTGGGGAATCTCAACTTTTTCTGTGGCCTTAGCCTTACTGCCCCTTTGAAGAATTGCCTGATCAAAGGATGTGTAGCCCAGGAAATGCCTGTGAAAGCGGATATGGCTGAGACTTGGACTCGTAAGGCGCTCACTGAAAGAGGTAATACCAAACCTGACTGGAGAAAAGATAGAATATCCTGCACGGAAGGAGATGACCAGGACTTTCCTTTGGACTCTAGGAAAGAAGTAAACCTAGCCCAAATCCTTTCATAGGTTTTATTCGTGCTTTGTCTTCTAGCACTCAAAAGAGTTGGTATGGCTACTTCCGGACATCCTAACGCTTCCAGCCTTCCCCTTTCAAAAACCAGACCCGAAGGTGCAGACGGGCTGGGCATGGGTGAAGGATGGAGCCCTGGGACAGCAGATCTGCCCTGAGAGGAAGAGGGACTGGATCGCGGTAGCTCAGCTGGAATAATAGGGGAAACCACGGTCTGTTGGGCCAGAACGGGATTACTGCAACCACTTTGACTGACTCCATCTGGACTCTCCGCAGAAATTGAAAGATGACTGGCACTGGGGGAAAGGCATAAGCCTTGTGAAACTTCCAGCAATCTGTCAGGGCATCCACCCCGAATGCTCTGGGATCTCTGTTCCTCGAGTAAAACTTCTGCAACTTTCTGTTGTTGAAGGAGGCAAATAGATCCACCTCTGGGATGAACTCCAAGGACAGGATCCAGTTGAACACATCCTCGTGGAGAGACCACTCGTTGTTGTTGAGTTGTGTTCTCGAGAGGAAATCCGCCTGTGTGTTCTGAGCCCCTGGTATGTAAACTGCCGACAGATTGACCAGGTTTTTCTGAGCCCAGGTCATTATTGGCTCTACTTCCCGAAGCAGGGATGCACTGCGAGTTCCACCTTGTCTCCTCACATAGGCTACTGCAGTCGTGTTGTCTAACCTCAGCATGACTGAGGTGCCCCGAATGAGGTGGCTGAAGGCTAGTAACACTTGAAAGGCCGCTCGTAGTTCTAAGATGTTGGACACAGTCTGGCGAGACAAAAAGTCCCATTTCCCTTGGGCCATCTCTGTTCCGCAATGACCGCCCCAGCCGGTGTTGCTGGCGTCTGATGTCACTATCACCCAAGATATGGGGGCTATGGAGTGACAATTGTGCAAATTCTTCAGCTGTAGCCACCAAGGAAGCCAGCTCTTCATGGTTGCTGTTATTACTATTCTCTGAGAATTGCTGACTCCGTTCCATTGCTGAAGAAAACCCCTCTGAAAAGGCCTCATCTTCCAGAGAGCCCACTTCACCATGGGGGCTGTTGACACCATGGTGCCAATTACTCTTAGGCATTGTTTTGCTGTGAGACGGGATGCCGACAAAGCCATAGACACTCTGTCCCTGATTATTGGAATCTTCTCCTCTGGCAGAGAGATGGTACTGTTCTTGGTGTTGAACAGCGCGCCCAAAAAGACCAGGGTCTGAGTGGGAATCAGATGGCTCTTTTCTCTGTTCAGGATCCAGCCGAACTTCTCCAGAGACGAGATGACCAGAGCTAGATGTTCCAGGATGACAGACTTGTCTTGGGCCAGAAGAAGGAGGTCGTCCAGATAATGATAAAGACGGACCTCTCTCAGTCTTATTAAGGCTACCACCGCTAACAAGACCTTCGAAAAGGTACGAGGCGACGTGGAAAGCCCGAAGGGGAGACATACAAATTGCAGATGACGTTGGCCGACCGAGAACCTCAGATATTGCTGAAACTCTGTTGCCACTGGCACGTGGAAGTATGCATCCTTCAGGTCTACTGAGACCATCCAATCTCCCGGTTGAACGGCTTGCTGAATGGAGAATAGAGTCTCCATCTTGAATTTTTCTCCTTTGATGAAGCGATTCAAGTGCGTCAGATCTATCACTGGTCTCCAGGCGCCGCTCTTTTTGCGCACCATGAAAAGAGGGGAGTACACTCCGAGTCTTCTTTCTGATTCTGGCACTGGAACCACTGCTCCTTGAGTGACTAGCGAGTCTACGTAGGATAAGAGAATCTCTCTCTTGTCTCCTGACCGCGGAAGGGAGGTAGGAACAAATCTGTCTCCGGGAATACTGATGAAGATCCAAGAATGACCTGCAGAGACTGTGTTGACGACCCAAGCATCCCGGATTGAGGCCGCCCAGACCTGCCGAAAGTGAAAGAGACGACCCCCCACCTGACCGGCCTGAGCGGGCCCAATCTCAAAAGGACTTTGAGGTGTCTCTATCCCCAGATGGATTGCTCTTGGGGCCTTTCCGAAAGGAAGACTGCCTGGACTTCCAATTTATTCCAAACTCCCTTCCTGGCCTATAACTACGTGCCTCCCTGGCACGGTCAGTACTTGGTTTTCTAGGAGGAAGTCTCTTCTGACCAAGAAGACGCCTATCCTGGGGAAGGAAGCCCGACTTACCACCAGTAGCCTTAGAGATGGCGCTATCCAACTTATTCCCAAAGAGGGAAGAACCCTCAAAGGGAATGCGGCACCATACCTGCTTAGAAGCAGGATCAGCCAACCAAGGGCGTAGCCAAAGTGCACGCTTTGCCGTAACTGATGATAGCATCCCTCGAGCTAACAGGCGGATCATATCAATAGACACCTCCCCCAGGAAGGCTGATGCTAATTTCAACTCCTGGATAGGAGAGCTCTTGGCTGCATCTTCAGAGAAACTTCTGAGGGAGTCATCGACATTGTCCACCCATACTTCCATGGCTTTGGACAGGGATGCCAAGGCTAGGGCCGGCTTGCAAGCAGCACCCACTGAAAGATAGACACGCTTCAGATCCGTGTCAATTTTCCTGTCAAGAGGATCCTTAAAGGAAACCGTATCCTCAAGAGGCAAAGTGACATGTTTCACAAGCCTCATAACAGCCGCATCCACAAGCGGAGGAGATTCCAGGTGTCTGACTTCCTCTTCCTTGAACGGATAAAGTTTAGCCAATTTTGAGACCATGGAGTTCTTTCTCTCCACCTTGCTCCATTCTTCCGTTATGATTTCCCCCAATTCGGGAATAAATGGAAAATTCAGCCGCTCCTTGCTCAGCTGCTTAAAGTATTTTCTCTGCTTTGGGGCGGAGACCGCTGGGTCTTCCCAATTTAAGGTTTCTCTGACGGCCTTTACTAACGGTGGAACCAGATTGAACGAAAATCCTAAGCTAGGCTCGTCTTCATCCGAATCGCTGTCAGACTCAAATACGGAGGGATGGCTAGGCTCAGACGATTCCGGGGCCCGTCCGCCAATGGACTCTCTAACAGGGGAAGCGGATGGATCTGGCGTTGGAGACTGCCGCTTATTAAGATCAGCCAGGGAGTCTTTGACTATGCGTTTGACCATAGATTCAAGATGCTGGTCAGAACCTCCTCTTTCACCCGCTGCCCGGGAATAACAGGAGTCGCATAGCGATTTTCCGTCCAGTAATCGGATACCACAGCCCCAGCACTTTGTCTCGCTGGATTGGCGTGAAGACCTAGGAGGTGACCGGTCTTTACTACGGTATCTGGACTTGGATGAGCCATGTCTGGAGGAAGAGCGATGAGGCTGCGTTTTAGCATGGCGATCTTCCCGCGTGCCCTGAGGTTGTTCGGACCTAGAGGAGGAGCTGCAAAGAGAAACATAGGGAATACAGAATAAGACTGACCAAATGTCCTGCTCCCCCCATTCCAGCCCTGTGCTTACCTAAGAGAGGGCTGGTCACAGGGGAGCGGTGCAGTATCCATTTGGAAAGCAGCAGATACACTGGAAGAGATGATGCAAAGTATGCTAACAACTGGCATAATACTATTATAGCCACACATAGTAAGCCCCCCTTAATGTAGATCCACATACCTGTTAATATCAGTGAAAAAATGTGGGAACGCCGATCTACAGTCAGTCCCACCGAATGTGGGACTGACAGCTCTTTAAATTTGGCGCCGGCCGTGACGTCACGGCCGCGTCAACTGCGCATGCGCGAATAGCGGCATTTGCCGCTACTGCGCATGCGCGAACCAAGCCTCGTTCCCGGCCGGCCGGCGCGCATGCGCAGAGCGGCCGAGAATCACCGGAGATGGAACGCAGAGCGTTCCACGGCGCCATAGAGCCTCCAGGAAGCATACCGAGAGGAGATTTAGCCGCACACTAAACCACCAGGGAACTGAAAAGACCACTAAGAGCCACCAGGTAAGAAGGGGAATAAAATAAGGCAAAGGTACTTACCCCCTCCAGAACGCTTACCACTAGACACCAGGGAAAACATCAGAGTCAGCCACCGGGACACACATACTCCATTGTTGGGGCAAAAAAAGAACACGGATGCTGAAAGGGAGCAAGGATTTATGGGAGTGGGGTCCTATAGGGTAGGAGTGGAGGCGGGACTACCCAAACGTATGCTGCCATGGAGTCTGTCAGGAAAACATTTTATTAAAAAAAAAAACAAAATGTGTAATTTTACACAGTGCTTTAGGCAAATTAAATGTCATTCTATTTAAATGTGCATCTTCTTTAAATAAAGTTACATGTATTATTTCACAATTACCTTAGAGACTGTCACTTTGTCTATTCTGGTTCTCTTTAAAGAACAACACCCGATGAAGCCTTAGCTGCCATCCCTATCTTTGTGATCATCCATGTGATGAAGGTGAGTATCTAAAGGGTGGGGTGGTGTTTCTATTAAGAGAACCTGTCTCTCTGCTTTCTGGCTGCATTCACACTTTCACGTAGTGGGAACAAGCGTTACTGCTCATGATTTTGTTTGAGCATTTTGTACGCAATTATGCATGTCGCATAGGGCCAGCGCATTCTCTTGAATGGGCTGCCTTATGAGCATTTGTCGGCCAAAAACAATCTCTTGTACCTTCACGGGTGACAAGCTTCACGCGATTTTTAAAGGTGTGGTTTGCTGCAATCGCCATGCGATCCTGTCGTGTGACAATCTTGGCAAAATCTCATCGCATTTGGGGTGCCATTAGGGACAATGGCACCCAAATGCATGTAGTGTGTTGTGCAGCATGCAACGGATTTGGAATCTCAGCAACTATGCCTGCAATTCCAAATCGTGAAGTGTGAATGGAGTCTAAAGGGACAAAGTATCTATTGACTTCTGTAGAATAGCAGAGTGAAATGTGGCCACAAGATAATGTTTGTCTGCTCTATGTGGTGGTATTTCATATAGTATATACTAGTGATCGACCGATATCGTTTTTTAATGCCGATACCGATATTTTGATCATCGGATACCGGTATCGGCCGATATTTTCAGACATTAAAAAAAATAAATACATTTTTTTTTTTCACAGGTACTCTTGTGGAGGGATCTGGGGGTCTAAAAGACCCCAAACCCCTCCTCTGCACTTAAAAGCATTCAAAACTTCCGGGTTTTTTACATCAGGTCTTCTCTTCGGCGGCGATGGAGGTAGGATGCCCAGGTCTCCCGGTGGGACAGCGGACCCGGGCGAGCCGCAGAAGGCGGCGGGAAGGGGGGGACGTCCCCTCCTGCTCCTTGTAATGACAGCCGAGCGGCTTCTCAGCCACATCGGTTGTCATTACAAGACTGCCGACCATCGGCTATGGACGCCGGTACCGGGGGGATGCCTCTAGCTGCAGGCATCACTCCGGTACAGCATTTTCCCGAAATATCGGCAATATCGGTAACTTCAGGGGCCGATTCCGATATATCGGGGAAAATGCATATCGACCTCCAATATATCAATGTTGCTGATAATCGGTCGATCTCTAGTATATACAGTAGGTGATTGCTCTTGATTTTTCTAGCCTGGAAAAATACAAGAATTCTCCCCTGTTGCTATAGATAATGACATCCACTAATCCCTCTTCTGGCTTTTATCAATGGTTCCATTAAAGAATGTATTTATTGTACTCTACTGCTGAAAACCAACACACTGTCACAAACTATGATAATACACTTTGCTAAATGTCATAGTGTGGGAGTGTTTAGAATAAAAAAATGAGTAGCAAGCTGTAGACAGAACATTAATTCTTTACACATATCGAAGCACTGCCCTGCTCATTGCCTTGCAATTCAGAAGTATTTGCATGAATCACTTTAAGGCGTGACCACTATTTTAGATGACAAGTGAAAGACAAACTAGGTGTGACTTTCAGGTTTTTTTTTTTTACCAGTAAGGTCAGACTGAGCACAGGCACTGACAGTTCCTGATACAAGAGATGAAGTTGGGTTGTGTGTCAGTGCTTATTTCTGCTCTCTTGCTGAGTCTGGATTGTAGAGACCTGTTCAACAAGCACTCTCCAGCCAGGCGCAGGTTTAAACCAGATATGTATGTAGATGCCACTTGCCCTTCAAAAAGGATTTGAGGACGCTGGAAGACACAATCTGGGTTAAATAAACTAACTAAAGTTTTAGGTCTCATGCACACAGGGCGTTTGAAAAAATGAGCTGCAAAGCCAGTTCTAACACCAGTAAAAGCAGCTGTGAAAACGTGCTTTTAGAAGCGTTTTGTATTGGCATTAATGCACGTTTTAGCTACGTTTAGCAGCGTTAGCGTTTAGAAGCCTTTCTCTGCCCTCTTCTATTTTCCATCCTCAAATCCAACTACTACAGCTTAAAAACGTCTGACGTGGCCTAATTCTGTATGCGGCTTTTAGCAGCGTCAGGCATTTTTACAGCTTAACGCTGCGGCTCCAGAACGCGCTGGCCCTGGGTTTTTTTTACAGCTTAAAAATGCCTATGCCACTTGCAGCACCTAAAAGCCTGTGTGTGCATGAGGCCATAGAATAACACGGAGAGGCCTTTTTAAGCTGCAAAAAAAAAAAAATGTCTGACGCTCCTAAAAGCAGCTATAAAAACGACCTGTGTGCATGAGGTCTAAAGATCAGAATATATCTTCACTTGTACACACATAATAATACATTAGGTTTCACTTCGTAAGAAAAATGTACACTCAGCTGTTTTGTTCTAAATCAATGGTAATAGGCTATCAGTAGAATCTGCAATTACAGTGAGAGGAAAAAGTATTTGATCCCCTGCTGATTTTGATTGTTTGCCCACTGACAAAGAAATGATCATGATATATGATAACTACGCGCCTCTGGTATTTGTATTTTTGGTAAGCTATGAACTATGAATAGTTATAGTATATGGTGTAGATTTAAAACTGCGCTATACCTCTCATAAGGTGTCAACCATATGGACACCAAATATAAAGGGACCGGCTATATATTGCAATTGTACCCAATGTGATGGTTACCTAAAACATTATGGTACTTTACCATTGACGATAGATGTAAAAGTTGCCTAAAACATTATGATGGTAAAATTGCAATATGTTTCAATAAAAATTACAATGCAATAAAAATTCCAATAAAATGACAATAAAAATGTTCAATACATTGTAGATCTTCTAAGAAAGGCGGAAAAAAGGGGAAAAAAAGTGCAATGGTGCAGAAAGAGTCTCTGTATATAGGTGACTATTGCCCCGTACACACGTGCAGATTATCTGAAGACTTTTGTCTTCAGATTTACCTTTTCTATGTAGTGCAAGGGCCTGCCGGATTGCATACAAATTGAAAGTGTTTAGGTTTGACCTCATATTATATGGTTTTGGTAAGTCTGCAGACAAAAGTCTTCAGATAATCTGCACGTGTGTACGGGGCATATGTTGTGCTCCCTCGTTGATCACCACTGGTGCTCAAATGGTAAGAAGGCTCACTTACCAGATGGATTGGATTCCTGATGGCGTACGCCAACAAGGAATCTATAAGGCTTGATAATAGTGCCTCCCGGCTCCTAATTTCAGCTAGGGTCCCCAGGGCGTGGGTTACTCTCACTGATGGATGGTGGACACTAGACTTCTTTCCCCCGGATACTTGATGACTCCAAATGTGGGAAATATAAGACAAAGAGGCTTCTCCAAGTGCAGAGTGTTAAAACTCCTTTATTTTTCCACATAAAACTTAAAACCACTGCAAGATCCTTAAAACCATTCCGGAATGTGTGGGCACTCAATATAAAAACTCCACTTCAAATGTGCAATATATAAAAACAAAGTCCATAAAGAACAGTCTTTCAGACGAAAAACAAGGTATATAATGCCCCCTGTCCTCACTCAACTTAAGTTGGCACGCACGTAGCCTCGCTCCGAAGTCCGCAGGTGGAACGCACGCCGTAGACCATGCTTCCGGGTCCGACAAAGTACACACGTAAAAAGTCCAACCGCGAGGCTGGGAACTATACCTGTGAGGACAGGGGCATTATATACCTTGTTTTTCGTCTGAAAGACTGTTCTTTATGGACTTTGTTTTTATATATTGCACATTTGAAGTGGAGTTTTTATATTGAGTGCCCACACATTCCGGAATGGTTTTAAGGATCTTGCAGTGGTTTTAAGTTTTATGTGGAAAAATAAAGGAGTTTTAACACTCTGCACGAGGAGAAGCCTCTTTGTCTTATATTTCCCACATTTGGAGTCATCAAGTATCCGGGGGAAAGAAGTCTGCTGTCCACCATCCATCAGTGAGAGTAACCCATGCCCTGGGGACCCTAGCTGAAATTAGGAGCCGGGAGGCACTATTATCAAGCCTTATAGATTCCTTGTTGGCGTACGCCATCAGGAATCCACTCTATCTGATAAGTGAGCCTTCTTACCATTTGAGCACCAATGGTGATCAACGAGGGAGCACAACATAGTCACCTATATACAGAGACTCTTTCTGCACCATTGCACTTTTTTTCCCCTTTTTTCCCCTTTCTTAGAAGATCTACAATGTATTGAACATTTTTATTGTCACTTTATTGTAATTTTTATTGCATTGTAATTTTTATTGAAACATATTGCAATTTTACCATCATAATGTTTTAGGCAACTTTTACATCTATCGTCAATGGTAAAGTACCATAATGTTTTAGGTAACCATCACATTGGGTACAATTGCAATATATAGACGGTCCCTTTATATTTGGTGTCCATACGGTTGACACCTTATGAGAGGTATAGCGCAGTTTTAAATCTACACCAAAGAAATGATCAGTCTATAATTTTAAGAGTCCATTCACACTAATACGACTTGTCAGGCGACTTGGTCAGCCTGACAAGTCGTGCACCGTTGCGGTCCATTGTGTAGTACGGGAACCGTTCTAATAGGAGCGGCACAAGTCGCTCCGACTTAGAAAAAGGGTCCTGTACTACTTCGGGGGGCCTGGAGCGACTTGCATAGACATTCATTTTATGAAGTCTGTGCAAGTCGTGCCGAAGTCGCGCTGCACGCGACTTCACAGGTCGCCCCCGAAGTCATGCCGCTTCAGTGTGAATGTGGTGTAATGGTAGGGTTATTTTAACAGTGAGAGACAGAATAACAACAACAAAAATCTAGAAAAACTTTTAATGAGTGAAATAAGTATTTGATCCCTTCGCAAAACATGACTTAGTACTTGGTGGCAAAACCCTTGTTGGCAGTCAGAGAGGTCAGAGGTTTCTTGTAGTTGGCCACCAGGTTTGCACACATCTCAGGAGGGATTTTGTCCCACTCCTCTTTGCAGTTCCTCTCCAAGTCATTAGGGTTTTGAGGCCGACATTTGGCAACTCCGAACCTTCAGCTCCCTCCACATATTTTCTATAGGATTAAGGTCTGGAGACTGGCTAGGCCACTCCAGGACCTTAATGTGCTTCTTTTTAAGCCACTCCTTTGTTGCCTTGGCCGTGTGTTTTGGGTCATTGTCATGCTGGAATACCCATCCACGACCCATTTTCAATGCCCCGGCTTAGGGAAGGAGGTCCTCACCCAAGATTTGATGGTACATGGCTCCGTCCATCGTCCTGTTGATGCAGAGAAAGTTTTCCTATCACCATAGCATAAAAACACCCCCAATGTTTCCACCTCCATGTTTGATGGTGGCAAGCTGAGTAATAAGTTGAGTTGATGCCAAAGAGCTCAAATTTGGTCTCATCTGACCACAACACTTTCACCCAGTTCTCCTCTGAATCATTCATATTTTTATTAGCAAACTTCAGACGGGCCTGTACATGTGCTTTCTTGAGCAGAGGGACCTTGCGGGTGCTGCAGAATTTCAGTCTTTCACGACATAGTGTGTTACCAATTGTTTTCTTGGTGACTATGGTCCCAGCTGACTTGAGATCATTGTCAGGGTCCTCCCATGTTGTTCTGGGCAGATTCCTCACCATCCCCATGATCATTGAAACTCCACAAGGTGAGATCTTCGATGGAGCTCCAGAACGAGGTAGACTGACAGTTATTTTGTGTTTCTTCCATTTGTGAATAATCGCACCAACTGTTGTCACCTTCTCACCAAGCTGCTTAGCGATGGTCTTGTAGCCCATTCCAGCCTTCTGTAGGTCTGCAATCTTGTCCCTGACATCCTTGGACAGCTCTTTGGTCTTAGTCATGGTGGGGAGATTGGAATCTGATTGATTGCTTCAGTGGACAGGTGTCTTTTATACAGGTAACAAGCTGCGATTAGGAGCACTCCCTTTAAGAGAGTGCTCCTAATCTCAGCTTGTTACCTGTATAGAAGACACCTGGGAGCCAGAAATCTTGCTGATTGATAGGGTATCAAATATATTTTTCACTCATTAAAATGCAATTCAATGTTTCATTTTTTTGAAATGCATTTTTCTGGAATTTTTTGTTGTTATTCTGTTTCTCACTGTTAAAAATAAACCTACTATTAAAATTTTAGACTGATCATTTCTTTGTCAGTGGGCAAACCTGCAAATTCAGCAGGGGATCAAATACTTTTTTCCCTCACTGTAGGCTGGATTCACATCTTTGTGATGGGTAAATGCAACATTAAAGTGGTTGCAAAGGCTGGAATTTTTTTTACCTACTCTGTGCAATGATGTGCTGTCCGCTCCTCCTCTCTTCGGAGTGCCCCAATTGCAAGCCGTTACCTATGGGGTACACTTGTAGCCTTTAGGACTGTGCCTTTTCTATGAACAAAGCAAAACACTTTATCACCGTACAGCATTTATTTTTTTCAAGGGGTACGGTGTGGACTCTGGTGTAAAGGGTAACTCTGATGTAAGGGGGATTCTGCTCACCAAAGCCCCCACTTATATCATTGCCCTAAATTCTGTGCTGGCTATGGGCAGTCTGAAAGAGAGTGTCACAGAAACGTAGCTTAAACAATTGCAGCCAGCCCTCTGTATAGTTGGCAGTCCTGGTGATTAGGATTTGCCCAGGCACACCTGGCCCGTGCAGATGGCTATGTGCGTCCATCTCAGTGCTCTTCTACATGGAATGCGTGCCTCAAAATCATGTCACTGTTTATAACTGGTACATGAATTTGTCCCCCGCACTGACATTTGTCATGCGGAGGAACGTCAGAGTTCTAAACAGTGTGTTAGACACTCTTTATAAAACCCTCTAGTTTATATGCTGAGTACCACTAATTTTCCTACTGGCATTCATCGTCTGCACTCTACTTTACAAATCCTTATAGATACTGGTGTCCTCATCTTTTTAAATATCCTTAGTTTATGGAAATGCTACACCATCATGTTCACTAGTTACTCACTGTCCTCGCTCTCAGTCTACACACAGATAAATAAGTAATACACTAAAGAATTAAAGCAGAACTGCAAGTCACTAATGAAATCTTATGGGCCTACTCACACTCTTCTGTTAGTGGGTCACAGTAGCGCACGATACATTGCAACACACATTAATGCATATGCTTTGCGATGCAGTGCACCGCAATCCATTGTTACCCAATACCGTGTGTTGTGGTGTGCTATTTCCCCCCAAAAAAATGCTGAAAATAGGTTTTCTGTCTGTACTTATGCATTGGTAGCTCATTCAAAATGAATAGGCTGCCATAACACAATGTACATTAACATGTAAAGCAATGTGTGTGCCTGATGCAAAACACAGGAGCTGCAATGGATCTATGAAATCCTTTTTATGTAACTGCTGAAAATAGATGAACTTCTTAATATTGCATAGCACTGTTCAATCCTGCACTTCTTTTCAAAGCTGCAGTCCCCATTTTTAAATAAATCTAAAGTCAAACCTTTAAATGGGTATAACCCACCTGTCAGTTTTTTTTTGGTGTTTTCTTTTTGTTTTCTTTGTAAAAGTAGCACCCCTCTAGGTAGGTGCTAGAGAGAATATAATTTGGATCCTGACTGCTTGCCAGAAGGATTGCGAAGTAAATCTATGTTTCTTTCTGCCTACCAGAGAGCAGGATCTGCTAGTGAGGTCTGCTGAATGTGCTCAGGTGCAACTCAGTTTGTCTGAAGTGTTTCACACTGGTCCAGTAGGGAGGCATATTGGACAGTGGGAGGAAACCTGACAAATTAATGCACAGGCATTTAGTACAGCCCTGGTGATTGGCAGAGGAAAGTGCATCAGTGCATTCTGGGATACTGTATAAATGCCAGGAGCACATGTGCTCGGGGTCTTTTAGCTGGAGAGCGGATTACCGGAGGGAGGGGGCGGCTGCCTCCTCCTCTGTAGAAGGGCCATGCAGCCTCAGGTGGTCAACCTCTGAGGGCCTAAAGTGCCAGAGAGGAACTGAACCCGGAGGTCCTGTAAAGCTGACTGGAAGGGAGACACTGGAAGGATCTGATTCTGCATACAGTGAGTACAGATCTGTGTCATGGGGCCTGACCTGGGGGGGGGCATCCTTGCAGCTAGAAGAGTCAGTGGACAGGTGTCAGTAAAGGGGATGCTAAAGAGTATCCTGAAGATAATGTAGTTTACCAAGTCTATTGCTGGAGAGAGAGCAAAGAGACTTAACCCTTTACATACACGTGGCAGTATGGTCCAAGCAGTGTGACTGCTTCCAGAAGTAACCTGGTGAGGCCAAGTGAGTTGTCTTTATCAACTGTATAAAGTTCCAGTTGGAGTATCCCACCATTCCTTTCGCCCATTCCGCAATAAATACTAAACACCAAAACCCCTGGACTGTTTATTGAGTAAAGAGCCATTGGGAGTAAGGGTGGATATGTGAACTGTGCCCTAAGTGACTGTCTGCTGGTAATCAGAGGAGGTCCAACAAGTAATCATACATCAAGCCCTACGGGGACAGTGTTACATAAACACAGTAGGAAGTAGGAGGAAATCCAAGTACAGTAAGGCTGGGTTCACACTATTGCGATCTCAGACATTGCATGTGCTTTGCACCACATTGCTGTGCAGATCACATGCAATGTCTGTGCGATGCGAATTGAGCCTTACCATTTGTTTGGCTGAATTTGCATTGCATTCATACCAAAATGGCGCAGGACCCTTTTTTTGGTCCGCACTGGAATCGGATCGCATGGATGTTCACACCTATGTGATCCAATTCCTGCAGCATTTTACAGTTTCCACTGCGATCTGCAAACCAATCTTGGGGTGTCATTAACTTTGTATTGACACCCGCAGCAGGTCACAGAGAGCAGTGTGAACTGCCTGCAAATTAGATGAGATATGGGAACCCACACAGGAATCGTGCTGATTCCCGCATCGCATATGTGTGAAATCTTCCTTAGGGTCACCATGCACATTGCGATCTGGCCGTGCAATCTTTGCACAATCAACTTTAGATTTACCGAAATTATGTAGTATGAGGGCCTACCTTAAGTTGACAGAGCCACTGCCCCTCAATTAGCAGATGCATTATCTGCCTGCAGCATGCACTCCCTCAGTTTGCTATAGAGCTCTTTATTTACCTATTTTTTTTAAGGACAGCTAGCCCAATGGCCAATTGATTGCTTAGGCCTGTCAGTCTGAAACAGGAAGTGCTTTTCCTGGCAGGATCTCAGGTGAGGAACTATGCAAGATTCACAAAAAAAAATAAATAAATGCTTTGCTTAATGTGGAACTTCACTCTCTCAATCAACATTGACTAGTTTTAATCTTTATGCTGCTAGCATTGGTAAATAGATAGGAAGTTATATAATATTTACTTGTTTTACATTCTTTTATCCATTTCTTCAGTTACTTCCTGGTTTCAATGCCCAGACAAATAATGTCATACATCCCAGGAGTCTTCAGAAGAGGAGCAGGGGATTTCTTGGCTAAGCACACCCTCCTGCCTACATGCCTGAGCTAAGGGGAGATGGATTCCAGGAAGTAAATTCTACTTGAATTATCTACCCTTACTCAAGAAGGCCATGACTAGAAATGCTCGGGAGTGTTTTTTAAATTGTTTTCTCAGCAAAATAAAGCATGGATGGGCGGGGGAGCTTGCTTTGAATACTAAAAATTATATAAATAGTGATTTTTCTTTGTGGTGTTCAGATACAGTTTAGATCTGCTTTAAGGAAATTGTACACAGTTGGACATGATGTCACACATACTGACAATTCGATTTTTGGCTTTAGAAACACTTCAAAAACCATCTTTAAAGGGACAAGTGGGGAGAAAGTTGGCTATGTATGTAGTATGCTGCCTTGGAGCTCTGAATGCTGGATTTCAATCCCACCTAGGACACTATCTGCCCTCCTTCAAGACCAAGCCATTTTTTTGCGTCACGGTACTGCATTACTTTAACTGACAATTGCACGGTTGTGGGACGCTGTACCCAAATACAATTTGTATCCTTTTTTTCCCACAAATAGAGCTTTTGTTTTGGTGGTATTGGATCACCTCTGCAGGTTTTTATTTTTTGCGCTATAAACAAAAAATCAAAGACAATATGAAAAAAAAAAAACAATCTTTTTTTTTACTTTCTGCTATAAAAAAAAAAAATCTAATTTCCTAATCAATTTAGGCCAATATGTATTCTGCTACATATTTTTGTTTAAAAAAAAAAAAATCTCAATAAGTTTACATTGAATGGTTTGCACAAAAGTTATAGCAACTACAAACGATGGAATATATTTAAGGAATTTTTATTTTTTTTATTTCTTGTACTAGTAATGGCGGCGATCAGCGGCTTATAGTAGGACTGCGATATTGTGGTGGATAAATCACTTTTGACAAATTTTTTGGAGCCAGTGACAGTAATACAGTTATCAGTGCTAAAAATATGAACTGTCACTGTACTGACACTGGCATGGAAGGGGTTAACATCAGGGGCAATCAAAGGGTTAAATGTGTTGCTAGGGAGTGCTTGCTAACTGTGTGGGGGTGCTTGTACTGCTGAAAGGCAGAGATCCGTTTTTTTTGCTTAGCAGAAACATAAGATCACTGTCTTCCTTTGTCACAGAATGGAAAACTGCCTTGTTTACATAGGCAGATCGGCGTTCTGCCTGTGCTTCGAACGATCATAGGGTCGCAGGGAACATTGCGTCTACCGGACCTGCTGATTGGCTCCCGCTGTGTCCAATCGCAGTGGGAGCGGGTCACCCACAGCGCGCGTGCGTGCCCCAGACCTGAAAATGCAGAATCACGCCCCGCAATAATGTACGTGGGGCGGTTAGCAAGAGGTTAAAGGGAATCTAAACTCAAGAACAAAAAATGTAATGTATTGCAGGTTATCTTTCCTAAGTGATGGCAGCTGTTTTTTTTTTTTTCTTCTTTTTTCTTTTCAACTGATGATTCTGCTGGCCAAATGCTTGAATAAAAACACGCTTCCTTGTACTTATAAAAATCTTTGATTGCTGTGCCACAAGCTGGAGTCTCAAGGACACAAACCCCAGTACAATAATTAAAGAAAAAAAATGATAAAAAGCTTTCATTACAAATGGTTTTACACAAACTGTGGAAGAGCGTGTTACGCTAAGTGTGGAAGGATGTGTGCATTTTGTACAGAGTGCAAGGTTCAGGGGTGCGTTGTACAGGATGCAAGGTTCAGGGGTGCGTTGTACAGAGTGCGAAGGTTCAGGGGTATGTTGTACAGGGAGTAAGGTTCAGGAGTACCTTGTATAGAGTGCAAGGTTTAGGAATGCGTTGTACAGACTGCAAGATTCAGGAGTGCGTTTCGTACAGACTGCATGGTTCAGGAGTGCGTTTCGTACAGACTGCAAGGTTCAGGTGTGCGTTTCGTACTGACTGCAAGGTTCAGGAGTGAATTTAGTACAGACTGCAAGGTTCAGGTGTGCGTTTCGTACAATCTGCAAGGTTCAGGAGTGCATTTCGTACAGACTGCAAGGTTCAGGAGTGCGTTTCGTACAGACTGCAAGGTTCAGGTGTGCGTTTCGTACAGACTGCAAGGTTCAGGAGTGCATTTCGTACGGAGTGCAATATGTACAGAGTGCAAGGTTTAGGAGTGCATTGTGTACAGAGTGCATTGTGTACAGAGTGCAAGGTTTAGGAGTGCGTTAAATATAGCATACTTATCTTAAAATCTTGATTAGCAGCATACAGGAGCCGAGGGTAGAATGACGGCATCAGATGGAACATAAATGAGTGCAGCCTATAGCAGGACATGCAGCAGTGTAACATCTATCCAGCTCAGCCATGGATTGGTGGGCAAGCTAGGGTTAGCCACAATGAGAGTGACTGGAGCTGTCAAATTGAAGCACTGATGTCAGGGATGGGCGGGGCGGGTATGCGGGGCTCCGCCCCTTTTCCCAATGCATAAACAAACAGGCGGCCTGTATACATTGCTGGCCGGGGAGGAAGGTGGCAGGGACCAATTGTAACTACTGTATGTGCACCCACAGTGGTGTATAATTTAGGTTTATTATACACCACTGTGGGTGCACATACAGTAGTTCCAATTGATCCCACCCCCTACCACCTTCCTCCCCGGCCAGCGTCTGTTTGTCTATGTACTGGACAAAGAGGTGGAGCCCCACATATCGGCCTTGCCCACCCGACATCAGTGCTTCAATTTGACAGCTCCAATCCCTCTCATTGCAGCTGCCTGTGGCTTGCCCACCAATCAATGGATGCTGGATAGATGTTAAGCTGCTGAGGTATGTAGCCCTGAGTTCCCAGCCAACTCCAGGCCTTGGGACTCAGGGCTAATAGATTTAAATAAGCAATATGAGACCGGGGGCTTTTTGGAGGCCCACTCAGGGCTAAAGCCCCGGTTAGCTCCCCCATCCTGACGCCACTAGTTGGAGCTTACATACATTTTAAACATTCTCCCATGTTTTCATAGATTTCCATGAAAGAAGTCAGTAATACAAATACCTACAAAAATCAGTACTTAATATGCCCCCCCTCCCACTCCAAAGCAGTTTGAGGGGCATATTAAATACTTCACAATTTTTTATATTATTTTATGTTTATTGTTTGGTAATTCCCATTGAGTGCAAGCAGTGGAGAAGAAAGAGCATTATTAGTAGCACAGTAAGGGTCCTTTCACACGGCCGCTCCGTGTGTCCGCAAATCATCCCATCCGTTTGTGGATGATTTGTGGACATAATGTAAGTGAATGGCACTGCGGGTGTCAGCGGAATACCACCCGCTGACACCCGATTTTCCTCCTGTCAGTTCTGTTCCGTTTTTACGAATGGAACAGAACCCCATTTTTTCTTCCGTGTAAAACACGGAAAGGAAGGAAAATCGGATGTCAGCGGTGTCATCCGCTGACATCCGCAGTGCCATATACTTACATTATGTCCGCATATCATCCGCAAACAACGGATGGGATGATATGCGGGCACACGGAGCGGATGACACAAATGTCATCCGCTCCGTGGGAAAAAAAAAAAAAAAAGTCCCGCAGCGGAGCTCTCACACGGAGCGGCCGTGTGAAAGGAGCCTAACACTATATTGTGTATTTATGTAACATTTATACCTACGGTAATTATGACTAGTGAGACAAGACTGAGTTGGTCTGAGTATGTTTGAACAGCACCACAGTCATTAGAAGATTTATAGCCCAGTGGTTCAGAGTGCATATATGTGTAGCAGGCCAATTAAACACTATCTCTTATTTTTTAATGTCTAGGATAGTGGCTATTGTGCTGGCCATAAAATTTGCAATGACTCAGAAGAGGCGTCTACACTACAGTATGTTTCATACAAGTAACACAAAGAAATATATATATATATATATATATATACAGTGTGTTAAGGTTAAATGTTGGCTCTCCTTCATCCTTTAGCCATTTGCATTCATCGGCTGACTAGCAGCAAGGTGGGGGAAGTCTGCCTTGGAAGTTTCTGAGAATACATTGGTAGAGCATTCTTGCAGGAATGTGGTTACCTATAAACGTGACTCCTGCTTCCAAGGACACAGCTTTATTGACACATCAGCAATCACAACTCTGTCAGCTACCTCCGAACTACTGCAACCTTTGTGCACTGATACTAACGTTTCTGTTCATAAAATGATTACAGTTAGCCTGCCTTTAACCATTTCCCATTAGATTGTAAGCTCTTCTGAGCAGGGCCCTCTTAATCCTCTTGTATTTTATTGTATTGTAACTGTATTGTCTCCCTCTAACATTGTAAAGCGCTGCGTAAACTGCTGGCGCTATAGAAATCCTGAATAATAATAACTAAAAAAAACGTTTAACTTGATTATGAAAGCTGGAAACGTTTCTACATAGGCTGACTAATGCGGGTTGAGTTTCTGATGTTTACTATCAATGTGATTGATTAGATCCATTACAAAGGAGTAAAGGGATGATCCCAGTCTTAAACCACCTAAACTATCCCGCCAGGAAGCTGTCCTCGGTGTTGTGCAAATCATAAACAACTGAGGCATTCCTCGCCTTAAGCCCCATGTATTCATGTTCCTTGTATACATGCAGATGCAAAGCAGATCATTTCCTCGGCCGCTTATGATTGGTTTTGAGCAGTAACTGCTTCATGGTGGGATAGATTAGGTGGGTTCAGAATAGGATTCAAACATGCCTGAGCTCATTCCTACTAGGGAAAGGGATGTAGCATGACTGAGCACAGAGTCAGTCAAATATATATTTTGCGTCACTAATCATACATAGACACCAGTTCAACTAAAGCCCCGTACACACGCACAGATTGTTGGCCGTAAATTGCCGGCCAACGTCCGATCTGCCGATTGTAGGCTTGTTAGTATGATGCTTCCGACAACCAACTGCAAATTTTCGGCCGAAAAAAATCTGGTGTGCAGGCTATAAAATTTTTGTTGGCCAACAAAGAACGGCCGATTGTTTCTCATTCAGTACAGATTTCGGCAGACAAAAATCAGATGAGCAAGACTGGGCATGTTCAGAGAAGAAAAAACACACTGAAAGTCAACCAGAACATGACATCACTTCTGAAGTTGGTTTTTGTTGGCCAACAAAAGTCCAGTGCAAGTCTAGAGCACATTTCAACCAACAAACACTGGACAAAAGTTGGCCGATCAGTTGGCCAACAATCTGTGCGTGTGTACGGGACTTTAGGCTCCATTCACCCTTGTGCAACTTGTCATGCAACTTTGGACATTAGTGTTGCATGACAAGTTGTTCCCCAGGTTTTCCAATGATAACCATTCATATATGCATGACTTAAAGTTGCAGCAACATTAAAGTAGTTCATGCACTACTTTGGTCTGACATTCATGCAACTTGAGGGACATAGACTTCAATGTTAATCCTCAGAAGTTGCATGAAAGTCGAACCTGAATGTTAAACAATGCAACTTGTGTGCAATAGTTGTCCTGCCTTGCTAGACATGGCTAGAGAGCTCATATCCTAACAAGGTACATGCTAATCGGAGGAGACAGTGGAGCGACAGAGAGATGGATTTGTGGACAGGTTGTAATGTGATGGGGAGATCATCATGTCCGTCATGTTCCCCTCCTCAATGGGTGAATTTTGACTTCAAATTTTAATTTAGTTTTTGATTTAGTTTTAGTCAGTCTTTTGACTAAAATGCCATTTTAGTTTTAGTTGCATTTTAGTCATCTAAATTGTTTCAGTTTTAGTTGTATTTTAATCAACTAAAATCTAATGGGTTTAGTTAAATTGTAATGACCTATTTAAGCATTTCTCTAGAATTGCCAAACTCATATACTCCTGGAATGAAATATAATAACATGGTATTAAGGTTTGAACATGCACTACAGGCACATATTTAGCCATTGTGATATATAACCACTTTATAAATAAAACCGATTTTCATAAACAAACATTTTTCAAAAAAATTAAACTCTATTGGCTGCAATGCCATTGCACATACCTGAATATATTACCAATGTTAAATATTAACAAAAAGATAAGAAAAGCCTTTCAGCAGCTTAGTAGATGCCCCTCACTTATTCATACACTATATTGTCAAAATTATCAGGACACCTGCCTTTACACACACAGGAACTTTAATGGCACCCCAGTCTTAGTCCAAAGGGTTCAGTATAACAGCTTCAAATCTTCTGGGAAGGCTGTCCACAAGGTTTAGGAGTGTGTCTAAGGGAATGTTTGACAATTCTTCCAGAAGCGCATTTGTGAGGTCAGACACTGATGTTGGATGAAATGACCTGGCTCGCAGTCTCCACTCTAATTCATCCCAAAGGTGTTCTATCTGGTTGAGGTCAGGATGCTGTGCAGACCATTCAAGTTCCTCCACCCCAAACTTGCTCATCCATGTCTTTATGGACCTTGAACTTGAATGGCCTGCACAGAGTCCTGACCATAACCTGAAAGAACACCTTTGGGATGAATTAGAGCGGAGACTGCGAGCCAGGTCTTCTCATCCAATATCAGTGCCTGACCTCACAAATGCATTTCTGGAACAATGGTCACACACACAGCCTTCCTAGAAGAGTTGAAGCTGTTATAGCTGCAAAGGGTGGGCCAAATCAATAGTGAACCCTACGAACTAAGTCTGGGATTCCATTAAAGTTCATGTGTGTGTAAAGCCAGGCGTCCCAATACTTTTTACAATATAGTGTATGTGCAGTGTGGCTGTCCCAGTATTCCTGCATATAAAAGAGTCCATTCTTGGCAGAGTCCATGGATGGTATCTTCAGGGAGGAATGCAAGTCCTCACATCTCTCCCTCTGTGTGTGTGAGTGCTCCCCTGGGTCCGGGCCCTTGCACTCTTTTATATACAATGGCCTTCCCAGATAGGACAGCACTAAACTCTATCTGCCTACAAACTCATCAGTCTATTGCTTCTCTTTTCACTGTCTAATCAAAGGCTGGGGGCAGGGTGGAGCTGTGAGAGAACAGTGGTAGAAAAAAATGAGGTGTACTGCCCAGCGCCCTGCCAGACGAGGCTGTGCTGTATTGCAGGGCTGTGTAAATCTTGAAAGTAAAAGAACTTTTAATTATGCATTTAGTTTGTGTATTTAGCTGTTTGCCTGAAGTTAAAAGAGAAGGCCGTACTTCTGACCATGTTTCATGGTACACCCATATATATGGTCACAGTCTGCACCCCCCCTTACAGATTGGTGGCGCCACTGCACTCATAGCCAATTGACTCATCCTCCATCCCCATAACTGGAGGTCTGTACTGAGTTATGGATCTGCGACTAGAGGAATAATTTGCAAGAGCCAGAGCATTGCCCCTGCTATCTCCTGATTATGGTTGCAGTGCTTTTCATCCTCCAAAGCAAAAAGAAATAATAAATGCACATTTCTGTATTACTTAAAGAGGTTGTAAACCCGATATTTTTTTTTCACCCTGAAAGAGAAACACATAATGAGCTAGTATGCATCGCATACTAGCTCATTATGAAATACTTACCTTAGAACGAGCCCCCGCCGTGCCGCCCGCTTAGCTCTTTGACGGGCGACATGTTCAGTCGCCTGTCTTCCGGGATCGTGGCATCCGGCCATCTGATTGGCTGGAGCCGCAGTGACGTCACTCCTGCGCACGTGCGCGGGAACCGATGGTCACGGCACGGGGCTCTGAAGGAGCTGCACCAGCGGCCGTTCCTTCAGAGCGCATGCGCCAGTGACATCACTGGCTGCATGTAAGGTAAATATCTCCTAAACGGTGCATGTTTAGGAGATATTTACAGTACCTATAGGTAAGCCTTATCATAGGCTTACCTATAGGTACAAGTTACAGAGGAGGGTTTACTTCCTCTTTAATAAGGGAATTTTTTTTTTTTTTTTAAGGTGGTCTATGCCTTTAACCACTTGCCAACTGCCGCACGACTATTTACGTCGGCAGTCAGCCCCTCACAGGCAGAGCGACGTAGTACTACGTCGCTAGCCTGTGAGGGTCTAGGGAGCGATGTCCGCCGGTCACTCGGCGATCGTTGGTGCAGAGGGAGAAAGGCAGGCGGCTGATGTAAACAAGCCGCCTGTCATTCTCCCCTGTGTAGGAATAGTGATCATACGGTTCTACTATGTAGGACCGTTGATCACTGTTCCTACACCTCAAGCCACAGCCAATCACAGTTAGAATCACGCCCCTAGGAACACACATAACCCGTCCCTCGCGGAAAAAGTTAACCCCTTCCCTGCCAGTGTAATTTTACAGTAACAGTGCATATGTATAGCACTGATTACTGTAGAAATGTCACTGGTAACTCCAAATGTGTCAAAAATGTCAGTCAAGGGTCCGATCTGTCCGCCGTAATGTCGCAGTCCCGCAAAAAAAATTGCAGATCGCCGCCATTATGCGTTAAAAAAAAAAACAACAAAAATGACAAAAATCTTTCCCTTTGTTAGTAAACGCGATAACTTTTGCGCAAACCAATCAAAATACGCTTTTTGCGATTTTTTTTACCAAATATATGTAGCATAAAACAAATTAGCTGAAAATGTTAAAAAAATTTGATTTTTACATTTTTTTGGGGGGAATTTCATATTAAAAAATGTGGAAAATATTGTTATTTTTGCAAAATTGAAGCTCTTTTTTTGTTTATAGCGCATGATCAAAAAATCACAGAGGTGATCAAATACCACCAAAAGAAAGCTCTGTTTGTGGGAAAAAAAGGACGTCAAATTTGTTTAGGTACAGAGTCGCACGACCGTGCAATTGTCCGTTAAAATCACGCAGTGCCGAATCGCAAAATAGGCCCTGGTCAGGAAGGGGGTAAAATCTTCCGGGGGTTAAGTGGTTAATATGGGAGGTTTTTTTTTTTTTTTTGAAGGTGGTCTATGCCTTTAAGATTTTATTTTCCTGAAGATGTCTTTCCTCATCACCTCCGCAAAGCACCAGTGCAGCAATAATTAAAAACCAATAGTTATAAAAAATAAAAAGATTTATACACCAAGGGCTGCCAGAAAAGGTTAGAAGACCTGAAAATGAAGACTCTGGGTGGTTGAGATTATAGCATGAAATCTTTGTACCGGGCCTAAAAAAAAATTGTAATAATAAAAGTTTACTCACTGCAGATTGGGGAACATTAACCTTTTTGATCACTCTATAACTGAGTAGCAGAAAACAGAATGTTTTATTTATTTTTAAACAAATCTTTCTTTTATGGCTTTAAAAAGGGAAACTGTTTTTTAACAACTTTACTGAAATCACTGTATAACTAGCCAACTTGTGCAATTTAAAGTTCCAAGGTCTTTCCCAGGCTCCCATAATCCATCACAGTAAGCAAGTGTAGTGCTAAAGTGAAAGTAAGCATACACAACAGTTACTAACTGTACACAATTGAGAAGCTTGCAGTGATTGAAGCACCTTAGAACTTTGGGGTTGATTTACTAAAGACAAATAGACTGTGTACTTTGCAAAGTGCAGTTGCTCACTGCAAGAACAGTTGCTCCAGATCTTTGTAAATGGGCAGAAGCTCTGCTGTCTAACATCATCCAATTGCATGCAAGCAAAAATTCTGTTTTTTATGTTTTATTTTCCTTGCACGTGATTGGGTATTCTTTGCAAAGCGAAGCTTTACCTCATTTACTAAGGTCCGGCCCGGAGCAATTGTACTTGCAGAGTGCAATTGCATTTTGCAAAGCATATATAGTCTTTTTGTCTTTAGTAAATCAACTTCTTTATCTCAAACTGGAAATCGGTAAAGGTGGGGTACAGAGACCCCTCTTGGTTGTCAGTGGGAAGATATAGGAAAAGGTGTAATATAATTTAGGACAGGGGTCTCCCAACTATGGCCCTCCAGTTGTTCAGGAACTACAATTCCCATCATGCCTAGTCATGTCTGTGAATATTTCTAAATATGAAGTTGCGCTCAACCAAAATAAACTTAAATAAAACCAGGAAAATGTATAATAAGTGTAAAGTGCATAAGTGAATACATAAATTAAAGTAGAATTGCAAATAGGAGTATAAATGCAAATAAATATATGTGACTTATGCAAATATGTGATCGATACCAGGTATATAATTGGCACCTCCTATACACCTTCTATACACCTCCAGATATGTCTCCTTATCGCCGATGATAGATCTCCCAGACACTGTGACCAGGGAAAACAATAAGGACTCTCATAGTGAAGTATGTAATAGGAACCAAATTAATTTAAAATCAGATGCACTTACATATGGAAGACTTGTTTCAAGCATAAGAAATGCAAAGCCGCGGTCTCCGGGTGAAAACGCCGCTTCCATGTTCCACCTGTGTTTCACCGGGACCCGGAAGTGACGTGAAACGCAGGTGGAATGCGGAAACGGCATTTTCACCCGGAGACCGCAGCTTTGCATTTGTTATGCTTGAAATAAGTCTTCCATATGTAAGTGCATCTGATTTTAAATAAATTTGGTTCCTATTACATACTTCACTATGAGAGTCCTTATTGTTTTCCCTGGTCACAGTGTCTGGGAGATCTATCATCGGCGATAAGGAAACATATCTGGAGGTGTATAGGAGGTGCCAATTATATACCTGGTATCGATTGTCTGTGATTCCCTGCCTGAACTGACCCCCTATAACCAAGGGGTATGCTCCATCTGGTAAGCCTCTAGTGTGCACCGGGTGATCTTGGTTTTCTGGTGGAGGTGTTGGAGATCCATATCAAGTGCTGGTTTTGTTGCTACTATCAATCCATAACATTTTATACTGGATTTCATCCAATGGATTGTCACCTACTGAATCACTAATATATACTGTGGACTGTTATTTTCATTTACTGTATAATTATTTATTGTGGATCACATTATTTATTGTGGATTTATAATTATTTATTGTGGATCACATATTTGCACAAGTCACATATATTTATTTGCATTTATACTCCTATTTGCAATTCTACTTTAATTTATGTATTCACCTATGCACTTTACACTTATTATACATTTTTCTGGTTTTATTTAAAGCGGAGTTCCAGCCTAACCGCACACTCACCTGTCCCACGGTCCAGCGATGCACCGTCTTCTCCCTCTCTTCTCCGCGGCGCCGGCATCACTGATGTGGGCACCCGGCTGTGACAGTTTGCGGCTTCACAGCCGGGTACGCACTGCGCATGCGCGAGTTGCGCTATGCGTCGTGATTGGCCGGCAATCTTCTGGGACCTCTGACATGTCCCAGAAGATTGCAGGGAGGGAGGGAGAGAGGAGAACTTCCGTTCAGGGCGCCGCTGCACTTTTGGGTGGAACTCCGCTTTAAGTGTATTTTGGTTGAGCGCAACTTCATATTTAGAAATATTTATTTTATATCACTTCACGTTTTTACACGGTCTGTTGCGACCCCAAATAGGATTAATTTCCTACACTACATTACATTTATCCAATTATTTAATATCTAGTTTTTCACTTCCCATTGCGTGGTTCTGTTGGTGCCTAACACCATCCTTTCCCTAATGTCTGTGAATGTCAGTTTTACAACGTCTCATGGGATGTGTAGTTCTGTAACAGCTGGAGGGCCATAGTTTGGAGATCCCTGCTATAGGGATTTACAGGTTGTGCCTCCAATCTAGGGCTTTTAAAGCCCTACTTGGAACTGATGACAATTTAACAAGGTCACACATAACTGGCAGCCAGAGTTAAAACATGTTGTTCCATTCATACTACGTACTAACCCTTGGACTGCCAGGTGAGCTGTTTTCAAGCATTACCATTCTGTGTCAACTTGTGCCTCTGTGCTTCACATACATCGTAGGACTTTAGACCAATGAGATGACCAATCATTACAACATGTTGCAGCTTCCCCAGAACTTGGAACTTGGCACATCAGGAAATCTACCCTTTAATCATTCACTGTATTGTCACAGAAGACAAATATTGTACATGCCCTAAAAGGCAATGACCAGTTTAATGGCCACTATTAGGTTTATTCCACACATTATTCATAGTACAATATTTACATGCTGCACAAGAATAGTCAGTACACAAGGATTTGTGTAAGAGGTTGATTTGATCATACTTGTTTCATGAAACTATCAATGTTACTGTGTCTGTTCACAGTTAGATCAAATCTCATGGTAAATTCTTGCCCATTGTTCACTTATAATCTTTATTCCTATCAAAATCGAGAATCTGTAGACAAGGGAAACCCTCATGCCTGCAAAAAATGCTATTTAATTAATTTTTAATATTCAAAGCAAATTCCCCCATCCATCCATGTCTCCATGCTTTATTTTACTTTGAAAAACACCACTAGCATTTCTGTCTTCTGCCTGTGGCCATATTGAGTAGGGCAGATGATTTATGTAAAATTTGCTTCCTGGAATCCATCGGCCTTTAGCTCATGCATGTAGACAGAAGGGTGTGCTTAGCTGAAAATAACCCTCCTCCTCTCTTGAAGGCTCCGGAGATGTATGACATTATTTGCCTAGGCCTGGAAACCAGGAAGTAACTGAAGAAATGTAAAAAAAAAAAGTTTAAAACAGGTAAATATGATATACTTTCCTATCTAATTACTAATGCTAAGAAAAAAAGGAGAACAGGAGGCGCCTCTAAGTGTAATAGGTTGGTGATTTATTAGAAACAATGATAAAAACAGCTCACAAAATTAAAGGAGTTGGATGCCTGTAAACTGGTATCCTGTGTGAGTCATCCATGTTCCTCCTGGATCGGCAGGAGCTGACAGGAGGGGGAGGGGGTGTGTCTGTGGACCGTGATGGAGAAACGCCCGCTGAACGGTGAACCAGGAAGCCCAACTACACACTGGCTGGTGGAGAAGCCGAAATCGAGGCCTGGGGCTCAGAGAGCCATGCTGGGAGGGAGGATGACGCAACTAATGAGCAACGCGTTTCCGAGCTTGCTGGCTGCGATGACACATGCAGCGACGCTCCTTCTTCAGTTGTTGTTGTATCCCTTTGCCCAATTCTTGTCTTTTCCATTAATATGGAAATATCATGGTCCTGAACAGTTGCGTCTTTTTTTTGTATTTACTAATGTTAGCAACATGAGGATTAAAAATAGCCAATTTTGTTGATTGAGAGAGTGACATTGTGCTTTAAACACTGTCATGATAGGAATGATGATTCTCTGTTTCCTCTTTAAGAGCTGTGCCCAAAAAGGCAGGCAGAGGGCAAATGCTGATCTATGTCCTTGGTAGAATCAGGGTTTTCCTTCCTCATGTCAGAGCTTTCCTGTAAAGAGAACAATGGACAGAACATTCGTGATATCACCAAATGTCACTCCAGATCTCTACTAGCAGTCAGATGTAGTAGTTCCTTGGATCTCACACTGCAGATATACAGCTATGAAGCTGTAGGCACATACCAGTGGGTGGCACTGCATTGTTTGGAGGAATTCAAGACAAAAAGGTACACATTTCAGGGTATTACTTAGGAACAATTAACATTCTAAATGTTCCCTATAACAAAGCAAATCTTCCATTTTTAAGTTCACTTTCACTTTAATTGCTCCATTAACTGTTTCTATTTTATTAACATGGCAGGTTTGATGACCTAGAGAGATAAATATGCTTCTTTATGGCCATCTCTATGAATTTTAAAAGTCAAAAATACCTTCCAACGAAGAAGCTGCTGCACACCACTTGGCAACCCAGCTATTGGGATTTCAAACACAAGCACTGGAGACCCCTTTTTTTTCCTTGGTGCAGGTACCCACAGCTCCATAGGCTGTAATTGATTCCGGTCTCCTTGTAGGTTGATGAGGGAGACACAATTTAATCAATATGAGGTCTTCAGTGCTAGTGTTTGTATGGGAACCCAGTCGTTGAATTGCTAGGCAGTGTGAAACAGTTCCAGTGTCAGAAATGCTTTTGGCTCAAAACCTGCCTTTACACCTGGCAGAGCATACGCCTAGTGAATTTGAAGTGTTTTACAAGCTTTGCGCAAGTTTTTCAGGCGTTTGTTTCCTGGGCTGGGTAAGGGGAGGAGAACAATTCTTGAGGAGGAGAGTAATTTTTAAGCTACAAAAATGGGCGCAAACGCACATGTTGTGCATTTTCAAGCGCACCCACTTAAGTCTATGGGAGAAAAAGTGCCTGAATACACGTCAAAAAAACTTTTCTTCTTTCTTCGAACGTAGGGCAAAAAAACATAGGGCAGGTTGAGTGTACAAGTATGAACAGAGACAAATAGAAAGAAAACGGAAAATTCCTATCATACTTACCGTAATTTTCCTTTCCTGATAGTCTCCATGGCAGCCTACGTGTGGGTTAACCCCGCCTCCACTCCAAGGGTATAGGACCCCCCTCCCATAAATTTCAGCTCTCAGGTACAGCAGGTGTTCCATATCTTAGCCGAATCCAAGACGAGAGGGTGGGTACTCCGGCTGCCATGGAGACTATCAGGAAAGGAAAATTACGGTAAGTATGATAGGAATTTTCCGTTTTCCTGTTTGTCTCCATGGCAGCCTACGTGTGGGAAATAACTAGCTCACTCCACACGGGTGGGAATGCTTTAGCAAAGAAAATTTTAATTCATGCTATTTGCAGACAAAACAGTCAAACCAAAATTAACTGAGGACAGAGAAGCAGGCTCTCCACAATAGTGGGTCATAAAAGTATTGACTGATGACCACGAAGCCGCTCTGCAAATCACATCTGGAGCCACGTGCCGCGAAGCCACCCAGGAAGTAGAGATACTCCTTGTAGAGTGCGCCGTCACCGCCTCCGGAGGAGCCAGCCCCTCAGCTCTATAGGCCTGTTGGATAGCTGCCACTATCCATGAAGCGATAGTCCTAGATGAAGCAGGTTTACCTCTGTTCTTTCCCCAGAACAGGACAAAGAGGTTGTCAGACTGCCTGAATGGTGCAGTTGCTTGAAGATAGGCTTTTAAGGATTCTCCTACATCCAACGGATGAGGATTGGACTCATTAGATGACCGGAAAGTAGGCAGGACAATCTCCTGATTCTGGTGAAACACCGAGGTGACTTTCGGATTTGAATTCAGCCTGGGTATTAGTACTACCCGATCCGGGAAAAAAGTCAAGAATGGTTCCTTACATCCGAGAGAACTTAATTCAGAGACCCTTTTAGCCGAAGTAATGGCTACCAGGAAGACAGTTTGGATGGTCAGGTCCTTGATAGAAGAAGAGGAATCTATGCCCGATTTGGAGAGGGCATTTAGGACAAGAGGTAGATCCCATTTTGGGAACCTAGGTCTTCTCTGAGGATTGAGCCTGACTGCTCCTTTGAAGAATTGTTGAATTAGTGGGTGTTGGGCCCACATGACCCCGGAGAAGGCCGACAAGGCCGAAACTTGAACTCTAAGAGTTGCCACTGAAAGGGGCATATCCAGACCAGCCTGAAGAAAACTTAGTATTTCTTGAATCCCAGGGACTGAGGAAGACATACCTTCAGGATATGCAGACTCCATGAATCTTGCCCAGATTCTACAGTATACTTTATTAGTACTTGGTCGTCTAGCATTCATCAAGGTGGAAATGGCTGTGGATGGGCAGCCGAGCGATTCCAACCTTTCCCTCTCAAGAACCAGACCGTCAACCGGAGAATTGCAGGACAGGGGTGCACTGATGTTCCCTGAAGAAGCAAGTCTGGTCTGAGGGGAAGAGGGACCAGGTCCCGGTAACTCAGTTGTAGGAGTAGCGGAAACCATGGCCTGTTCGGCCAGAAAGGCGCCACCATCACTATCTCCACATCTTCCGCTTGAAGTCTTTGCAGGAATTTGAGAATGATGGGTACTGGAGGAAAGGCGTAAGCCCTGCTGAACTCCCACCTGTCGGTTAGTGCATCTGTCCCGTAAGCTTGAGGACACTTGCCTCTCGTGACATACTTCTCCAACTTGTGGTTGCAAGGGGAGGCGAACAGATCGACTTCGGGAGATACTCCCAACGACAGAATCCATTTGAACGACTCCACATGGAGAGACCATTCGTTGTGGTTCAACTGGACCCTGGACAGAAAATCCGCTTGAACATTCTGTGAACCTGGAATGTAAACTGCCGAGATGTTCATCAGGTGAGTCTGGGCCCAGGACATGATCGGGTCTAATTCTCGTAGCAGAGAGAGACTCCGTGTCCCACCTTGTCTCTTCACATAAGACACTGCCGTGGTGTTGTCCATCCGAATCATTACAGATTTCCCCTCTAGCAGGTGTCGGAAAGATCGAAGACCCTGGTAGGCTGCTCGGAGTTCCAGTATATTGGAGACTGGAGTGTGTCTCTGAAAAGACCATCTCCCCTGTGTCATCTCTGTCAGACAATGAGCCCCCCAACCTGAGTTGCTGGCGTCTGTTGTGATTATAGTCCATGAGACTGGAACCAGAGAATGACAGTTGAGCAGATTCCTGCGTTGCAGCCACCAAAGAAGACTGCATCTCATGCTGGAGGAGATATGAATGTACTGATCTTTCTCTTCTGTGTTCCATTGTTGTAGGAACCCTTTTTGGAAGGGCCTCATATGCCAGAGAGCCCATTTGACCATTGGAGCCGTGGACACCATGGTGCCAATGATTTTGAGGCACTGAGAGGCTTTCAGCCGAGGAGAGGAAAGAGCCGGAAGGATTCTCTCCCTCACTACCGGTATCTTCTCTAATGGGAGAGAGATTGAATTCTCGACGGTGTCGAATTGCGCCCCAAGATAGACTAGGCGCTGAGTGGGCTCCAGCTGACTCTTTTGTAGGTTTAGCAGCCAGCCAAACTCTTTGAGGGTCGATATGACCTGATCTCTGTGTGCCAATAACTGATCCTTTTCTTGAGACAGAAGCAGAAGATCGTCTAAGTAATGATGTAGACGTATACCTTTCATTCTTATGAAGGCTACCACTGCTAGAAGAACTTTGGTGAATACTCTGGGTGAGGTAGACAGGCCGAAGGGTAGGCAAATGAATGGCAGATGCTGATTCTGAACACAGAAGCGAAGATATTTGTGGAAGTCGGTTGCCACAGGTACATGAAAGTATGCATCTTTCAAATCTATTGAGGCGAGCCAATCTCCCGGCAGTACTGCCCTTTGAATAGTTGAGAGTGTTTCCATCTTGAATTTTTCGTTCTTTATGAACTTGTTCAGGTATGTGAGATCTATAACAGGCCTCCAGGCCCCGTTCTTCTTCTGGACTAAGAAGAGGGGTGAGTAAACCCCTTGAAATTTTTCTTGTTCCGGAACCGGAGCTACCGCTCCTTGAGCCACCAAAGCGTCTACATAGGCGAGCAAGACTTCTCTTCTCTCTTCTAGACAGGGTAAATGAGTTGAGATGAATCTTGGAACTGGATCTGCCAGAAATGACCATCTGTGGCCTGTAGAGACTGTCCTGACGGTCCAAAAGTCCGTGATTGAGGCCGCCCAGACATGCTGAAAATGGAGAAGACGAGCCCCCACCTGACATGCCTGGAAGGGCCCAATCTCAAAAAGATTTAGTGGAATCTTGTCCAGCAGGCGCTGGATTTTTTGATGACCTCCGAGTAGAGGATTGACCACCTCTCCAGTTTCTTCGGAAATCTCTATTAGGCTTGTAAGAGCGTGCATCTCTTGATCTCTCCGTGTATTGCCTCCTAGGTTGAGGCTTCTTCTGACCAAATAGTCGTCTGTCTTGCGGGAGGAAACCTGACTTTCCGCCAGTAGCCTTGACAATGGCGCTGTCTAGTTTGTTTCCAAAAAGGGAAGTACCCTCAAAAGGGATCTTACACCATGCCTGTTTAGAAGCTGGATCTGCAATCCACGGGCGAAGCCACAAGGCTCTCTTTGCTGTTACTGAGGATAGCATCGATCTGGACAGAAGACGCAGAACATCGATAGATGCTTCTCCTAAAAACACTGAAGCCAGCTTGAGTTCGTGAATAGGGGAACTTTCTACGGCTTCTTCCGAGAGACTTCCAAGTTTGGATTCTATATCGGAAACCCAGACTTCCATGGCTTTAGACATTGTTGCTAATGCCATCACAGGTTTGCAGGCCGCGCCGGCCGTCACAAAGATCCTCTTTAGGTCCAGATCTATCTTCCTATCCAAAGGGTCTTTGAAAGAGACCGCGTCATCTAGTGGCAAAGTGACATGCTTTGCTAATCTTGTAACTGCCGCATCCACAAGAGGAGCAGATTCAAGACGGGCGACATCTTCAGGTTTGAAGGGATATAATTTCCCAAGTTTGGAGGATAAGGAAGACTTACTATCCCCTTTACTCCATTCTTCAGTAATCACCTCTTGTAATTCAGAGAGGGAAGGGAAGTTGATACGCTCCTTACCAAGGTGCTTGAAGAACTTCCGCTGCTTTTTCTGAGGAGACACAGGATCCTCCCATCTGAGAGCTTCTTT
Organism: Pelophylax lessonae; assembly: GCF_965119305.1. Lineage (NCBI taxonomy): Eukaryota > Metazoa > Chordata > Amphibia > Anura > Ranidae > Pelophylax > Pelophylax lessonae. Next base: position 148,629,009 of record NC_138774.1, read on the forward strand.
AATGGCTCTGATCAGGGGTGAAACTAGGGCGAACTCAAAGCCGCCTACAGCCCCTTCTTCTTCTGAATCACTGTCAGATGATTTTGCAGAAGTAATGCTCGGTTGAGAGGGGCCTTGATCTTCCTGCACTTCCGCTGGAGAACTAGATGTGGTGGGACCAGGTGGTGGGACTGTACCCCATTCTTTCAGGAACTGTTGTACTATTCTCTTCACTAGAGATTCCAATCCTTGATCCTTTTGCCCCCTCTCACCGGCTGCATGAGCAAAACATGGCTCACATAGGGACTTGTCCTCCAGGACATGCGCCCCACAACCCCAACAGGCTCTCTGGTGTGTGCAGTGACTCTGGTATTGTGTATGGTGTCTGGGGGAGGAATTAGAGCGTCTCCCTTGCTGCCTACTCCCTGATGGAGATTCACGGCGTTTAGATCTGGAGGATGAACTCCCACGAGGTCTGACAGGGTCTCTTTCTTGTGGTAAATCAGGCCTGGAAGAGCTGATGGAAAAAGAGAAAATCGGGGAGACACTGGATTTAGCCATGACCTAGGGACCAGCAAGCCCTCCCCGCCCCCCCCCTGAAAAATGCCAGCACCCACCTGTTGTGAGAGGGCTGGCCACAGGAGGGCGGTGACGCAGGATCCATACTTCAGGCCAAACAACCAGACTGATAAAGAAAGGTAATACATATCAGACACCATGTCAGTGATACATTGTGAGGTGACAACCCTCCGCCCCCCCCCTTCCTCTGCAGTCAAGTCTCCATTGCACATACCTGTAGCAAGGAATCTAGAGACACTGGGAAGCTGCCGCAACGCCCACAGTACATTCCCAAAGTACAGGGGAATCGTCAGCTGTTTAAATCTCCCGCCGGAATGACATCAGCGGTGATGCGGCCGCGATCGCTAATGCGCATGTGCGAACCAAGCCTCGACTTCGCTCGCGGCGCACTGCGCATGTGCGGGACCACGAAGCGTCTACCGATTGGACGCTAGAAGCAGAGGAGGAAGAGGAAGGGTTTGCTGGAACGCAGGAAGCGTTCCAGCGCCATTGGGCCAAACCAACATATTGTACAGTGATAGGAAAAGAGACAGACAAAGTGCACATAAATAACAAATACCGCTGCCATGAAGGGAAGCAATGCGAATCTTCAGACCCATGTCAGAGAATGCCGATCAAGCTTCAGTCAACCGCAGAGAGCAGGGGATTTTAAATGTCACTCACCCGCCCGTGGCTGGGCTCTGGACATGCAGACACCATCCAAAGTATCCTAAGGTAAGCTGGACGTAGTAAGACATCAGAAGTGTAGGTCCTTGGAGGAGGACAAAAAATGAACTCCTGCTGTACCTGAGAGCTGAAATTTATGGGAGGGGGGTCCTATACCCTTGGAGTGGAGGCGGGGTTAACCCACACGTAGGCTGCCATGGAGACAAACAGGAAAGGGAGTTTTCATGTTGAGCATAGTCAGGCATAGTCAAGTCTAACAAAATAAATTAAAAATCCTCCAAATGTGAATGGGGGCTTAAATAGTAGAAAGAGCCAGGAGGAAGCATACAGTATTTTAATTTTTATAGGTAATTTTGCGCTTTGAATAGGTCAAGCGCCATTTTACTTTTCAGATATTGGTGGAGAAAGTAATGTTTTAAGAGTAAAGTTGTTATAACTGCCATTAGTGCTCATGGATTATACCCCCAAAAACAGAAACTGCTGCAATGTGTATGGGAAACTATAGAAATCAATAATGATTATATTGCAAATTAAACGTTAAATTGACATGTACTAAAAAAAAAAAAAAAAAAAAAAAAAAAATGTAAGTTGTCAGATCATATCTTTGCTGCTATGATATTACTCCAATAGGAGCAGACAGCAAAAAAAGAAAAATAAACTTTCAGAAAGTAAACCAGAATTGTATTCTACATAAAAAAGAAATTGAATAGGGCTTTAAACCTATTGCCACTGTTCCCAAACTAATTTTCCAACTTCGTGGTTACCAGAAACCAGTGGAGTACCTAAAGCCAGTCAGTAGTTGCCTGGCTACAGCTACAGCTATTGACAGAATTCACTGAGCTCCTGCCAATAGTGCCATATCACTACTGAACTCCTCCACGACCTAGGATTTATATTTTTTATATAGCCTTAGCCTCGACAGGAGGGAGGGGCCAGGAGCAGGGAGGAGGGACCTGAGAAGGGGAGGATCTAGAATGCCCAGTGCAAAACCAACTTCACAGAAGAGGGAAGTATAACGTGTTTGGTATTTAAAAAGAAACAAACAAAAAAAAACAAACAAAAAAAAAACAAGACTTCACAACAATCACTTTAAGTGCCGGTGTTCTAAAATGTTGTCGGACCCATGAAAATTCCGGACCTCGTCACTTCCGGCTGGTGTGAGCCCCGGTGCGCATGCGCACAAGACATTTTCAAGGTCCGATGAAATTCTAAGACTTAGCGAACAGCTGATTGAGAGGAGGAGGGGCTGAGGTGGGTTGCACACACCGCCACGGGAAAATTGCTGTCACGGGAGAACCAAAGGTGCTGGAGACCCCAAAATTGTATCGCAGGTAGCCAAGATGCTCCCCTACAGCTGATAAAAATTTGGGATCTCGGGATGAAAGGGCGCAGAGCAGTGACCTCAAGAACCGGGCCTCAGGGTCACTACTCAGCACCCTTTCATCCCCGAGACCCCACATTTTTATCAGCTGTAGGGGAGCGTCTTGGCTACCTGCGATACAATTTTGGGGTCTCTAGCATTTTTGGGGTGCGACCCACCTCAGCCCCTCCTCCTCTCAATCAGCTGTTCGCTAAGTCTTAGAATTTCATCGGACCTTGAAAATGTCTTGTGCGCAAGCGCACCGGGGCTCGCACCAGCCGGAAGTGACGAGGTCCAGAATTTTCACGGGTCAGACAAAATTTTAGAACACCGGTTCACACTGCAGCGGCACGACTTCGGGGGCGAACTGTGAAGTCGCGTGCACCGCGACTTTGGCGCGACTTGCACGGACTTCATAAAATGAATGTCTATGCAAGTCGCTCCAGGTCACCCCGAAGTAGTACAGGACCCCTTTTCTAAGTCGGAGCGACTTGTGTCGCTCCTATTAGAACAGTTCCTGTAACGAACAATGGGAGCGCGACGGACTGCGACTTGTCAGGCTGACAAGTCGCGGTTCAAGTCGGATCAGTGTGAACTGGCACTTAGTGCTCTTTTTTTTTTTTTTTTGACGGACACGGATGACATCGATTTTGCATCCTTTCCGTTTTTTTAACGGAAGAAAAATAGGGTTCTGTTCCGTTACAAAACAGAACAGAAAGGACGCAAATCGGATGTCAGCGGATGGTCATCCGCTGACATCCGCAATCCCATTGGCCTACATTATGTCCGTATATCACCTGCAAACGGATGGGGTGATATACGGACATACGGAGCGGCCGTGTGAAAGAGCCCTAACATAAATTTACCTTTTAGTAGCAGGCCTTGTGAAATTCAAAGATGTAAGTATTTTTGCTATTTTATTCTGCACATAACACTAATTATTCGAACAACGCTGATTTTATGGAGGATCCCAAATACCTATTACCATCAGCCCACTGACTGCGCAATAAAATCACAATGAATACAAATGAACATGCAGCAGAACTGTATTTGGTGCAGAACTCATGCTGCAGATAATCCAGTCAGAGACAGATTATGTGCTATTTTCTGAATGCCAGATGATTAGTAACCTTCTAATACAGCTTCACTAGCTAGAAGGGAGCCGGTAGTAAATTCATTGTAAAGTTCACAGGCTTCTGACATAACAACAAGGTATAGAGTTTTAGTGCTGCACTGAGACATTGTTAGGTAAGAAAACTGGAAGAAGAATGTTGCTTGACCAATTTAAAGCCTAAATTTAGTCAGAAAAATAATAATAATATCAGCACAAGAGACATTACTAAGGCTCCATTCACAGCTAGGCAGGTTTGAGATGCTATCACTTCCTAATGGCAGCCCAATCGTGGTGTATTTTTGTGAGATAAATCGCACTGCACCACGCTATCGCCCTAAAGAAGCTCCTGCTCCTTCTTGAGTGACAAGTTTTACGCGGTGCGATATTGCCGCAATTTCAGCATGATTGGGGGGCCATTAGGAAGTAATGGCATCGCAAATGCGTCCTGCCGAAATTTGGAATTACTGGCTGAATTGCGGAAATTCCGCCCTCGATTAAAATTGCCTACATGTGAATGGGGCCTTACGGTCATTAGGGTGTGTCCCTTGTTCTGTTGGCTCTTCTTTTAGCTGAAATCTTCCTTCATCGATCCCCCCCTACTCCTGCTGCCATAATCTTCTGGTGTGGCTGTTCTCAGCTTCTATAAATGAAAAGTGATCTATGAATGGAGGGGGTGGACCTTTCAATCACATGCTTGTTCTCCAATCGCACATCTCATTTCATTCATAGAAGCTGTAGTACCGCTTCTATAAATGGAGGAGGTGGGTGGAAAGGAGTGTTGTGGTGGTGGTGGTGGTGGTGGGAGGGCATCCCCCTGTTAGAACACAACAGCTCAGCGGGGGCAGATCGCGGTATTAACTTTGTATAGTTAGTACAGCGGTTCTGACCAGAGCTGACAGTTTAGTGTGTACCAGGCTTTAGGCTTTAAAGCCAATCTCTGGGCAAATACTATGCACCCGCTCCCCTGTTAAGTGCCATGTAACTCCAGCTGCCCCAACTTCTCGATCTAATGGTCATTTTAGTATGCAGTTTTCATTAAAGTAAAAGTAAGGTTAAAGCAGTATTAAAGCCAAAAGCAAAAAAGTTATCTATTGCAGCTTACCAATTATCATATGTGATGGCTGCATTCAATTCTCTTTTTTTAGGCTTTTTTCCCTCTGTTTTCACCTGGCGATCTGACCCATAACACACCTCCTGTATTAGAGTGGGCCCACTCTGGAAGGAGCACATGGGGCACCTTTGGGCAGCAGTATTGTCAGTCTGGGGTGAGGGAATTGTAAGATGTACTAGCAAATTTAAATACACTAACAAACTGAAGTCAAACTCCACCCTAAACTTTATAAGCAGTTAAAAAAGCAGATCATTATAAGCACCCCTATCAGAGGTAAATGGCTTGTCTCATCTCTGTAACTGATACATTCTGCTGGAGAGTTTATTGTTTTGAAAAACAACAGACTTACTGGCCAGATCACCAGGTCAACATAGAAGAAGGAAAGCCTAAAACTTTAGTACTACAGTGATTAGCACTGTAACAGCAATGTTTTGAACTTTCATCACTGGGTTAAGTTCATAACAGCTGTGATTACTATTGTGTACTATGATTGGCCCACAGCTATCACATGGTACAGGGTGCTGTGATTAGCTCAGGTACCATGTGAAAGCTGTGGGTCAATTACAGCATCACTATACTAAGCGCAGCTGTTATGAATGAAACGCATAGCGATCACGAGATACCCCACTGGGAACCGCAATCCACTGTGTCCAGTAGACACAGCGTTCAGGAGGGGCGTGCTGCGCACTCATCAGCTAATAATGTACATGTACGTGATTCAGCCTGCCTTTGCTGGCTGCCCACAGTATATAGACCAGGGATCCTCAAACTATGGCCCTCCAGCTAAAACTCTGAAATTCACAGACATGGCTAGGCTAGGCATGATGGGAATTGTAGTTCCTGAACAACTGGAGGGCCATAGTTTGAAGACCCTTGATATAGACTGTGGATGGGTGGGAACTGGTATTGCTGCCTGTCTGTTTACCATCTCTTTGCACAACTTCCTGAATTCCCTGCATGTTTTTCAGTTTCTCCTCTGCTGTTTATGTTCAAATTCTAAGGACTACATATCCCATGGTGCTTGCAAGCTGTGATTGCTGTACTGACTCCGCCTCCTATAATTTCTCCTCTCAGTTCTCCTGTAGTACAGAATGCAGGCTCTGTGAAATGTATATCACAGCAGTGCCTACTCACAGGACATAGTAATTACCTGTGTATTCCAAGAAGTAAATGTGTGTTCATAAACTTCAAGATCACTCAGATTAATAGGAGTGGGCTAGAAATAATTGAAATACAATGTGGAAATTAATTTATATTTTGACTGCAGAAGAGAATAATCAGGTCTCCTTCCCTACTAAACAGGGTTATGCTGTGTGGCATAGCTGTGTAAATCTCAGAAATGGATAGACAGAAATACTAATCAATTTTCCAGGTAATGCAGCTCCCATATACAGTATCTATTCTGTCTGTGTGTTTCTCTGTTTGCCTGTTTAGCTTCAATTTAAAAAGAAACATGAAAATGGAGCACTGCGAAAGAAGTGATTGCAAACACTGCTGATTTTAGGATTTAACTTCCTCTTTACACTAAAGATTTTGCCTAATTTTGATGGTGTAATAAAAATAATCCACAGAGTTTCTATAGAATCTTGTTATCATAAACCATGGAACAAAATGACTTAGCAGTAATTCTGAAACTGATTGTAAAGCTTACATTTTAAACATAATATACCTACCTGCTCTGTGTAATGGTTTTGCACAGAGCAGTCCGGATCCTCCTCTTCTCAGGTCCACTGGCACTTCTGGCTCCCCCCTCTGCAGAGTGCCCCCATAGGAAACCTCTTCCAGCGGTGGCTCTCATGTGTGCTCAATCCTGCGCTGGGCTGTTTGCATCTATTCAGACACACAGCCCCACCCCCGCTCTCTGCTCACGGGTTTTAAATGACAGAAACAGGAGCCAATGGCTCCCGCTGCTCTCAGCCAAGCCTGTGAGTGTGGGGAGAGGGGAGAGGGGAGAGCTGCTGCAGAGGTGCACATTGATGGATCAAGATTGTCCTCAGGTTAGAATTTATGGGCAGGGGGAGCTACTATTAAAAGGTTTTTTACCCTAATGCAGAGAATTAAAGACATTTACAACCACTTTAATGCCGATTGAACCACCATTTTAAAAAAGCTAAATACAGCCAGGTCCATAAATATTGGGACATTAACACAATTCTAATCTTTTTGGCTCTATACACCACCACAATGGATTTGAAATGAAACAAACAAGATGTGCTTTAACTGCAGACTTTCAGCTTTAATTTGAGGCTCGTTCAGGGAGGAGTGCGGGCGTGTGACCGGCGGACCCGATGTCCGCCGGTCACTCGCCGATCGTCGGTACAGCAGGAGAAAGGCAGAGCGGCTTATGTAAACAAGCCGCCTGTCATTCTCCCCTGTGTAAAAATGAAGATCAGACGGTTCTACTATGTAGGACCGTTGATCTTTGTTTTTACACCAATAGCCATGTCCCACTACAGTTAGAATCACGCCCCTAGGACACACTTAACCCCTCCCTCTCCAATACAGTTAACCCCTTCCCTGCCAGTGTCATTTTTGCAGTAACAGTGCATATATATAGCTCTGTTTGTGGGAAAAAAAGGATGTGAAATTCGTTTAGGTACAGCATCGCACGACCGCGCAATTGTCCGTTAAAGTCACGCAGTAAAAAATCGCCAAAAACCACCTGGTCAGGAAGGGGGTAAAATCTTCCGGGGCTTAAGTGGTTAATGCCTTAGGCCCCTTTCACATGGTATTTCCGATCAGGTCCGCCTGCCAGTTTTTCAGGCGGATTGGATCGGATGCTCCATGCACCCCTATGGAGCAGTGGATGTCAGCTGACACCCGCTGCTATCAGATCTGATCCTGTTTGTGAAATCCAGACGGATGGTAACTCTATTTTCTATTCGTCTGGCAGATCGGATGGGATCAGATGAAAAGGGACGGGCGGTCCATTATCAGCCGATCTCCCCATAGAGGAGAGCAGGACTCTGACAGGTTCATCTCAGCAAAGTGAGCGGAGATGGACCTGTCACCCCCCTGCTCAGCGGGGATCAGTGGCGCCGGGCGGAATGCCCGTGTGAAAGGACCCTTACAGGTTGTTATCTTTCTAAAGCAGCCACAACCTGAGTAAAAAGCCTGCCCCTGCCAGCATACTGCAGAATGGGACCCTCTCTGTGGGAAAGCAGCAATCTAATTGCAGAGGTCCAACACACCACCTACCAATTTAGACCTATGTCTCAGCAAAGCTTTTTTTTCTGCCCTGGTGCTGACTCTGCTGGGGGCATGTTGAACCTCTGCAAACAGATCACTAAGGGTCCTTTCACACAGGTTTTCCGCGGATGACAGGTCCATCTCTGCTTAATTTGCAGAGACAGACCTGTCAGAGTCCCCACTCTCCTCTATGGGAGATCAGGTGAAAACGGACCGCCTGTCAGTTTTCATCCGATCCTATCTGATCTGATCCTCCAGACGTATGGAAAATAGGGTTTCATCCGTCTGGATTTCACGGACAGAATCGTATCGGATAGCAGTGGTTGTCGGCGGAGATGTCACCACTGATATCCGCTGCTCCATAAGGGTGCATGGAGCACCCGATCAGGTCCGCATGAAAAAACTGACAGGCAGACCTGATTGGAAAGCCCGTCTGAAAGGGGCCTTACAGGGATCAAGGATTCCAACAAACAGCTGCTAGCAGGAGACAGATTTTTACACTAAGTTTGTTGCTAATTCATGAAAAAAAAAAGGAAAAAAAAAACCTGTAAGGGCTTGTTTACACCATCTGCAGTGACCTGCATATTTCCACACCGAATAGACACAGGTAACCAATGGGGAACATAGAAAACATAGTGCAGTGACCTGCATATTTCCATAACGTACAAACACAGGTAACCAATGGGGAACACAGAAAACATAGTGCAGTGACCTGCATATTTCCACACCGTATAAACGCAGGTAACCAATGGGGAACACAGAAAACATAGTGCAGTGACCTGCATATTTCCACACCGAATAGACACAGGTAACCAATGGGGAACATAGAAAACATAGTGCAGTGACCTGCATATTTCCATAACGTACAAACACAGGTAACCAATGGGGAACACAGAAAACATAGTGCAGTGACCTGCATATTTCCACACCGTATAAACGCAGGTAACCAATGGGGAACACAGAAAACATAGTGCAGTGACCTGCATATTTCCACACCGAATAGACACAGGTAACCAATGGGGAACATAGAAAACATAGTGCAGTGACCTGCATATTTCCATAACGTACAAACACAGGTAACCAATGGGGAACATAGAAAACATAATGCAGTGACCTGCATATTTCCATAACGTACAAACGCAGGTAACCAATGGGGAACATAGAAAACATAGTGCAGTGACCTGCATATTTCCATACCGTATAAACGCAGGTAACCAATGGGGAACATAGAAAACATAGTGCAGTGACCTGCATATTTCCACACCGTGTAAACGCAGGTAACCAATGGGGAACATAGAAAACATAGTGCAGTGACCTGCGTATTTCCACACCGTAGAAATGCAGGTAACCAATGGGGAACATAGAAAACAATTATTTACACCACAAAGCTAGTTGGATGTGTAATGCAATGCAGAAAATGTAGCATTTCTCTGCAGCCCATTGTATGGCTTCACATGTCACCGCACAACAACACAATCCCCCTTGCTGCTGTGCAGTGACATAGATGAAGAGTACCTACACTATATTACCAAAAGTATTGGGACGCCTGCCTTTACACGCACATGAACTTTAATGGCATCCCAGTCTTAGTCGGTAGGGTTCAATATTGAGTTGGTCCACCCTTTGCAGCTATAACAGCTTCAACTCTTCTGGGAAGACTGTCCACAAGGTTTAGGAGTGTCTCTATGGGAATGTTTGACCATTCTTCCAAAAGCGCATTTTGTGAGGTCAGCCCCTGATGTTGGAGAGAAGGTCGGGCTCGCAGTCTCCACTCTAATTCATCCCAATGGTGCTCTATCGGGTTGAGGCACAAGGCAGTCAAGTTCCTGCACCCCAAACTCGCTCAACCATGTCTTTATGGACCTTGACACTAGTCAGTACAGTAAAACACTGCGTTCTACCGTTTACGCTAGTGTGAAGCTAGTCTTAGGCTTGGTTCGCATATTTGCATCTCGGTGTGGGTGTGTTTGCGCATTCATTTGAACAGTCTGCTGTACCTGCGGGAAACGCGGGGGAAAAAAACCCTTTTTCGGGTTAAATAAACCTCTTACTACTATTATTTTTTACAACAATGTGTTTAAATAAAAAAAAACAATGACTACTTTACTACTAAATACGTTGTAGAACAATAAATGCAAATGTAAACATTTTCAGTGAAAAGAAATACCAACAAGCTAGTTGTAGAATCCAAGACTAGCTGCCACATTAGCTGCAATCAGCAAGTTAACAATATCACAATATTATTAACAATAAAGACTTACAAAGTGCTATATACAAGGTGAATTATTTAGAAATCAATAAAATCATGTAGGCAGTAATGCAGCCGATACACTAAGATCCTGACACTTCGTGAATGGTGGAAATGACCTTAATGTATGAATGTCACAAGGAAGCCTGTACTGTACTGATCACATGACAGCAGGTCACCCTCCCCAGTGTCTAATGCTGGATTTCCATTTATGGTCAGATCTGTAGTAAGGAAATGGTGTCTCCCCACCTCCTGGGCCTTCCAGCTTACTATAAGACACCAAAGTGTGTGATGTCTGACCTCTTGTGGACATGAGAGAGATTACAAAGCCTTAGAGATAACTCTTCTCTAAAAAATGGCATTAGATGGCTCACAACTTGTAGTGCCAACATTAAAGAGCACCACTAAATAAAAACGTGCGTTTCATTTGGAGAAAAGAAGCAAAAATCAACTTAAAGCATAACTTTTGCTGCAGAAAATGTTTGCACTGTCACATGACCAAATACATAGGCAAAGATATGTTCTGTAGGGCAGCCACTAATGATTATCAATCAATTAGTTGGCTGATTATTGTTTCGATTGATCAGACAAAACCCCCCAAAAAAGTGTGGTGTATAATTTAGTTATCATGTAAACTTTAAATAAAGACAAATAATTCTTGAATAACTATATGCAGCGGTAAATAGCATATAAATAACCAGCTATATGGTTGCGGAACAAAATATCGAATCCACTCTGAGAATAACAAAGAGAGATATACAGTATCTAGCAAAAGTGAGTACACCCCTCACATTTTTGTAAATATTTTATTATATCTTTTCATGTGACAACACTGAAGAAATGACACTTTGCTACAATATAAAATAGTGAGTGTACAGCTTGTATAACAGTGTGAATTTGCTGTCCCCTCAAAATAACTCAACACACAGCCATTAATGTCTAAACCACTGGCAACAAAAGTGAGTACACCCCTAAGTGACAATGTCCAAATTGGACCCAAAGTGTCCGTATTTTTTGTGGCCACCATTATTTTCCAGCACTGCCTTAACCCTCTTGAGCATGGAGTTCACCAGAGCTTCACAGGTTGCCACTGGAGTCTTCTTCCACACCTCTATGACAACATTACGGAGCTGGTGGATGTTAGAGACCTTGCGCTCCTCCATCTTCCATTTGAGGATGCCCTACAGATGCTCAATAGGGTTTAGGTCTGGAGACATGCTTGGCCAGTCCATCACCTTTACCCTCAGCTTCTTTAGCATAGCAGTGAGCATCTTGGAGGTGTGTTTGGGGTCGTTATTATGTTGGAATACTGCCCTGCGGTCAGGTCTCTGAAGGTAGGGGATCATGCTCTGCTTCATTGGTGCCTTTCCACTGCATGGACCCGAACGGTTCGGCTCGCTTTTGCGCTTTTCCACTGGATGGTACCACATGGTACGGTGTTGGAACGGTTCGGTGCGGTACGGCGGCGCTTTTCCACTACATGGAACCGAACGGTACGGCTTGCTTAAACAGTACCACCTCGGTTGTGGTTCCAAGAGGGCGGTACCGGTACCATATCCCACAATCCTTTGCATGCAGCCTTGACTGTTTGTCACTACTAGCCACTGATTGGTCAGAGAATCCTTGTTATCCCACCCACTTACTATTAGTTGAAAAGCAAACCGTACCGAACCGTACCAAACCGTTCCAACACCGTATCATGCGGTACCATGCAGTGGAAAACCAAACCAAGCCAAGCAGGGCAGAGTGGAGCCAAGCCAGTACTTGCAGTGGAAAAGTGCCATATGTCACAGTACATGTTGGCCTGCGGCCCAGTCTCTGAAGGTGGGGGATCCTGCTCTGCTTCATTATGTCACAGTACATGTTGGCAATCATGGTTCCCTCAATGAACTCTAGCTCCCCAGTGCCGGCAGAACTCATGCAGCCACATACCATGACACTCCCACCACCATGCTTGACTGTAGGCAAGACACACTTGTCTTTGTACTCCTCACCTGGTTGCCGCCACACATGCTTGACACCATCTGAACCAAATAAGTTTATCTTGGTCCCATCTGACCACAGGACATGGTTCCAGTAATCCATGTCCTTAGTCTGCTTGTCTTCAGCAAACTGTTTACGGGCTTTCTTGTGCATCATCTTTAGAAGAGGCTTCCTTCTGGGATGACAGCCATGCAGACCAATTTGATGCAGTGTGCGGCATATGGTCTGAGCACTGACAGGCTGACACCCCACCCCTTTCAACCTCTGCAACAATCATGGCATCACTTAAATGTCTATTTCCCAAAGAAAACCTCTGGATATGTAGCTGAGCACGTGCACTCAACTTCTTTGGTCAACCATGGGGAAGCCTGTTATGAGTAGAACCTGTCCTGTTAAACCGCAGTATGGTCTTGGCCACTGTGCTGCAGCTCAGTTTCAGGGTCTTGGCTATCTTCTTATAGCCTAGGCCATCTTTATGTAATACAACAATTTTTTTTTTTTAGATCCTCAGAGAGTTCTTTGCCATGAGGTGCCATGTTGAACTTCCAGTGACCAGTATGAGAGAGTGAGAGCGATAACACCAAATGTAACACACCTGCTCCCCATTCACACCTGAGACCCTGTAACACAATGAGTTACATGACACCAGGGAGAGTAAATGGCTACTTGGGCCCGATTTGGACATTACCACTTAGGGGTGTACTGACTTTTGTTGCTAGTGGTTTAGACATTAATGGCTGTGTGTTGAGTTATTTTGAGGGGACAGCAAATTGACACTGTTATACAAGCTGTACACTTACTACTTTACATTGTAGCAAAGTGTCATTTCTTCAGTGTTGTCACATGAAAAGGTATAATAAAATATTTACAAAAATGTGAGGGGTGTACTCACTTTTGTGAGATACTGTATAAACAATTACAAGTTAAAGTGATGGTAAAGTCTAGTTTTTTTGAAGTTCTATTTATTGCTCTTTATTGAGTAGTTTAACAAAAGAAAGTAGGCAGGGCTGAAACCACTTACTACACAAAAACCTGTGTGATACTAGACCACAGTTAATTAAATGCTGATAGCATTTCTGGAAGATCAACAGGTATTTTTCTGTACTTACAGCCAGAGTATTAAAAAAAAAAAGAAGGCATGGAAATGTAGGTGTGTTGCAGCGATGGTTTTTTTTTCTTTTTATTTTGCCTTGAAGTAAGCTTTAGGCATCGATTAGCTAATCAATTAGCATTGTATTAGCAGTCTGTAACAGCTATAAAATTGCTTCCTCTAGGCCCCTAAAGGGCTGTCTATTCAAGTCCTCCTGTCAGTTTTTCAGGCGGACCTGATCAGATCCTCCAGTCTCCTCTATGGAGCGGCAGATGTAAGTGGACACGTGTCCACTGACACCCGCTGCCATCCGATCCTGATCCAAAAACAGACGGATGGTGGTCCTATTCCCCATCCATCCAGTGGATCAGATGGCATCAAATGGAAACAGACAAGGGTCCATTTCTATCTGATTGCCCCACAGATGAGTGTGGGACTGTGTCCATGTTTGGTCTGTATACTGGAGCAGACACAGACCTGTCATCTGCCTGTTCAGTGGGGATCAGTGGAGAGATTCCTCACTAGGCAAGCGTATTTTGCTTAGCCGAGGCACCCGTTTGAAAGGGGACTAAAGCCCCGTACACACGTACTGATCGTCGACCGAACCATCGGCCGTCTTATGTCCAGGGCTGTCGTGTCTGTTGAAAACTGCAAAAGACTGCACACGAATTTTGTCGGCCAACAACAGCCGACTGCAGAAATGATGTCATGTGATGGTTAACTTTCCTTGTCTTTTTTCTTTTCTGAGCATGCCCAGTCTTGCAAATCTGCTGTCTGTCGGCCGAAATCTGTACTGACTGGCGAACAATCGGCCGTTCTGGTGTTGGCCAACAAAAATTTTAATGCTTGCACGACAGATTCTGTTCGTGTGTAACATGTGTAACCCATGTTACCATGCATTATGGTAATATGCACCCTATTTTTGCTAGAGCATCACAATGTATGATTTGCCTCACGATGTATTGAGCTGCAGTGTAGGTGTGCTGGAAAAGTCCATTGGGGCATTACATTGCCAACACATGTAAGTCATGCTACTGTGCATTGCAGTAATGCTTGCCTTACTGCAGTAAACAGGTCCTTAAAGTGGATGTAAACCCCATTCATGAAATTTGACCTGGGAACATTTATCTTTAGTGTTTTCTTATTTCTCTTCAAGGCCCTAAGTCCTGTAGCTTTCTCCTGCTCCTTTCTTCTGTTATCAGCATTATAACTTCTGACAAGTTCTCTGTCAACTGAGATAAAACCAGGCTGAATTTTGTGTCGGGGAGGTTGCTATAAATAGATTAGCAGAGAGCCGGTCTATTCACAGCACAGCTCTGCATGATTCTGCTTGTGTGGAGAGCGTGTGTGTGCCTTTTCTCCAATCAACCATCTCAGTGTATAGCCTAACTTCCCTCCCATAGGTGAATCAGGAAGAGACAATTCTAACAGGACGTGCACTTTCTATACAGCCTAGAAAGCTGAAGACAGCACATATACAAGTAAAACTTATGTAAGGAGATTTGTTTCATCTCTGTATCATCTGAGGTTGTTCACTTCACTGGGTATATGTGAGGGTTTACACCCACTTTATTAAGGGCAGAAGAGTACTGTAATTGCAAATTGAGCATTTGCTCCCTCTAGTGGTTAATCTACAAATCTCTGTATGCTACACAAAAATAATATCTTGCTATGCTCACTTTTGCAATGATATAAGTCCTATCTTATGCAACCTCACCTTTGTTTAGTATCAGTTTGTCCTTTGCCCTCTATAAATTTTGTTTCTGTTTCGTGTAATCACTCTTGTTCAAACTACACCTTATGCCATTGATCATTAGCATGCATTTATTTGATTTGCTTAATGAAGCAATGAGATTTATTCCTACAGAGATCGCATGATTTTGAACTGCAAGGGGTCTCTAATGCCCTGTACACACGTGCAGATTGTCGGCTGAAAATGTTCGGCCGCCGAACGATCGGCCGATTTTCGGCTTGTTAGTATGATGCTTCGGACAGCCGACAGCACACTTTCGGCCGAAAAGAATCTGTTGTGCAAGCATTAAAATTTTTGTATGCCGACACCAGAGCGGCCGATTGTTCGCCAGTCAATACAGAATTCGGCCGACAGACAGCAGATTTGCAAGACTGGGCATGCTCAGAAAATAAAAGACACAGGGAAAGTTAACCATCACATGACATCACTTCTGCAGTCGGCTGTAGTCGGCGGACAAAATTCTTGTGCAGTCTTTTGCACTTTTCAACAGACACGACAGCCCGGGGACAAAAGACGGCCGATCGTTCGGCCGACGATCTGCACGTGTGTACGGGGCATTATTTAGGGCTTGTGTAGATGGGTATTGTCTCCCTGCTTTTGATGTGCTACTACAATGGAGTAGTGTGGATGACAGTAACAGAGGCTGTGTTTTTCCTCTTTTGTTTAACCACTTAAGCCCCGGAAGATTTTACCCCCATTCCGACCAGGGGGTATTTTGCGGTTCGGCACTGCGTGACTTTAACGGACAATTGCGCGGTCGTGCGACGCTGTACCTAAACGAATTTGGCGTCCTTTTTTTCCCACAAACAGAGCTTTCTTTTGGTGGTATTTGATCACCTGTGCGATTTTTTTGATCACGCGCTATAAACAAAAAAAGAGC
The DNA here is from genome assembly GCF_965119305.1 of Pelophylax lessonae. Lineage (NCBI taxonomy): Eukaryota > Metazoa > Chordata > Amphibia > Anura > Ranidae > Pelophylax > Pelophylax lessonae. The sequence goes on from NC_138774.1 coordinate 148,644,961, forward strand.
GTCAATTTTGCAAAAATAGCAATATTTTTCACATTTTTTTATATGAAATTCCCCCAAAAAAAATGTAAAAATCTAAATTTTTTAACAATTTCAGCCAATTTGTTTTATGCTACCTATGTTTGGTAAAAAAAATTGCAAAAAGCGTATTTTGATTGGTTTGCGCAAAAGTTATCGCGTTTACTAACAAAGGGAAAGATTTTTGTCATTTTTGTTGTTTTTTTTATTTAACGTGTAATGGCGGCGATCTGCGATTTTTTTTTTTTTGCGGTACTGCGACATTGCGGCGGACAGATCGGACCCTTGACTGACATTTTTGACACTTTTGGGGTTACCAGTGACATTTCTACAGTAATCAGTGCTATATATATGCACTGTTACTGTAAAAATACACTGGTAGTGAAGGGGTTAACTTTATTTGGGAGGGAGGGGCTGTGTGTGTCCCTAGGGGCGTGCTTTCTACTGTGATTGGCTGTGGCTTGAGCTGTAAGGACACTGATCAACGGATCTACATAGTAGATCCATGTGATCAGTGTCTTTACAGCGAGGAGAATGACGGGTCGCTTGTTTACACAAGCTGCCTGACATTCTCCCTCTCCCCCGCCGATCGCCGAGTGGCCGGCAGACATCGGGTCCGCTGGTCACACGCGCGGGGGGGTCCGTGACCACGCGGGAGCGGGAGCGCGCCTCCGGCGGCGCGCGCTCGCTCCCTAGACCCTCACAAGCAAGCAACGTAGCCCTACATTAGTTTGCCTGTGAGGGGCTGACCGCCGACGTAGATAGTCGTGCGGCGGTCGGCAAGTGGTTAATTATGAATGCAGTGCATCCTGTTGAGGTGTGTTTGGAGTGCAGGTAAAATGCAGCCTTCTCTTGCCAAATGCTGTTTGCTTTAGAACGCATGCATTTGAATGCCACTGCATTCTAACTGAAAGGCCTACAACTGGCAACAATAGCCTATCTACATGAGCCCTTGTTTAGCTTCTTTCTTTAGGACAAAGAAATACATTATTGTATTGCTTCACGTTTTTGCAAAAGTAATGTTTAGAACTCTAAGGGCTCATACACAATGTAGCTAAAAAAAAAAAAAAGCTGCTTTTACAGGCATTTGAGATTTTATTTCTCTGCTTAAAAGCTTGAAGACGCTCATGCTTTTTTTTTTGTGCTCTTTTTTGCATTTTTATTGAGCTTCTATGAGGTTCTTTGAACATAAGCATTTTTTTTCACAAACCATCCCCTCAGTTCATTTTTCCTTTTTTTTTTTTTTTTTTTTTGCGCATTTTAAGCTTTTTTTTGCATGTTTGTCCACTTAGGCGTCGTTTCTGCTCGAAAGCTCCTCTCAAAAATGCGAGTTTGGTTGTTTTTTTTTTTTGCCTATGTCTGTAAACTCCTGAAAAAGCCAAGGGTTTTCAGGCAGAAAAAATGAGCACTCAAATAAAACTCAAAAGCCTGTAGGAGCAGCTTGTTTGAGATGCAGTGTGCATGAGCCCTAAAATACACTTTTTTTCCACTGACACATCAAGCTAGAAGAAATAATATAACCATCTAAGACAAATAGTTCCTTTGACCTTTGCACAGTCCATGAGCTGGCTGAATGGATGAAACCAGTACACTCCCTTGATGGTTAGCAAGTATTTAGAAGGATATAAACATTTATAATACATTTATAATGCAGTAATGAAAAGATAATAGTGCAAAAATGTAAAAATCATTTAAATTTCATTAATGTCCTGGTATTCCTGGTAATTTTTTCTTTTAGCTGGTGATAGGCCCCTTTCACACAGGGAGTCCATCAGGCGGACCCCATTTTTCTCAGCGGGGGATTGATCCGCTGATCCCCCGCTGAGCAGGCGGATGGCAGCTTTGTCTCTGCTCTGTGTGCCCCCCATTCTTCTCTATGGGCGAATCGGATGACAACGGACTGTCTGTCCTCATCCGATCCGCCAGACGGATGGAAAATAGGGTTTCCATCCGTCTGGATTTGATGGATCGGATGTCAGCGGGCATGTCTCCGCTGACATCCGATGCCCCATAGAGATGCATGGGGCATCCGTTCAGATCTGCCTGAAAAACGGACAATAATTATTAATGGCTGTCATCCCTCTGCAGCTGTAGCTGGGTAAGCTGCTAATCAAGCATGATCAGTGCTAGAATAGCTGCAATGGAGGGCAGGGGAGATGCTGGAGCTCTAATAGACCCTGGATGTCTCCATAAAGAGATCTTGTCAACTGCCCATGCTATCACACATAATAGCAATAAATATAAGGAAAAAATGGGTTAGACAATGAAATTGTAATTAAACATTTTAAAAATGTATAGGACACAGGAAGAAGGAGATCACATATGGAGCTGGGATTTTTAAGGTGCCATTAACCAAATTTCACAAACTATTTATTAAAATTCATAAGTTTTATTCCATTTAGTTAAAAAAAGAGTATAAACATCACAAAAAAATAAAAAAAAACAATGAAAACACATATAGACAACAATGTGTTAAAAATGACTTGATCGGGTCCTTTTCATTTTGGATGTTCACAACCATGAATAGTAGCTGGTAGTTTTTTTGGGGGGTGATAATTCCAACATCTTTCGCCAAAGAGTTTAGCTTCTTCAGGGGATATTTATTATCACATCTAAATAAGTAAATGTAAATATAGTATAATCTATTTTTACAAAAAATGTACATATCAATGATCTTCATTTAAATAAAGTGAAACATGTTCATAATACAATATTCCATATAATTAGTCCTAAACCTAAATTGTACAGCACAAAACAACATCAAATACAAAAAAAATCATTGCATATAAAGATCAGTAAGGGGCATCTTACCACTGTGTAATGCTGAAAATCATCGTAGTCATCCAAAAGGTTTTGTTAATAGAATGTAAGGTCCCAAGATCACCATTAACTTCAAAAGGCAGAGAGAGAAAATGACACCCATATGGCTAAAGAGTGGGGCACTCGTATGCTGGCCGCAGAAGGGGCAAATCAGGTCTTTCAATGTTATACAAGTGGAAGGGGCCATAGAGGACCCCTTGGAACAGCTGCAAGAAGGGATGCTCAAACCAACTTTGTGAAATTAGAAAAAAACTTTATTGAGGATCAGAAATGACACATGGTCTAAAAAATACCCCGTCTAAGGGGGACACATTGCAAATATCAGCAGGTATGATGCAAACAACAGAACACATACATGACATTAAAACCAACGACACACATTCACAAGGCCGGCCATACACACACTCCGGAAGATCGAGACAGCAGAGATCTGGGCAGACCGCGTATATTCCGATTCGGAATTTGTGAACGCAGTGTGCTCAAAGATCTACTGACTGGCATGCCACAGTATAAAAATTAAACAATTATTGTGGTGGACCAGGGTGTTTACACCAAATAGCAAGGGATCATGACCATCATTAATGTTGTCATTGTAGCAACTTGATTCTACATGGCTGATGCATTGGTGTCAAAAGGTCCTGTCATGGACAAGACAATACATTATGAAATACCAATATTATATATATTCAGTAGCAGGCTAAACCGTGACACAGTATTTATGAATACCAATAGACTCAGAATTCCAAGATGATTTCACCATTGGGAAGAAGGTGTCTGAGGGAGTGTCTGCATACCGAGTATGTTGAAAAAATGTATGTAGAGGACCAGTCCCGGGATGATCAAGGGTAAATGTGCTATAAAGGGGATGATGCAGTTCCTCTTGTATATGGGGCAACAGTGTCAGGCCGACAGACGTTCCTCTGGGGCAGAAAGTCACTTGCAGTATTTAGAAATTGAAGGTGTGGGAGCAGGGGAGAGACGCAGTGCAATGTGTGTACTGCGCAGGCTCACACCAAAGTAAGGCTGGGTCTCATGGGGGTGGAATTAACCATGGGCCAAATTATTAATGCTGTCACCTGTTGGCACTAACCAATCACGCGATCTTCCTATTTATTCACCTCCCAAACCCTCCAATGACGTCCTGACGAAGCGTGCGTCACGCACGCGAAACGCGTTGACGTCACACGCCGGCCCCGCACAACCCGGAAGAGCCACACATGCGCTCCGGCTCCCATCCACGGCGCGGAAATCCGGTTTCAAACTGGAACACGCTGTTTCCTCGTGGTTTGCCGAAGCTGTACCTTTCTGCCGGGCCTCCATCTAAACGTTCTCTGAAGAAAATGAGCAGAAGTCCACTGATCAAAGATCCCAAGTGCTTGGTGAGCATTAAATTATTTAACAATAGGGGATAGAGAAAAGGCTGTGACCACCAGGCTGCCTGTGGACATACAGCATATCAATGCCTACCAGCGGAAGGCCATAATTTGGCCCATGGTTAATTCCACCCCCATGAGACCCAGCCTTACTTTGGTGTGAGCCTGCGCAGTACACACATTGCACTGCGTCTCTCCCCTGCTCCCGCACCTTCAATTTCTAAATACTGCAAGTGACTTACTGCCCCAGAGGAACGTCTGTCGGCCTGACACTGTTGCCCCATATACAAGAGGAACTGCATCATCCCCTTTATAGCACATTTACCCTTGATCATCCCGGGACTGGTCCTCTACATACATTTTTTCAACATACTCGGTATGCAGACACTCCCTCAGACACCTGCTTCCCAATGGTGAAATCATCTTGGAATTCCGAGTCTATTGGTATTCATAAATACTGTGTCACGGTTTAGCCTGCTACTGAATATATATAATATTGGTATTTCATAATGTATTGTCTTGTCCATGATAGGACCTTTTGACACCAATGCATCAGCCGTGTAGAATCAAGTTGCTACAATGACAACATTAATGATGGTCATGATCCCTTGTTATTTGGTGTAACCACCCTGGTCCACCACAATAATTGTTTAATTTTTATACTGTGGCATGCCAGTCAGTAGATCTTTGAGCACACTGCGTTCACAAATTCCGAATCGGAATATACGCGGTCTGCCCAGATCTCTGCTGTCTCGATCTTCCGGAGTGTGTGTATGGCCGGCCTTGTGAATGTGTGTCGTTGGTTTTAATGTCATGTATGTGTTCTGTTGTTTGCATCATACCTGCTGATATTTGCAATGTGTCCCCCTTAGACGGGTATTTTTTAGACCATGTGTCATTTCTGATCCTCAATAAAGTTTTTTTTCTAATTTCACAAAGTTGGTTTGAGCATCCCTTCTTGCAGCTGTTCCAAGGGGTCCTCTATGGCCCCTTCCACTTGTATAACATTGTAGTACTGTCTTAGCTGCGGTGGCTCACTACTTATAGCTTGAGACCAATTGGATTCCCAACTGGTCTCTTGACGGTTCTGTGTCCCGTCTATACAGGACACAGTAGTCTCACACTTTGGGTCCCCCCTTTTTCTCCAAATCAGGTCTTTGTCCGCTACAAATGATATATTTGTGGATCAAATTGGATGTCCGATAAACGCACCCATCCCCAAACCACCCCTAGGCCTAGGGATCAACAAATAAGATAAATAAAGATGTTGTAGTTCAATAACCTTGGTTAAAGGGATACTGGGTAAACTATAGGGCAACACTGAAAGAATTAGTTAACTGGTAGGTAAATACCTGCTAGGTGGTGGGTGTCTCTGAATGGTAAAGTCTGCAGTCCTCATCCTATGTGCCCCTATGTGGCTACTCAAAAGTGAAGGTAGTAACTGTGGTGGAAATAATGTGGTCTGGCGCATTGAAACTCGCTCGGTGCACGGAGAACTTGGCTGCGCTGAAAAGCGCACTTGCGGATATTAACCTTCCTAGCGGTATTCCTGAGTGTGGCTCTGGGTTAAATTTCAGTGCCAAAAGCGGTAACCCCGAGCCACACTCGGGGTACCCCTAGGAAGATCACTGGATCCTGTAAGAGAGGGTACTCACCTTGTCCCCAGGATCCAGCGATGTATCCCGGCGGTGTGCGGCGGCGGGTCTTCCTCCCGATGCTCTGTGTGCCCCGGCTTCCGTCTCCTGCGACGCGACGAACCAGCGGCAAATTCAAAAAGTAAAACACACCAAACACACTGATACATTGCAAAATAAAATTAATTCACATTAGTTTGCCCCCAGTGCCCTTTCCTGCAGTTTTACTGTACTTTTTATTTACGTGTATATATATATATATATATATATATATATACTTTAACTTATTTATAGTTATTTATTATATTATAATTTATGATTTTGTGTTTCAAACTTTATCATACCCGAGATGTTATAAAGAAGAACGCACAGTAAAAAAATAAATCATATGCAAATAGTTGGTTTGGCCTGCTCATTCTTAAGAATTACATGCAAAATAATGGTACCGCTTTCAGCACCTAAAATCAGAAAGAATCATACCACCAGGGAGGTTAATACCCGCCAAGCGCCATTAATCCCTTTTACTGAAAGTATGATAGCTCCTTTTGTATAAAGAAATCCTAGAGCGCTCAGCGACAAAAAGAGAAACAGGCAAAAGGCTGTGTCACGCTCAATGTCAACAGAATCAGTCCCTGCTCCAACACAGGGCTCTTGTTTATTTATAGTCAGGAAACAGTGGTTTTCAATGGAAGGTGGCAACTATACAACACAACCAATCACAGACATGTATACATTTAAAAGTTCAAAAGAAAGGAGAGTGTATGTTAATGAACAAGCTGAGCCGTGTGCATGAGTTTCCATCCGTTAGGTGCAAGAGAAACCATGTACTATTGCTAACAATGGGACCCACACGTAATGACCGCCAAACACCATACAATGGAACTAGTCTGTATTCTCATGAACGCGGCCCCACCAATACATACGCATGCACTCCCATCATAACCTGTTAGAGTGAATCCTATATAATATAGTTCATAAAAACCATATTTGATAGTGAATATGCTACTGTTCAAGTAAATGAGACTATATCTGCAAAGGATATAGCAGCAGTATTTCAATCATGCGGATCAAGCATAACAGAAAGCTACCAGCCATTTTTCCAGCTAAAGGGCAGATACTTATCAAAACGATAATAATTCCACCTCACAAACACATCTCTGCCAGTGAATACCTGGGCCCCGGCTGACTGACATATACATTTGTGTGTCGGACTTCGCCACGCACTGCCATAGATCTGGACCGGCGTTCGCTAGCCGCTCAGAGCGCCCGCCGTTCGGGAGATCAGCCGAGTTTTATGCAGTCCCCATTTAATGGAAGGTTTCCACAACTACAGGTATTTTCTCAATTCTAGTTAAAGACATATCCGCTGTACATAGCGATAACCGGTAAACTGACACTGGGAGACATAATGGCAATTTAACTAAAACACATCCTGAAAAATGTCCACACAAATAATAACCTTTCCACAACAGCCCCTCCTCTTTGTGATATGCTGCCATGTGTCCCTCGATGAATCTTGATCTTCTTCCAAATAAACAGAACAGCTCTTTTCATACATCCATTTCAAAAAGTAAAAAAAAAGAAAGATAACGGAATCAGTATTGACATGTAGATTCAAAAGAAAACGAATGTTGACATGTAGGTTCTGTTCTTCGGGAGGGAGGACATGAGGTGATGGCACGCGTTGATCGTCAGTCGGGCTGGGATCCTCTGCATCTGATGCATGGGGTAGGATTTCGGGGGGCGTCTTGTCTCAGTGATCAGGACGAGCTCATCTGCTCAGGCTTGGGTGACTCGGTCGACCAGACAGCAGGATCATTTCACCACGTCATATAGTAGGAATAGAAACAAGAACAACATAGTTACATATATAGTTACATAGTTGGTGAGGTTGAATAAAGACAAAAGTCCATCCAGTTCAACCTGTGTAGATGTGTGTGGCTGTAATCATCTTGCATACCCCTGAATGTTCTGATTCTTGAGATGTACATCTAAGAGTCTTTTGAAAGCCACCATACTACCCGCAGAAACCACCTCATGTGGTAGAGAATTCCACAATCTTGTAGCCCTAACAGAAAAGAACCCCCCACGTTGCCTGAGGTTAAAACGCTTCTCCTCTAATCGCATTGTATGCCCCCGAGTTCTCATGCAATCCCTTCGACTGAACAGCTTTTTTTTCTAAGCCTAGATCCCCATTTAGATATTTAAAAATTGCTATCATGTCCCCCCTCAGGCGTCTCTTCTCCAGGGAGAATAAATCAAGCGATTGCAGACGCTCCTCATAATCAAGGTCCTCCAATCCCCTAATTAGTTTAGTTGCCCTTCTCTGGACTCTCTCCAGCTCCAACACATCCCTTCTGAGGACTGGTGACCAGAACTGGACCGAATACTCCAGATGAGGTCGGACCAGAGTTTTATAAAGTGGAAGGATTATAGTCTTATCTCTGGAATACATCCCTTTCTTTATGCATGCTAATATTCTGCTAGCCTTGGCAGCTGCCGCTTGACATTGCATGCTGTTGCCTAGTCTATCATCAACCAAGACTCCCAGATCCTTCTCCATTTTTGATTCTCCCAAGGGTTCCCCTCCTAACGTGTATTGTGCTTTTATGTTTCTAGTCCCCAAGTGTAAAACCTTACATTTCTCCACGTTAAACCTCATTTGCCATGTCTTTGCCCACTCCGTTATTTTCTCCAGGTCATTCTGTAGGATATCTGCTTCATGCTGTGCTGTTATTGCCCTGCCTAATTTTGTGTCATCTGCAAAAACTGATATTGAACTACTGATCCCATCCTCAATGCTGTTTATGAATAAATTGAACAAGGTTGGTCCTAGGACTGAGCCTTGGGGGACTCCGCTTACTACCTCAGACCAGTCTGAGTACGCGCTGTTTATTACCACCCTTTGGACACGCCCTTTTAGCCAGTTCCGTATCCAAGAGAAAACCCTGCTGTCGATACCTGCAGACCTTATTTTATAAATTAAGCGCTTATGGGGAACTGTATCAAACGCCTTAGCAAAATCTAGGTACACCACATCCACTGGTCTGCCCCTATCTAGCTCACAGCTCACCTCCTCGTAGAATGTTAAGAGATTGGTTTGACAAGAACGCCCATTTGTAAACCCGTGCTGGTTACTACTGATGATGCTGTTGTCCTTAGCAAACTCTACGATATAGTCCCTTATCCCCTCCAGAAGTTTACATACTACTGATGTCAGACTGACAGGCCTATAATTTCCCGGTATATGCCTCTGACCCTTTTTGAATATCGGAATCACGTTAGCTTTCCTCCACTCCCCTGGTACATCTCCTGTCCTAATACTGTCCGCAAAGATCAGGAACAGTGGTCTGGATATAACCTTACTGAGTTCCTTGAGTACTCTCGGATGTACGCCATCCGGGCCTGGTGATTTGTTTGTGTTGAGTTTATCCAGCCTTTCCCTGATTTCACCCTCTGTTAGCCATAGTGGCAAGTCCTGTGTATTTCTATTAACTATACAGTCATGGTCAGTGTACCCCTCCGATTCCTGTGTAAAGACTGATGAGAAAAAAGCATTCAGCACGGTTGCTTTTTCAGTGTCCTCTGTAACCATCCTCCCATCATTGTTAATTATGTGTGCAATATGCTCTGCCCTAGTTTTTTTGCTGTTGATATACTTAAAGAATTTCTTTGGGTTTTTTTTGCTATCCTCCGCTATTTGTCTCTCAAAGTCTATTTTAGCCATCTTGATTTTGTGTTTACACTTCCTATTTGCCTCCTTGTATTGGTCGAAAGCCAATACTGTGCCCTCTGATTTATATTTCCTGAAGGCCAATTTTTTTCCCCTAATAAGTTTTTTAACGCTCCGGTTTAGCCAGCCAGGTTTGGCTTTGTCCCTTCTAAATTTATTTCCCATAGGAATGCACTGCAAGATGCCTTTGCTTAATATGTTCCTAAAGCATTCCCATTTTTCCTCTGTGGTCAGGGATCCCAGGGTTCGGTCCCAGTTTACCCTTTCCATCAACAAGTACAATTTTGGAAAGTTTGCCCTTCTGAAGTTAAGGGTTCTTATGTTCCCCACTTGCCTTGCTATATTGTTATTTACGCTAAATGTGATCATCCTGTGATCGCTAGAGCCCAGGTTGTCCTGGACTCCTACCTCCGAGATTAGGTCTGGGTCATTAGTGATCAATAGATCCAGGATTGTGTTTTCTCTGGTAGGGGAATCCACCAACTGTGACATGTAATTATCCTGTAAGGTTTCCGTGAATTGACGGCCCTTATGTGAGTGTGCAGTCCCCTCTTCCCAGTCAATGTCGGGATAATTGAAGTCCCCCAATATGATGACTGATCCTAGCTTTGCCACTTTACCAAAAAGTGCTAAAAATTCCAACATAAGTATACATATACTCCTATTTTCTTCAACCAAGATCCAATGGAGAACAAGAAATCCCCAAAACCTCCCAAAGCTTAAAAGGATTCCAGCCCTCGCTAGCTATAGCTCTGGCTCTGCCTTGCAGTGAAGTTACCTTCTCCATATGGACCTGGACCTTATCACTGGTGTCTGTTATCCAGGTACAACAGTCTTCTCTAATGAATTCACAAAAACCCCCCTTGGAGGCTAAACAATCTAGTGCTATTTTTCTCCTGCAGTACTAAAGTTTTAATTTGTCTTTGTTCCTGAGTAATTTTCCCTTACATCTTCAATGGTTTCATTGAACATCTCTTTCACAACGGACGAGAAATTATTCAACCGTTTCATCAGTTCGATCCCCCACCCAGTCCAAGTCGGGAACTATGCCCATGCCTGATCGTGAGAAGAAAACAGTTCTCTGCGAGTCCTGCCTTGCACTCTTGCTCTCCTTCACAAAAGCAGATCCTCATGATCAGCGGCAATGTATGATGTGGGTATGAGCTTTACTAAATCACACAAACCTTTCGCATTTGGGGGCACTACCTTATAAGCCGTAGAACCACACAAAAACTAATAGGGACCTGTCAACACCGTACATCAAGAATTTTCCTGATGGTCACGGGCACTAAGCAGTAACATAATAGACTGAGGGATAGCTCCCTCAGTCTGTACCGTCACAAGTTCAACCGTCCTTCCAGCACATATAATCTGGTCTGTTGGTGTCATTAAAAAGACCCACAGTTTCATTGAGATTGACTGTTATACCTGTCCCACAGGTTGTAAAACCTATAAATCTATTTCCGTTGTCAAAACTAAAGTTAAAGCACATCCGTGGACTACCCAATTGTCCAGATACCCAAATTGGGTTATGGAATGTGTCATTAAATTCTATAGACAAGTGTCTCCTGGTTGTTTTCGCAAGTGTCCCATATTTCTTCATACCAATATGAACGTCGTATATAGCATGTACTGCTGCCATTGCTGGGGTGTAATGGCTGGGTGGGGGTTAGGAGCACACCCAGCAATTAGTCCTGTTTGCCGCCTTAGCCAGCTGAAGGTGCATTTAAACAATAGGTTGGAATTCTGTTCATTATTACCCTTGCTAAAATACACTAAGCTAGTTAAAAAAATAAAAACAATACTACTCATTATCATTCTTGGATGTAGTTGAGCAGCTTTTTGCAGTGGCTGGCGTGGACCCAGTTATAGCGTGCCTCAAGTTTCAAAGAAGTCGGCATTGTCAGCTGGACCTGGTATGGCTCGGAATATCTCAGCTCCACTCTCCTTTGGTGTTTTCTCACGATGACCCAATCACCTAGTTGAATAGAATGGACACTGGTTATTTTGTCAGAGACCGGGAGAGACTCCCAAACCCTGTGATGGACCTTCTGAAGCTCCCTTTGCAGGGACTGCACATACCCTGTCAGCTAAGAATGCAAGGATGAAAGCTGCTGAGGAAAGTACAGTCCAGCTTTGAGTTGGCTCCCAAACACCTCATAAGGTGATAATCCATGAGGTTGTCTAAGGGCATTCCTGATGGAATAAAGAGCAACAGGAAGACATTCGAGCCATGGCCATTCAGTCGTTCAACCTTACCAATGCCTTGAGGATGATGAGGAGTATGTAATCCCTGGTTGATGTGAAGCGCCTTACATACCTTTGCAAAGATCTGACCAGTGAAGTGTGATCTGCGATCTTGACTCGATCGTTTCAGGCAGCCCCCAGCGACAAACTATCTCAGACAGGATCTTTTTCACAGTGTCAGTGGCATTGGCACTGTCAACAGGCCAAGCCTCTGGCCACCCAGAAAACATATCTACACAGACTAAGACATGCTCGTACTTTCCTCTCTTTGGCAAAGTGATATAGTCTATCTGAATGCGCTGAAAACGGAAAATTGAATACTCACCTTTCCGTAATTTTCCTTTCCTGGTGCCTATCCATGGCAGCATACATATGGAGGTTGCTCCGCCCTCAACCAACCCACAGGACCTCCTTAACTCTATAAAAGTAAGAACTGCCCCCCCCCCCCCCTACGCCATTCTTGTAACTAGACTCAAAAATGCAGATTACGTAAAGGGAGGGCGTATGCTGCCATGGATAGGCACCAGGAAAGGAAAATTACGGAAAGGTGAGTATTCAATTTTCCATTTTCCTGGTGCCTCCATGGCAGCATACATATGGTAAATAACTCGCTCATAGGGAGGGATACTGCACAGAAATATAGTTTATTAGGATTCACAAAACCGCCAATTGCAGCGCTTTCTTCCCAAAATCACAGGAAGTTAGAGCAGCTGGATCCAGGCTATAATGGACCATGAAGGTATTAAATGAGGACCAACTGGCTGCACGACAAATAGTTTCCGGAGAGGCATGTGCTAGAGCTGCCCAAGAAGAGGCTATCCCCCGCGTAGAGTGAGCATTGATTGCTTTAGGCACTGGAAGACCGCTAGCCCGATAAGCCCTTTGAATCAGACGTACGATCCAGCTTGCGATAGTTCTTTTTGATGCTGCCAAGCCCTTTCTACCTCCGTTTGGAATGATAAATAGGCGTTGCTCCCTACGAAAAGATTGCGTTAAATCAATGTACCGGCGTAGAGTTCTTGCAACATCCAGTTCATGCAACTTTGATGTAGCTGGATCTTCTTCAAAGGTTGGGAGAACCCATTCCTGATTAAAGTGGTAGGTAGTTGGCACTTTAGGTATGAATTGATGGATTGGTCGTAGGACGACCCTATCTAGGAAGAACGTAATATATGGATCTTGACCACCCAAGGCTTGAATTTCAGAAATCCTACGGCCTGAAGTGACAGCTACGAGGAAAACTGCTTTAAGAGTAACATCCTCCAGAGAACAGTCCTCAGTAGGAGCAAATGGCGGTGCTGCTAGAGTATCCAGCACCAAGGGTAAATCCCACTTCGGGTACAATGTTTGTTTTTCTAGGTGGTCTTAACCTCAGTACTGCCTTCATAAACCGCTCTATCAAAGGATGTAAGGCCCATCTGATGTCTGTCAGAGCTGATAAGGCTGAAACTTGCACTTTAAGGGTATTGAGCCCCAAACCTACATCCAGACCTTTCTGTAGAAACAGTAGAACGTCCTGCACAGCTGGCTTCAATGGATTAAACTTGTTGGATTCGGCAACTTCTGAAAACTTCTGCCATACTCTGTAGTAGGAGCTATTAGTGGACGATTTTCTGGCTTGGAGCAACGTCTGGGTTACCTCATGAGAGCAACCTAACTCCTCCAACCTCTTCCTTTCAACTTCCAGGCCCTCAGATCCAGGATTTCTGAATGTGGGTGGATGTAGTCCCCCCTGCGACAGGAGACCGGGAATCTTCGGAAGGACTAGAGGGTTGCAAACAGACAGCTGGGTCAACAGCGTGAACCAAGGCCTTTTCGGCCAATAGGGAATCACCGCCAGGATGGTCACCTCCTCCCCTGTTAGGCGTTGAAGGAATCTGAGAATCAGAGGGGTAGGAGGGAACGCATACCCGACTTGGAAGGACCACGGTTGAACTAAGGCATCTACTCCTGCTGAATTCTGGGCAGGGTATCTTGTGAAAAAATGAGGTGCCTTGGCATTCTGGGGGGGATGCAAATAGGTCCCACTGAGGACTGCCCCAGTGTTGACAGATCCACCGAAACACACAGTTGTCCAGGGACCACTCGTTGTTGTTGATGAATTCCCTGGACAGGAGATCCGCCAAATGATTCTGGGAGGCTGGCAGATACGCTGCTCGGAGGTTTACAAGGTTCTCCTCGGCCCATGCTAAGATCGGGGCCACTTCGCGTGACAATGACCTGCTGTGGGTCCCCCCTTGGTTCTAGACGTAGGCTACCGCCGCCCTGTTGTCCATACGTAACAGGAGGGAGTTATCTGCGAGATGAGGTGCCAAGTGCGATATAGCTTCCCAGGCTGCCCTCAGCTCCAGAATGTTTGATACTACATCCTCCGAGTCGAACTGCCATCTTCCTTGGATCAACTGGTCCCTGAAGTCTGCCCCCCAGCCCAACCGACTTGCATCGGTTGTAAGCGTGATCCATGAGATGGGGCCAAGATGGCAATGATTTTGAAGGTTGGGCAGCTTCGTCCACCACTATAGGCTGGACTTCATTGATACCGTGATCAACACCTCCTGGGAAAGGGACCTCCTTCTCCACTGGGATAGAAACCCCTGTTGAAAAGCACGGAGATGCCAGCGGGCCCACTTTACCACCGGGATACATGAGGAAAAGGTTCCGAGGAGACTCAGACACTCCAATGCTGACATGGCTTTGCTCGCCAGGGCCTTCTTCACCTTCCCTGTGATTATAGGAATCTTCTCGGGTGGCAGTGACACTGCCCTCCTCCGTGTGTCGACCAGTGCCCCTAAGTATATCATCTTTTGGGCTGGAGTAAGCTGGCTCTTCGAGTGATTGATTAGCCATCCATACCTCATCAGTGTGTCCAAGACTTGTTGAACATGGATCTTTAGGAGTTCTTTGTCCTGCGACAGGATGAGAATGTCGTCTAGATAATGTAAGACACGGACCCCCTTCTCCCGGAGGGGTGCCAGCATTGCCACCAACACTTTGGTGAAGATTCTGGGGACTGTGGATATGCCGAAAGGCAAACACTGGAACTGTAGGTGAAGCTCCCCTATCTTGAACCTTAGGAATGACTGGAAGTTGTGAAGTATTGGTATATGTAGATACGCATCCTGAAGGTCTATAGACCATCCAGTCGCCTGGTTGCACAGTTAGGATGACCGTGTTTAGGGATTCCATCTTGAACCGCTCGAGGCGGATAAACTTGTTCAACCGCTTCAGATCTAGAACTGGCCTCCATCCTCCCACCTTTTTGCGTACCAAGAAGACTGGGGAATAAAAGCCTAAGAATCTTTCCGACTCCGGCACTGGTACCACTGCCTGCTGATGAATTAGCGTCTGGACATATTGTAGCAGAACCTTGCGCTTCTCTTCGGAGTTTGGAATCCTGGTGGGTAGAAAAGAAGAACGGGGCGGTTGGCGCTTGAACCTCCAAAAATGCCCCTGAAGGATCGTGGAGGTGACCCAATGATCCGAGCAAGTTTCCACCCAAACCTGAGAGAATGCCCTGAGACGGGCACCCACCGGGCCGGTTTGGGTGGGCAAGAAGTCAAAAAGACTTCTGGCCTTCCTGTGTCGAGGTAGCAGCCTTCTGTTTCCCCATCTTCAGGAAGGTAGCCTGGGAGCCCTTCCAACCTCTTCTGTATTCTCTCCCTGGATGGTATGTTCTGGCTTCTCTGGCTTTTTGCTGGAAAACCGCTCTCGCTGCAAATTTCTTCCTTTTTATTCCTGTCCTGAGGAATCAGACCGCTCTTGCCCCCTGTGACTCTGGTAATGGCTGTATCCAGCTTTTTGCCAAATTGGGCTTTCCCATCGTAGGGTATGCGGCACCACGTCTGCTTGGAGGAGGGATCAGCGGCCCATGGTTTTAGCCAAAGTGCTCTTCTTGCCGTGACTGAATATAGCATGGCCCTGGCGGAACATTTCAGAGTGTCAATGGCCGCTTCTGCCACAAAATCTAATGCCAATTTTAACTCATCCAGAGCCTTCACAATCTGGTCTGTATCTAAGCCTTGCTTGAGGGCCAATTCTATATTGTCAGTCCAAGCACGCGCTGCTCTGGATACTGAGGTTAAAGCCACTACCGGCCTGCAAGCCCCCCAGCCGCCTGATACGCCTTCTTTAGATCAGCATCGATTCTTCGATCTAAGACATCTCTAAAGGAGATTGCGTGCTCTAAGGGTAAAGTTGTGTTCCTGGCCAATCTCATGACCGACGCGTCCACTGATGGCATGCCATCAAATAGTTGGGCATCAGATTCCGCCAGAGGGTATAATTTACTAAAGCAGTTAAAGGCGATCGGTCTCCTATCCACCTTCCGCCATTCATCTGTCACCAGATCCCTTATCTCCTCCATAAGTGGGAAGATAGGAGGTTTTTTCTTAAGGTGGGGAAAGTATTTCCTGGACTTGGCAGGGGGCTCAGGTGACTCTTCCCATTCAATTGCGTTCTTGACCGCTACCACGAAGGGGCTGATCAACCCAAAATCAAAGGTAGACACATTCTCCTCCGCTGTGTCCCTTTCGTCCTCTGAGCTGGAGCTGGAACCTGCCAACTGGACTGGAGTCTCAAGGGATCCCCCACTTGTGGTCGGGGGCCATCAACTCCTGGGACAAGTTCAGTTCTCGAATTGAGTCCTTAATCAGCTTCTTCATTGTATCAATGGACTCTTGCTTTTCTTTTTCCCGATCCCCCGTGGCTTCTGAAAAGCATTTTTCGCAGACCAGTTTTCCCGGCAGAGCTTGTCCACCACAGACCCAGCATGCTTTGTCCCCAGGCTGGATGAAACTGTGTTGCCTGTCAGATAATGGGGTGATCTGCGAGATTTGTGTGATGTGCGAGGGGTAGACGATATTGGTCATGTCTTGAGCGGCTGTGGCCTCTGGACCTCCTGGCCGGTGAGTCCCTGCGGGATGATCGGCGTTGCGGGCTGCAATGAAACATAGGGAATTTTGATGTTTCATACGCCCGATGCTCTTTTTTTTATTTTTTTAACCTTACCTGAATGGTGCAGCCCTTACCTAGCGGAATGTTGAGGATCTTTTTGTGCCACTGGACTACGGGAGATGGCTGGGATAAGAGAGACACAAAGGGTAAGAAGAAAAGAAAAAGTAAATGTAAAGTTCCCAACCTAATAGTCCCACACCTTTTTTACTATAAATAAATATATATTTCCAAGAAGAGGAGAGAAGAAAAAAAAAAAGAAGCTGCAATACCTCTGGCTTCCATCGGGAGGCAGCAGCACAGGCAGACTTGAAAGCTTCTCCTCAGCAGCAAGGGAGATGTTATGCTTCTGACATCCGCCCTCAGAATGAGAGAGGCTGGCCATATAAATACATGTACTCCAATGGGAGTACCAAGATGGCCGCCGATGGCTTCATCTGCCTACTGGGCATGTGCAGGTGATGTCATAGGGCGGTGCCATCGACCCGCCCCTAGAACAGTAAAACAGAGGTTAGGTGGCGGACGCGAAGCGCCCCAGGGGCTCCAGAGGGGCTTGCTAGCAATCCTGCACCCCAGCACACCACATGAGGACAGACTGTAAGTAGGACAGGCTAACTTCAATGCAGGAGGCATCAATGTTACCAGGGGGGGGGGGGGGGTTCCCGGGAGGAGCATGGCTGAACTAGACTCCTTACCTGGAAAAAGATCCACAGAAAAACAGGCTCCCAGCCTTGTTGGTGCTTTTAGCAGCGTAAGACCTGGGACACCATCCTACAGGGGAACATGACCCTGTAATGGTAACACCATGTGAAGGTGCAGTAAAGGCTGATCGTGATCCTGCAGGCTTGAGGACAGAAAAAAGAATGGCGTAGGGGGGGGGCAGTTCTTACTTTTATAGAGTTAAGGAGGTCCTGTGGGTTGGTTGAGGGCGGAGCAACCACCATATGTATGCTGCCATGGAGGCACCAGGAAAGAGATATTCCGATTTGGGTAAGTGCCTTCTTGGTACCATTACCGTTTTACCTACATTGTACCATGCGCAAACTAAACAGGTAGTGGTAAAGTTAGCAGCTGTATTAAAAGCCAGGGGCAATCCAATGCTCCTCCACCTGTGCACACATAACCATCTTTGACTGATGCCCAGGGTAATAAGCCGAGTGGGCCATCATTGGAAAAAGTGATCTGGGTAAACATCATTTACCATCAAGACCCCAGATCCAAATCGTCTGGACCCTGTGTAGCCCCCAAAGCCATCCATCTCCTCTTTTCCTGCATTTCTGCTTGGGACTGCAGTTTCCTAAATTCCTCTAGCGACACATCAGAGAGGATGGCTAGCATCAGGGTCTCTGCCACAGGACTCAGAGCACCTTCCCTAGCAGCTCTATCTGCCAAGGCATTTCCATTGGCTTTCATAGTCATCTCAGTTGTATGAGCCTTTACCTTCAGAATGGCTATCTCTTGTGGCAAGCAAAAGGCAATGAACAGTTTGTCTATTAACTCTGCATGTTCCACTGGCTTCCCCGAACTAATCAAGAACAATCTTGCCTTCCAGATAAGACCAAAATCATGTGCCACCCCAAAAGCATATCTTGAATCTGTATAGATATTGATCCTCTGATCTTTATGGATCTCACAGGATCTTGATAGTGCCCACAACTCTGCTTCCTGTGCAGACATATGGGAACCTAAGGAACGCTTCTCCACAATTCTCGGTTGTAGTCACTGCATAACCTGTGTGTGGCTTACCATCTGGGATATAGTACCTAGAACAATCGACAAAAAGGTTCTTAACGTCTGGAATGGGGGGTCTCCTTCACCGGACTGACAGCTGCCGATTCCCACTCCATCAAAAAAGGCAATCGTGTTAATCCTTGTGTCCTACTAAAGTTGGAAATTGATCAGTGACAGAGAGATTAGTATTGTTAGTAAAGTTTTGAAAATTGTCCTTCTCCGCAGCACCCTCTCCCTCCTTCTCTTCCTCCTTAACAGGAAGAAGGGATGTAGGGTTCAAAAAAGTGCATCGTTTAAGAATGAGGTTAGTAGGTGTTAGGAAGGCCACTTCACAATTAGTAAATCTAGCAGAAGAGAGGTGTCTTGTTTGGACCTGATTTAAAATCTCCAGCACTCAGTGGGGAGTATAGAGTGTCAATGGGGAGTCCAAAACTATGTAACCTACCTTCTGTAACAATACAGCACAGGCGGCCACAGCTCGTACACATCCAGGTGAGCCTCAGATGACTGGGTCTAAAGCAGTGGATAGGTACATGAAGGGTCGGTACCTGGGACCGTGTAGTTATGTCAATACTCCCATTGCATGGCCCTTGCTTTCATGACAGAAAAGGTAAAAGGGGAGGTCATAGTTGGACAAACCTAAAGCAGTTGCTTTGGAGAGTTCCTGGGTCAGATCCTGTAGGATTGCTCAGTCGTCATCAGCCAATTGGAACGGTGTTTGTGAAGTTAATTCGTAAAGGGGTCCTAGTTTGGATGATATGTTAGGGACCCAGTCTCTGCAGTAATTGACTAATCCGAGAATGGCTCTCAGTTGTCGGGTGTTACAAGGTCTCTGGAGGTCCATCAATGTCTGTATTCTCTGAGTGGTTAGATGTCGGGTACCCTGAGAAATGCAATGACCTAAAAAAAAAAAAAAAAACCTTCTCCTTGCAGAACTGGCCTAGCCTGCAATGGAGAGGTTCAGTCATTCGCAAAGACACTGTGTGGCCCGTGAGACCTATGGTGTGAGGAGTTGTCTCCCCTGAAAGGGGAACCTTACCTCTAAGGTCTTGAGATCTTAGAACAGTTTTGGCTGCACCGGTGTCAATAAAGCAAGGGAGGGGATATTTTAATTCCTTGACGAATAGATTGATGTGGGCTAAGACCAGTTTACCAACGCCCTATCATGAGTCATTGTTGTTGCTCACCATACCTACCATTGGAATTTCAGGATTCTCCGGAATAAATTGCCACGAACCCCATGGACCAGCCAGGTTGGTCGTATAAATATGCTTGATGTGCCCTGGCTTTCCACATCCATAGAAAACCTGTAAACGTTAGTTTACCACAGAGTTGGAAGGAGAGGGTTTGGGTGTTATGACAGGCTGTTGAGAGATAGAGACAGTGTGTTAACAGTATCGAGGCCCATACTGGGAGCTGAGGAAAACGGAGATGAAGATGCAGAGATAGTAGAATCAATAACAGGCCGTGAATCAGGAGAGACAGTGACAGGTTCAGTGTCAGCGGATCTGGCTCGTCTCACTAAAGTTAGCTCAGAAAGAGCTTCCTCCACTTCCCTTACCGGATCGCTGGACTCCGCTATCTCATCAGGTCAAGTATACATAATGCAGTTCTTCTGGACTGAAACCGCCCCATGCATGCCATGCTGATTGACCAAGATAGATCTCTGAAGCAACAATTGTGCTACATCTGACATCTTTGCTGCCTTGAGCCTAGTCCTAAATTCAATAATGAACTTCTCCCATCTCCAGACATCAGAGGTACCTCCTAAAGGGAACACACAAAGCTGTTCCCTAGGACCATTTGTGCCACTCTATGCGGTCTCATGGCCCAAGCCCCAAACCCAGATCTCATGTACCGCAAAGGTGTTTGGCTTCTTCTCCGATTAGTTTACATGACTCACTGCCGGTCCACTAGAAACCTTAACCCGGTGGCTTTGTATGGCTATATAGCTCATCAACCCCCACAAAAAAATGGTAGTGTGATAAAACTCAAGATGGCGGCTCAGCTATGTGGGTTTCAACACCACCAAACAAAATGGGAATGTAGAACCCAAAATGGCCGCCACACAAAGGAAATTGTGTTACAACCACATGGGTCTCAATTCAAAAGGTAGAGCAAACACGTGAACCTTGGTGTAAGAACAAACAGATGATACTAAAAAAAGGAAAAACAGGATTTATGATCAACCGGATTCTAAATAATCGGAATACTCATTTTCAGTTGCGCAGTGCAATCCGCCACTTAAAACAGAAACTCAATACAAAACTGGAATGTCTATGCTCTACTCAAACTTCAGCATCTAAAACAACCACCAGTTTCACTAATAAACGAGTTGCCGCCAAAAAACAATTTCAGCACATACACAAACCGATTGCTATACTAAGATGTGGTATCCGCCGCCAAAACCAACACCGACTGATCATCTTTTGCTATCCTATCGAATGTCACTATACACACGGAAACTGATACTACAAAAGGGATGCTGAAAGGGAAAAGTTATCACAATCCCATATAAAACCCATTTAGGTTGTATTAACTGGGAACCTATAGGAGGACTGCAGTATAGGTTTCTCCCCCCAAATAATACACCTATCCCCAGCCACAAATATTAATACAAAATAACCCTTTGTTATACAAAAGAGTGAAAGCTGCAGAAAGAAGGTCCTTTTTGCTAAGCTGGGTTTTTATCTTCCACAGCGGACAAAAAAAGTAAGCTTTGGTCTAAAGCAGGGGTGTCCAAACTATGACCCTCCAGCTGTTCAGTAACTACAAATCCCATCATGCCTAGTTATGTCTGTGAATGTCAGAGATTTACAATGCCTCATGGGAATTGTAGTTCCTGAACAGCTGGAGGGCCATAGTTTAGACACCCCTGGTCTAAAACACACTTCATTTCAGTTTTTGAAATTTTTGTTATCTTATCACAAACTGCTGGCCTTTGTTGCACCAGACCCGACTCCCTCTTTTTTCCGGAGTGAAGTCAGAAACCTTCTATTAGAACTGCCTGACTCGCCATTAACTGTGGTGGAAATTAATGGGGTTTGGTGCACAGAAACTCGCTCGGTAGTCAGAGAACTTAGGTACGCTAAAAAGGTCACTTGCGGGCCAAGCGCCATTAATCCCTTGTACTGAAAATACGACGTACAGCTCTTTTGTATAAAGAAAACCTAGCCTGCTCTGCGACAAAGAGAGAAACAGGCAAAAAGCTGTGTCACGGTTGATGTCAACAGAATCAGTACCTGCTCCAACACAGGGCTCTTGTTTATTTATAGTCAGGAAACAATGGTTTACAATGGGAGGTGGCGACTATACAACACAACCAATCACAGACATGTATACATTCAAAAGTTCAATAGAAAGGGGAGTGTATGTTAATGAACAAGCTGTGCCGTGTGCATGAGTTTCCAGCCGTTGGGTGCAAGAGGAACCATGCACTATTGCTAACAATGGGACCCACGTCTAATGGCCGCCAAACACCATACCATGGAACTAGTCTGTAATCTCATGAACGCGGCCTGCCAATACATACGCATGCACTTACGTCATAACCTGTGAGTGAATCCTATATAATATAGTTCATAAAAACCATATTTGATAGTGATTATGCTACTGTTCCAGTAAATGAGACTATATCTGCAAAGGAAATAGCAGCAGTATTTCGATCATGTGGATCAAGCATAACAGAAAGCTACCAGCCATTATTCCAGCTAAAGGGCAGATACTTATCAAAATGATAACAATTCCACCTCACAAACGCATCTCTGCCAGTGAATACTGGGACCCCGGCTGACTAATATACATTTGCGTGGCGTACTTCCCATCGCACTGCCATAGATCCGGACCGGCGTTCGCTCATTCGCTAGCCGCTTGGAGCACCCACCATTCGGGAGATCAGGCGAGTGGTATGCAGTCCCCATTTAATGGAAGGTTTCCACACATACAGGTCTTTCCTCAATGCTAGTTAAAGCCATATTCGCTGTACATGGCGATTACGGACACTGGGAGACATAATGGCAATTTAACCAAAACGCATCCTGAAAAATGTCCACACAAATATTAATAACATTTCCACAACAGTTACCCACTAAATCTAATAAAGAAAAAGACAAGGAGGATGGGTAGTTAAAAGAATCCTACTGCGGAAAAGAATAGCGTTTGTCCCAAGTGTTCTCATGTTCCTAAAGTCTCACTCTTTGATTTGTACCCATATGAGACCGCGACAGCTCCTTAAATACCCCTCCTGCCACGCCTGGTGTATTGACACAGAGGAGTGACCAAGACGCCAAGGCTATGCCCACAATCACCCCTAATGGGCGTCACCTGGGTCTGACAGGAGGGCGCATGTGCACCACCTCGGTGGCCCCTGGGGGCACACGCACTTGGCGCGTGCGCACCCAGGAACCGGCCTGACCCAGGGACGCTGAAAAACCCAGCGCATGGGGCAAAACCTCAAGAGTCGCGGTGAGCGAGCACATGTGGGCCCTCTCTCTGGTGTTATTCAGACACCTCAAAGGGGATTGCACCAAGCGCAAGGTCCAGCCCGTTCCATAGGCCTCCCAACAAAATATGAAACCACAACTCCTCTGACCAGACATACCAATGTTGACATACTCAAAGGCCATACAGAAATCAACATTGTTAGCTTAAGTCTAAAAGGAAAAAGGTATAACGTAAAAGGCCTAAAGGAGTACAGAGCCACCTAGGGGCCAAAACAAAAAAGAAATTTAAACCAAAATCACAACAGTAATTAGGACGGTACACTCCCTATCAACTTTTCTTTTTCTCTTATCCATGCTGGGCTACTCTGCATCTTAGACCAGGGCCGATCCTGGGCGGGTGCGTGGGGTGCACCGCGCCCAGGCGCCGCTTGAGAGGGCGCACATAATCCTCTCCCGCAAGTCTCGGGAGCCTCTCACTGCAGCCTCGAAGCCTCTACATTCTTTGTAGTCCCGGCTCACAGGCGGAGGGATATCAAATGCACTACGCCTGTGAGAGGAGGAGCCGTACAGAGGAAGCAGCGGCTTTGCTCTCTACTGCAGCCGCCTGCTTTCTCTGTACAGCTCCTCCTCTCACAGGCGTAGTGCATTTGATATCACTCCACCTGTGAGCCGGGACTATGGAGGCGCCGTTCTCACAGTGACAGCCGCAGCCCTGCCGGGATATCACACAAGAGTCCAGCAACACAGAGCCCAGCACCACAGAGCCCACTGAGCCAGCACCACAGAGACCACAGAGCCAGCACCACAGAGCCCACAGAGCCCAGCAACGCAGAGCCCACAGAGCCCAGCAACGCAGAGCCCACAGAGCCCAGCAACGCAGAGCCCACAGAGCCCAGCAACGCAGAGTCCACCACCAAAGAGCCCAGCATACCACAGAGCCCAGCACACTCAGAGGAGCCAAGAATCAGGACCAGAAGCCAACCCCAAGGCCCCAGCAGCCAGACCGCAGGACCAGCAGCAAAGCCCCAGGAAGACCAGCAGCCAGGCCCCAGCAGCCAGACCCCAGGACCAGCAGCCCAGCCCCAAAAACCAGGACCAGCAGCCAGGAATCAGGAGGACCAGCAGTCAGACCCCAGGACCAGCAGGCCAGCCCCAGCAGCCAGACGTTAGGACCAGCAGCAAAGCCCCAGAAGCCAGGACCCAGTCCAAGAAGCCAGGCCCCAGGACCAGCAGCCAGCCCCAAGGCCCCAGCAGCCAGACCCCAGGACCAGCAGCAAAGCCCCAGCAGCCAGACCCAAGGACCAGCAGCCAAAACACAGGACCAGCAGCCCAGCCCCAAAAACCAGGACCAGCAGCCGGGAATCAGGACCAGCAGCCAGGAATCAGGAGGACCAGCAGTCAGACCCCAGGACCAGCAGGCCAGCCCCAGCAGCCAGACCTTAGGACCAGCAGCAAAGCCCCAGAAGCCAGGACCCAGGCCCCAGGACCAGCAGCCAGCCCCAGTACCCATTATTTAAGGTAAGTGAAGTCTTCTAGTCTTGGGCCTGGGCATCAAAGTGCTATTAATTAATATAATATTGTTTATTTTTCCATTGTTCAGTGACACTCTAATGTAGTCTCTCATGGGGGCTGGAGGGGACTCTTTCTATCAGAGACTCTCCAATAGGCACAGAGAGGGCCTCTGTAAGATAAACCCACCTCCAGGTCCCATTAGACTCCATTGTAGTCTCTAATGGGGCCTGGTGGGGGGTCTTTCTAACATAGACTTTAAAATGCACACAGAGATGACCTCTGCTCGAGAAACCCCCCTCCAGGTCCCATGATACGACCCCATTGTAGTCTCTAATGGGGCCTGGTGGGGGCTCTTTCTAACAGACTCTCTAACAGAGGCCCTCTCTGTGTTCCTTGGAGAGACCCTCTCCAGGTCCCATTAGGAAAAGGGGAGGAGTTAGTAAGATGACCATGCCCACTTGAGGTGCCATAAATATTTCTGCACCCAGGCGTCTTTTACCCTAGGATCGGCCCTGTCTTAGACAATGGCTATACTATGCACTTGGTTTATATTGCTGACTGCCTTCTCCTGCATTTAATTTAGGAGTGACATATATTATTCCCTTTGGACTCACTTTACCATGTCTTACATCCCTCAGATTGTCCTATTTCTTCCCCCAGCTTTCGGGTGTATACTCACTCACACACTCCCTATCCCATTTTTGGTTTCTTAGGTCTATCCATATCAATTCGTTATACATTTTCTTTTCACATTTGCATTGTGATCCACCTATGTAGAAACTTGTTGCACTGGGTTTTTCCTCCCTCCCTTGGGATGTAACTTGAGATGTAAACTTCAGCTATATCACAAATTTCAGCACTTCATTACTATCATATTGATCCCACCATTTGTAATATTATATATTACTCCCTTCAGATTCCTAGTAGGATCGCTAGATTCACAATCACATTATAAAGTACAAGTGATGTTGGTATGTCGGAGCTACCACAATGTGCAAAAAAATGCATGTGCTGTGCAATCAGTGACAAGCGAATAACAAAAATCTCATAAAACCTTAAAAGATCATAAAAGTGCACTGTGCATTTATGTCATGCTCATGTGGACCTGTAGGGGGCCAAGGTGCCACAACATAAAGTGCTGAGAAACAAACGGATTTGTTGTAGGTTCTAATATTTGAAATAGTGCCAGTGAATTGTGAGAAAAGAGTGCTCACAGGATATATTGTGCTAGTATATACAGTGCCGTTACCCGTGGCCCCACAAGGTAAAAGCACTTACCGCATAGGCAGTGTAGGGGTAAGAGCTGCACGTAAATCCTGAGTCCCATTCAAAAAGTCACCATAGGCACCATGGGGGGGGGGGGGGGGGGGTAGCCAGAAAGAATGAAAGGAATTGAGAGAGAAAGAAAGGAATGAAGAGAGAAAGAAATGAATGGAGAAAGAAAGAAAGGAATGGAGAGAAAGAGAGAGCGAGAGGGAGAAAGGAATGAAGAGAGAAAGAAATTAATGGGCAGATAAAGAAAGAGAAAGGAATGGAGAGATAAAGAGAGTGAGAGAGAAAGGAATGAAGAGAGAAAGAAATGAATGGAGAAAGAGAGAAAGGAATGAATATACAGATAAAGAAAGAGAAAGGAATGGAGAGATAAAGAGAGAAAGAAAGCAATGAGGAGAGTAAGACAAAAAGAAAGGAATGGAGAAAGAAAGAAATGGAAGAGTGAAAGAAAAGAATGAAGAGAGAAAGTAAGGAAGAGAAAAAATAAAGGAATGAAGAGAGAAAAATGGAGAGAGAATGAAAGAAAGAAATGAAGAGATAAAGAAATGAATGAAAGAAAGAAATGAATGGAGAAAGAGAGAAAGGAATGGACAGAGAAAGAAAGAGAGAAAGGAATGGACAGAAAAAGAAAGAAAGGAATGGAGAGAGATAGAGAGAAAGAAATAGAGAAATGAATGGAGAGCGAAAGAAAGGAATGAAGAGAGGAAGAGAGAGAGAGAGAAAGGAACAGAGAGCGAAAGAAAGAAATGAATGAAGAGAGAAAGAAATGGAGAGAGAGAGATAGGAATGGAGAGATGGAAAGAGAGCAAGAAAGAGAGAAATTAATGGGGAGAGAAAGCAAGCAAGAAAGAAAGGAATTAAGAGAGAAATAATGGAGAGAGAAAGAGAGAAAGGAATGGAGAGAGAAAAGGAGAGAGAGAGAAACAAAAAGAGAAAGAGAGAAAGGAATGGGGAGAGAGAAAGAAAGGAAGGAAGGAAGAGTGCCCCTTACATCAAAGTACTCACTGGGAGGCATAAGAGAGAAGGGAGGGAGTAGATGGATGGGATGAATGGATCAGCAGGCCCCATCTTTCCTCTTCTAGTTGCTGGTCTTCAAACTTCCTGCCCACACTTCATCTTCTCTGAGGGAGAAAACTGTCAGGGAGTGTGGCAAGCACAGGAGGAGAGAGCAGGAGGAGGAGGAGCAGAAGCAGCTCTCTCCCCTTTCCCGTTTTTGGTCTGTGCGGGAGGGAAACTGTCAGCGCATCGGCTCTATCTGCCTGTGATCTGGAGCTGTCAGTGAGCTCCCATCCCCCGTTAAGCTGGTCCTGATCACAGCCCCGAATCATAGCAGATTGTACCGCTTACAGACCGGCCGGGACTTGGGACTGTGCTGATGGCAGGGGGATCCCTGCTGCCAGCCTCAGAGGTGGCTCTTAAACCAGGCAAATTAGGCAGCCGCAAGGCCCCTGTGAGCGCAAGGCCTTAGATGACCGCCTTTTTGCCTAATTAAAGAGCCACCTCTGCTCCAACAGCTCCCAGTGGAGACATCCTCAGGCCACCCCCAACTTGCTAGCACCACAAGTTGATTCTAGTCATCCGTGAGTCAAATCATGGTAGGGTACTCCACCAATTTGGTGGGGGGGGGGGTGCACCCTGTGTTTTATACTGGTATTTGTATTGATATTATTTAGTAGATTTAGTAGATTTTGTCCATACATTTTCTGTAGATACGTATGCATATTTTCCTGATGAAGTGGAGCAAAGTCTACGAAACGCGTCGAGCTTGTTGATGCAAATTTATCACAAACATGCGTTTTGTTTACTTACTGTATACATATTTCTGTTCAACATGTATTTTTGTTTGTTGATATCCATAACACATATACATTCTATATGTTATGATCCGGTTGTAGCCCAGGGAAACCATTGTATCTCGAATGTATTTTTCTATCATGCAATCATTTTATCATTTGTTGATGAGTTTTTTAAATAAATTTTGCTCTCAACATTACCTTCTTTTATATATATATATTTTTTTTTAATTTATTTATTTATACAAAAGAGACAAAGAAGATATTCCAACATCACATTCCAAATCCAAATCACATGGCTCAAATATTAACATATAATTATTTCAATCATAGTCCATTGTGTATTGATCACCATCTCAACAGATATAATCAGAATTATATTGAGCCATATCGTGAAAAACAGCAGTACTCTCCCGTGTCTCTTAAACATTTTTCCAAAATATTTAAAAAGTATATAGAATACAACCAAGAAAAGAGAGAAAAAAAAATGAATAAAAAGTAAGAACAAAAGAATAATAGGAGAGAGAGAAGAAAAAAAAAAAAAGGGGGGGAAGAATTTTCCACAACTGGTATCACGCCAATTTTTGTCATATCTCATTTATTCTACCAAAACCATCCTTTTCATGCTCACAGATCCATCCAACCCAGAAATCCGTTTAGTCATAGGAGACCTTGACCACCTTCTCTATATCACATGCCCACAAAAAATGTTTATTCAACTTTTATCTTCTAGCTTATGTTACAGAGGATCGCCATCACCTCTTCTCCTCCGTTCCTTCTCTCATGTACACTACTGCCATAAGGCAACCAGTCTAAGTCAGTATAAATGTTTCCCCCTCCTCTCTCCTCCCCCCCTCCTATAATTTAGAGGGGGGAACTTATCAGGGAACCTAAATCATTTCCCAGTTTGGTATGGTATTCAGACTTGATACTTTAAGTATCAGTCTGCTCGTTGCGAAGTTTAACCTTCTCTGACATTTAAGGGACAGTCAGGGAAAGGGAGAGAAAAATAGGGGGCAAACAAGAGAGAGGGCTGGGGAGGAGGGGAAGGGGGTAGGAGGAAGGGAATTCGGGACATATTTTACTTAGGTGATATATTAAATTATACTAGTTCCAATGCGCCCCCCTCAGTGCAAACAATTTACCATCCGTGTCAGTCCAATACCCCCTCAGGAGGGTCATGATCCCTCATATTCCATTAGTGCTATCGGTGCTATCTCTCTACCACCCGTGTCCAGGTTATCTCAGTGCCTTGAATTATCCACTTGTGAGAAAAAAAAAGGGGGGGGGAACCTTCCCCTTCCATGCCAATCCCGATGTGCCCCCCTCTGTGCAAACAATCTGCTGTCTGTGTTAATCCCATACCCCCTCAGGGGGGGTCCTAATCTCTCATATCCCGTTGTGCTGTTCCCTTTTCCCCCAGTGCTATCTCTCTACCTCCAGTGTCCAAACATTCTCAGTGCCTTAATTTATCTCTACTTATAAAGGAGAAAAAAAAAAATTTTTTAAGAGAGGTGGGCAATCCCCTCGTTTGCCCCTTCCGCTTAGTTCTACTCCACCTTGTGTCCATTCTTCCAACTCTTCCTTCCCCTTCTCATTGTGTTCCCTTTTAATGCCCATTTTGTATTTCTACTATGTCCATTATACCTTTATGGTACTATATAAATACCGTTCCTATGTATTCGAGTTCTTCCTCTCCTCTCCCTCCTCCCCCCCCCCCCCCAGATGGCCCATCTCCTCCCCAATTCCAGGCGGCACCATATCTTAATATGTTCCATTTCTTGTTTAGTTCACGACATTGCTTCCCTCTATTTTCTTATTACAACTAAGCCCGGGAAAAGGTGTGACAATGGTCATTAGGGACCGGTGAAAAGTGCCCTCCCTTCATCTGAGACAACAAACTGATTCCACATTGCCCATATTTTTGTATATCGTTCATGTTGCCCTTGTGCCGACAGGATCATATCTTCAAACTTATTTATTTCCTCTACCTTACTCATCCACATGTTAATGGTTGGTGGATTGGGGTCTCGCCATCTTATGGGTATACAAGTTTTTGCCGCGTCCAAAAAATGTCGGATAATAGAATGTTTGTATTGTCTAACTGATATCTCCGGTGCATGAAAAAGAAAGAAAATAGGTTCATCAGGTATTATATATTCCGTGAATTTCTGAGATATATCCCGTATTTGTTTCCAAAATCCCTCAAGTCTGGAGCAGCTCCAAAAAATGTGCAATAGAGTCCCCTTTTCCTCCTGACACCGCCAACATCTATCTGATATTTGTGATGAAATTATATGTAGTCGTGTCGGTGTGTAATACCATCTAGATATCAATTTATAATTTGTCTCCTGTATCCGTGTACAAATAGAGGATTTAAATACAGATTGTAACATATGTTGTAATTGTTTTAATGTAAATTTGTAGTTTAATTCTCTCTCCCAACCAGCAATATAAGGTGGTCTATAACCTAATGATGGAGTGACTATAAGAGAGTAGATTTTTGAGAGTACGTGGGATATCGTACCTGTTTGTGCACACATGTCCTCAAAGGTAGTGAGTGGTCTGTCAAATTCCCCAGGGGGGGGTAAGGTTTGTAAAAAATGATTCAGTTGGAATGCTTTCCAGTTATCTAGTCCAGTGTTTCTCAACCTTTTTCCAGTTGGGGCACCCTTGAAAATGTATTTTCAGTCTTGAGGCACCCCTGTCCAAGGTTCAGTTAACGTTACTCTATGACGTGGAACACACAAAAAAGCAGGCTGGTTCCTCACACAGAGACAAATGCTCTGCTTTTTAGGGGTGCCAATAATTCTTAATGGTACTCCACACATTTCAGAACACGGGGCACTTTTGGTGCGGCGCAATTTAAAAAAAGGGTCAGGTACTTCTTTCCCTGCATTTCTGCGGGTAGGAAAGCCAACTGAAATGAATGGGCTGCCCTATACAGCCATGCAGATGTGAACACACATACACATATGAACACAAACACACGAACACAAACACACACATGTATAAAGCCGTTTTAAAACGTTGTAGCACAGTACCTTTTTCTCATTCAGCCAGGTACTGCATTTTAGGGGAAACAGAGGGCACAGCACACTCCTCTTCCCTTTACTTTCACTTTTGAAGGTGAAGGAGCTCCCTCACAGTGCCGATGTACAGTTCGGCAGGGGATCGGGAGATTGGGCTCATCTGACAGCCCTTCTCTCCCATGATTCCGAGGCACACCTGAGGACCTCTGGCGGCACACCAGTGTGCCGCGGCACACTGGTTGAGAAAGGCTGATCTAGTCCATATTCCCCTCCTAAAGAGGTCAAGGTAGCCACTGGCACCCATGATCCCGATATCAAGAAGTGAGAAACTTGGAAGATCCCCATGTTTATTAATCTACGAAAGGATCTATCCTGATATCCCGGTGCAAACTGTGGGTTCCCCAGGACTGGCGTTAGTGGGGAGTGTCTTGTAGAGAAAGCTGGATTAAGAAGAAATTTTGCACATATCTGAATCGTTATTCCAACTGTCGGGTGACGTATCATGTCTCGAGGCAAAAAGCCAAGACACCACGGTGCTCTATTCAAGGGTATATCACATTGCGCCTGTTCTATATTGGGCCAAAGTTTGGTCTCCGTGTGGCGACACCAATCTATAAGTCTACTTAAATGTACCGCATGATAATATTTTAATAGATCTGGGACCGCCAGGCCTCCATGTTTTTTAGGGAGAGAGAGTAGTTGTTTTTGAAGTCTTGGTCTCCTTTGGGCCCATATAAACTTTGAGAACACTGTCTGTATCTGTCGGAAATAATTAGAAGGTATCGAAATGGGTAGAGCCTGAAGAAGATAGAGAATTTTCGGGAGAATATTCATTTTTAATATATTACAGCGTCCGAACCAGGAACTAAGTCCTGAATGCCATTTACATAGTTGATTGCTTATTTTACTCAAAAGTGGTGGAAAGTTTAATATATACACCTGGGAAGGCTCAGGAGGTAATAGAGTTCCCAGGTATTTCAAAGCCTGTTCTGTCCACTTTAAGTTAAAATTTGTATGCAATTGTGCTTTAAGGGATTGAGACATCCCTACTCCCATCGCTTCAGACTTACTCAAATTGATCTTCAAATTAGATAATGCACCGTATAAGCGGAATTCCTGAAGTAGATTCGGTAAAGAGATTATGGGATAAGTTAAAGTAAAGAGCATATCGTCAGCATATGCAGAGACTTTCTGTTGAGTGCCCATGATTTTTATGCCACTGATATCAGGATTGTCTCGAATTGTAGAAAGAAAGGGTTCTAAGGTAAGGACAAATAATAAGGGTGATAACGGACAACCCTGTCTTGTACCATTCGAGATGCCAAATCCTTCAGACAAAACCCCATTTACCTTAACTCGGGCCGATGGGGCTGAATATAGTTGTAATATCCAGTTTCTCATCGTATCCCCCACCCCTATATGTCGTAATACCGCGGCCATAAAGTCCCAACTGACCCGATCAAATGCCTTTTCCGCGTCTGTCCCGACGAAAGTGCATGCTTGTTTGGAATCATAGGCTATGTGTAAGAGGTTGAGGGCTTTCACGGTATTATCCCGCGCTTCCCGGGTGGGTACAAAGCCCACCTGATCTAAGTGTATCAGAGAAGGTAAATGGGATTGAAGTCTGGTGGCAAGGATCTTAGAAAATAGTTTCAGATCTACATTAAGTAGTGAGATTGGTCTGTAGCTGGGGCACGTTGTAGGGTCCTTCCCTTCCTTTGGGAGCACCGATATATGGGCTCGCAATGTGTCTCTATGGAAAGGGGAGTCAGGGCTCAATTTGTTGAACAAATCAGCCATTTGTTGACTGAGGATTGGGAAGAAGGTCTTATAATATTGTATCGGCAGCCCATCTGGCCCTGGTGCTTTTCCGGTTTTAGTGTTATTAATTGCTGTTTGTTACTCCACCAGGGAGATAGTAGCCGATAACTCCTCTCTCACCTCCTCTGGTAGGCTTGGCATTCCTGATTTAGTGAGGTAATTAATCACAGCGTCAGGGGGCTGCAGAAGCAAATTGTAAAGTGACGAGTAATATTTCCTAAAGTCTCGTGCTATATCCTCAGGTCGTTCAGCTTTCTGACCAGTAGGGGATATAAGCTTAGGGACATAAGCCTTAGTTTGCATGTCACGTAAAGTTCGGGCCAACACTTTCCCGCGTTTATCACCCGACTCATACATCACCCTACGGCCTCTTTGTAATGCTGCTTTAGCTTTATATTGTAAAAGATCTACTATTTGTTTACGTGTATTATTAAGTTCCTTCAGCAACTCTGCCGTAGGTGCATGTTTGTCGTGATTCTAAATCATGTAAGGTCTGTAGGAGTAAGATCATCTGTTGTGTACGAAGTCTCTTGAGCCGGGCCCCGTGTTTAATAAACACCCCTCTAATTACTGCTTTATGGGCCTCCCATGTCACCCCTGGACTTATTTCCTCATCTAAATTAGTTTGAAAATAATGTGTAAGTTCTTTCTCCACCTCAGTGGTAACCGCTACCTCTTGGAGAAGGCTCAGATTCAACGACCATGTCTGTGACCTAGTAAGTGGAGTTTCTCTTAAAGTATATGTAAGTGTCAATGGCGCATGATCGGACCATGTACTAGAACCAATAATTACCGACTGTACTGAGTGTAGTTGTGAATGTGGGATGAGAAAATAATCTATCCCTGAATATGATGCATGTGGGGGGGAGTAAAAAGTATAGTCCCTCTCCCCAGAGTGTAACAAGCGCCATGCATCAATCAAGCGTGCCTTGTGAAGTTGTTTCGCAATTCGCTTTCTAATTCTAGGAGGTAAGGAGGAGGTTCCTGACGACGAATCCTCTGATGGTATCAGGGACATGTTAAGATCTCCTCCGAAGATGAGTTGACCCTCCTGAAATTTTTGGAGTTTGTCAAGACATCTCGCCATGAATACGTCTTGTTGTATATTTGGAGCATATACTGAGGCTAAAGTCACCTTAATGTTTCCAATATTTCCTTTCAGAAAAAGGAATCTTCCCTCTGAATCAGCACAGACCTGTGAGCATAACCAAGGTACCTGTCCAGAGATCATTATAGATACGCCTCTGGTTCTACTATTCGAGCTGGTAGAATGATATATCCATGGGTAGAATCTATTTTTAAGTAATGGTGTTTTTACTTCCTTGAAATGAGTTTCCTGTATATAAGCTATATCAATACGTGAGCTTTTTAAATCCGAGAATAGCATCCGCCTTTTCTCGGGAACATTTAATCCCTTAGCATTTAATGAGTGTAGCGGGGTTAAACATGCCTAAAGACACTGTTTGATATGTGGGAAGGAACTAGGCTCCCTCTAGTGGTAGCTGCATGGAATTTCCTGGGCTGTGACTTCCTTTTCACAAGATGAAGAAACTACATCTCCCAGGCTGCTTTGCAAGATCCAGGAACTAGGCTCCCTCTAGTGGTAGCTGCATGGAATTTCCCAGGCTGTGACTTCCTTTTCACAAGATGAAGAAACTACATCTCCCAGGCTGCTTTGCAAGATCCAGGGTGCACGGCTGCACCGCACGGCACTATGGGGGAGGTTATTTAAAGGAAGAGAGAAGCGCGCGAAGGGGGGGCCTTTCTGCGCTGGACTCTGAGGAACCAGCGAGCGAGAGTGAAGGACTGACACTGGATATTGGGCCAGAGCCTTTTAGCCTGGAGGGACGACGTGGAACCGTCCCATCTCAAGCACGAGGCACATTCCTGGAGGTCATACTGCTGTTTGCCGAGACCGGAAGTCATCCGCCAGAAGGACCCCGCGCGGCTGGCATATAGCCAAAGGACTGAGACCGCAGTGGAAGCGCGCGAAGGAGAAACTTCTGTTGGTGAGAGGGCACATGCCCAATAACTGACTTTATCTGCTGAAGAGACAGTTTTATCTACAGATAGCGGTAGCGCAGCAGGAGGTGATAAAACCCCGGGGTTTATCACCATACTCTCTCAGGAGACTCATAGACAAACAATAAGGTCTGTAAAGGAGTCGCCAGAGGCTTATCTCTCTCGCAGAAGTTATTGCTCAGTTACGCAGACACCCTGCGGTGACAACTAACAGCTCGTTGTTTTCTCTCTCTTGATCTTTATTCCTAATCTGGATTACAAATGAGCTCTATTCAATAACCTTGCTAGCGAAGATCAACAAGAAAGAAGAGAACTCTGGGGGAGGGACTCAGATAGGCCCACCTACCTGGTACTGTGTCTAGCCTTAATGCAGGAGGAGTGTGGGGGTATTCTTTTACCTTTTTAAAGCTGTTTTAAATAACCTTTTATGGACTTGTATTGTATTGTATTCTATCTCCCCTATTCAATTTGATATATAGTAAACTAAGTTTGGTTAATTACAATCTTGTGCGTTGTTCCATTGTGTCACCCAGAAGGACTACTATTCAAGGAGGTAACAAGGTATTGTTGTTTAGTGAAGTATTGTATTCCAACCTGTGTATCTATTTGATAGTCCAGTCCTATTCTGGGTCAGTTGTGCCTGAGGAGGGATCGAGCCAATTTGATTGGGTTGTTAGGCAGGGTGTAGACCCAATAATATAATCAGCAGCTCCTGCGGGGGTGGTGCTACACGTGGGGGCTCGTCCGGGATTTCTACAGTCCTGCAACACAACCCTCTCAGCCATAGAATCCCCTCCTACGCAGAAATGGATCCTGTCGCTGCTGCTGAGTGGTGCAAGGAAGAGAATGTCATAGTGGAAAATGGCCTGGTGGTTGAAATCAAGGGAGAAGCCTGGACTGAAGAAAAGCTCCTCCCTGTTTTGAGGGCACTATCCACAGACAGGAAATTCTGGGTGATTGACATGAAAACTGACACCACTGTTCCACACACGTATGCACTGTGTGAGTGGAGGAAGGGGGTCCCTGATTATTTCAACGGAAACAGTGTAAAAACTACTGACCAAACAGAACTTTTCCTGATACACCCAGGAGTTCCTATTGCGGGTCCCTCATCCACCACTCCTGGGGTATCCAGCCAAGAAAAAGGTGTCCAAGAAGGGCATCCTGAGTCATCACCTTTGTCGACTTTTAGCTCAGAACTGTGTGCTGTTCTTGGGGAGATTGTGGCAAAATGTAGTAGGGACTCCTCGAGCTATTTGATGACTGGATATAGGAAGCTCCGGACATTCTCTGGGAAACAGCCTGTGCCTTCAGCAGAAGATGGGTTCGAAGAGTGGTTAGATACCGCCACTCAGGCTTTGGAGGAATGGGAGGTACCAGAACAGCACAAGAAGCAGAGGATCACAGAGAGTTTAAGGGGACCTGCATTAGAGGCTGTACGTAATCTAAAGCTTAGCAAGAAGAACTGCACTGCACAGGATTATTTGGACATTCTGCAAGATGTGTTTGGTCGGACGGAGAACGCGGCTGAACTTCTCTACCAGTTGGACCACTGTTATCAAGAAGAGGGGGAGAAGTTGTCCGAATTCATTAAACGTCTGGATAGGATTATCCACCAGATTCTGTTAAAGAAAGGAATAGACCCCCGGAAAATAGATGAGACTCGTGCACGACAGGTTCTGAAAGGGGCTCAACCTTTAGATCCCATTGCCATACTGTTACGAACTCGTCGAGATGGCGGCATTCTAGAATACCCCGATCTGATTCGAATGGTCAGAGAGGAAGAGGTCATGTTGGACAACAAGAAGAAAAGTCGGCAGTTTGACTCAACTGCCCGGGTTGGAGTGATAAGTGTGGAAGAGGGTGACTCTCAAGTTGAACTCCTAAAGACCCAAGTGTCTCAGTTGATAGAAATGGTGTCCATCCTGACTGGTCAGGTATCCACTCTACCCAAGGGGAGTATATCGGAGAGGCCAGATGAACCTGTTAGTCTCAGCACAGATCCAGAGCCACGGCCTGCAAGATTGTTAACTTGTTTCAACTGCGGGGGAGTTGGGCATGTTAGAAGGGTATGTCCCAGCTCAGGAAATGCTGCCGCGAAACCTCGCGAGCCAGCGGGAAACTTCAGAGGACACCGGTGAAGGAGTCAACCGGGTGTCCGCCAGTCTTAAGGGACTCCAGAAGTGGTGCAGGATCAGGGAAACTGAGTCAGGGGGTCAGACCCAAATATAACACCCCCAGTTCTAGACTCCGGGTTACTGAGGGAAGGAAAGTCAATGCACACCGGATTCGGCGGGGGCCTAGATCAAGGAAGAAAAAGGAGAAGAGGGCCAGGGTACAGAGAACTGAATCAGATAACAAGGCTACATCAAGAGAATTCCCAACTAACTTGGTCGGGCCCTCCCCAGTGGTCTCGGTTCAGGTGGAAGGAATTTACACAAGAGCCCTCCTTGACACAGGGGCCCAGGTGACTCTTTTGTATAGAGACTTCTATGATAAATATCTTACCCATCTACCTTTGCAGAAGTTGGAAGATCTGGAGATATGGGGTATTGGGACCCAAAGTTTTCCCTATGACGGGTATCTGCCAATCAAGTTGACCTTTGATCCATCAGTGGCTGGTGAAGCGGAAACCTTCGACACCTTAGCGGTGGTCTGTCCTCGTCCACCAGGGGCCAACAAAAGCTCTCTCATCGTAGGAACAAACACTGACCTGGTAAGGCGCCTTCTGATACAACTGGTCCAGGGACAAGATGCTCAGGCGCCAAGGATCCATCCCATGCTACGGCAGGCCTACCAACGATTAGTGTTGGAGCAAGAGACCCCCGCAGAAGGAGTTGGACGACTCTGGAAGCTGGATAGAGCAGAAAAGGTCTTACAGCCAGGAGAGGTGGCCTGTTTTAAGGCTTCTGTTAAACTCACATGGCAACAGCCGGGTCCCTTCATTATCTTTGAATCAGGTCAAAAGGAGAGACAGAGAGGGATAGAAGTGATCCCTGAGGTGATCCCTTTGAAGGTGTTACAGGAAAACCATGGAAGGGTTTTAGTGAGTGTCAGAAACACCTCTATTACACCAGTGAAGGTACCGGCCAGAGTGCTCCTGGGCCAAGTCAACCCGGCTACCCCAGTTGCCCCCATTGATTTCAAAGAAAAGGAACAGGGTGAAGCGGTTATAGAGGAGCTCTGCTCTGGAAGCGCTGCCCTCCCGCCGGAATGGGTGAAGAGGGCCAAGGCACAACTTGCTCGATGGAGGGAAATATTCTCTAAGGACGAGTTTGACGTGGGATGTGCCAGGAGCGCCACTCATAAGACCCGCCTGAGTGAGGACAAGCCTTTCAGGGAGAGAGTCCGGCGAGTCCCCTTAGGTGACTTAGAAGATCTACGTCAACAGCTGGCAGAGCTCAAAAAGATCGGGATTATCCGAGAATCCAGGAGCCCGTATGCTTCCCCGATAGTGGTAGTCCGGAAGAAAAATGGATCTTTGAGGCTTTGTATCGACTACCGAACGCTGAACAGAAGAACCATCCCAGACCAGTATACCACTCCTCGAATCGAAGATGCCCTACAGAGTCTGTCAGGGGCGAAGTGGTTCAGTGTGATGGACTTAAAGAGTGGGTATTATCAGATCCCCATGCACCCTGAAGATCGGGAGAAAACAGCCTTCATCACCCCTGTTGGGTTCTTTGAGTTCAATCGCATGCCTCAGGGGTTGTCCGGGGCCCCTGCTACCTTCCAGAGGCTGATGGAAAGGACCGTTGGAGATATGAACTTGATAGAGGTACTGGTATACTTGGATGATGTTATCGTGTTTGGCAGAACTTTGGAAGAACACGAGGAGAGGTTGGAAAAGGTCTTGAAGAGGCTACATGAAGAAGGTCTGAAACTTTCTCCTGAGAAGTGCCAATTCTATCAGTCCTCGGTCCATTACCTGGGCCATATCGTGTCTGGAGAAGGGGTGGCCACTGACCCGGACAAGCTGGATGCTGTTGCTTCCTGGCCCAGACCCACAAATGTGACCGAACTCCGGTCATTTTTGGGCTTTTGCTCCTATTACAGGAGGTTTGTGGAGGGGTTCGCCCAGATTGCCCGACCCCTAAATGAGCTCCTGAAGAATGAAGAAGATGATGTCCCTAAGTTGGTAAAGCCGGTGAAGTCCACCATGGGCCCCCGGAAGGCTAAGGAATCCATCCAGGATCAGTGGACCCCGGAATGCGAAGGGGCCTTTGTCCAGCTGAAGGAAACCCTAACCACTGCCCCTGTGTTGGCCTATGCGGACCCCACAAAACCATATGAACTGCATGTTGATGCCAGCCGAGATGGGCTGGGGGGGGGTACTTTATCAGGAGCATGAGGGTCATCTGCGACCTGTTGCCTATGTGAGCAGAAGCCTACTGCCTGCTGAAAGGAATTATCCTACTCACAAACTTGAATTCTTGGCCTTGAAGTGGGCAGTGGTTGACAAATTGAAAGACTACCTGTACGGAGCTGAATTCATTGTCAAGACAGATAATAATCCCCTCACCTATCTGTTGACTACGGCCAAGCTGGATGCAACAGGACATCGATGGTTGGCTGCCCTCTCTAGCTTCAATTTTAGCCTGAAGTATCGGCCAGGAATCGGAAATAGGGATGCAGATGCCCTATCCAGAAGGTTGCATGTTCCACAGGAACCTGCGGAAGAATGGACTCATTTGGCTCCAGAAGGGGTGCGTGCCCTATATCAGGGAACTGAATTTCGATCCCGAGGAGGGTCAAGAGCAGAAGAGATTGGGGTTTCGGCTATCGGAGTACCCAAATGCTACTGCCAGGTGACCCAAGTTGAAGGGGAGGGTTTGCCCCGGCTGTCCAAAAGGGACTTGCGGAAGGAGCAGTTGGAAGACCCTTTGGGAAAACTTCTCTTGGAAGTCCTGGAGATCCAGAGCCCTGAGTTGCTTCTAACTGACTCCCCTCAGGGGGCCCGTCTGTTGCATAGAGAGTGGACCCGGTTACAGATCAGAGAAGGAGTGGCCTACCGGAGAGGTCCATCTGAAGATCTGGAGGAGAAGTGGCAACTGTTCTTACCAGCTAAATACAGAGAGGGAGTTCTGGCCGCTCTTCATGATAATCATGGCCATCTGGGGCCCGAAAGAACCTTTCAGCTTGTCAGGGACAGGTTCTACTGGCCTTGTATGAGGGCCGAAGTTGAAGGATACTGTCATTCTTGTGTCCGGTGTATACAGAGGAAGACTCTGCCACGTCAAGCAGCCCCAATGGGCCATCTACAAAGTCAGGGACCCATGGAGCTGGTGTGCATTGATTTCCTTTGCTTAGAGCCTGATCTGAGTGGCCAGGGGAATGTCCTTGTGGTAACAGACCATTTTACCAGATATGCTCAAGCATTCCCAACAAGGGATCAGAAGGCCTCAACGGTAGCCAAAGTTCTTGTAGAGAAGTTCTTTGTACATTATGGGTTACCACAGCGCCTCCATTCTGATCAGGGAAGGGACTTTGAAAGCAGACTGATCAAGAGACTGTTAGATATGTTAGGCATTCAAAAGACTAGAACCACTCCCTACCATCCACAGGGGGATGCCCAGCCTGAACGATTTAACAGGACTCTTTTGGATATGTTGGGGACTTTGAGCTCAGAGAAGAAACAGCATTGGGGCAGGCACGTAGCTGCCATTGTGCATGCCTACAACAGCACTGTCAGTGATGCTACTGGATATTCCCCTTATCGGCTGATGTTTGGAAGGGAGGCTCGGTTGCCAGTGGATTTGGCCTTTGGCATTTCGCCTGATCATACCTCTTCAGCATCGCATAGAGGATATGTGGACCGACTGCGGAAGAGTCTGAAAGCGGCCTATGACAAGGCTCAGGCCACATCTGATCAACGTGGACTGCGGAATAAAAAAAATTTCGACCTAAAAGTTCGGATCCATGACCTGCAACCAGGGGACAGGGTTTTGTTGAGAAACTTGGGTGTCCCGGGAAAACACAAGTTGGCAGACCGCTGGAAGTCCCAACCTTATGTTATCTGTAAGCAACTGCCAAACCTTCCTGTGTACCAAATTCGGCCTGAGGGAAGTGTGGGTCCATTGAAGGCTTGGCATCGGAACCATTTGCTGCCTCTCTCTGAAGCGGTTCGTATGCCCCCTGTGGAAGACTTGTCAGCGGCCCCTTCGACTTCTCGCCGGTCCAGACCAGTTACCAGATCTCAGACGATGCTCCCAGATGAGGGAGAGGGAAGTTCTCCATCTGAAGATTTGGAAGATGAAGAGGAGGTACCCGACTGGTTGTGGTCATCTCAGTTGCCAGAACCCACACCTGCCTCCCTGTCTTCGTCTGACTTGGCTGATAGAGGAGCCCTTCGGGCAGAAGCCCCTGGATTCATACCCTTTCATATGCTTCCAGAAGAAGCAGCTGAGGATGAAGATCCTGAGGAGGAGGTTGCACCCTTCTCTGAAGAAGAACTGACCTCTCTTGAGCCATCAGGTGCCTCTGTGTTGGAACATGAGGAGGGGGACATGGAAGAATCCTCAGAAGTGCCTGATCCTAGTACCTCTGAGAGCATGCCTCCACGGGAACAGAGGGAAAGGAGAGTCATTCACCCACCTAAGAGACTGACCTATGATCAATTGGGTGAATGTTCGGAAGAAGCTGTTTTTATCTCCAAAAGGTCTCCTGACCAGCCTAGTTCCTCCACTGTAGATTTGGTGGGGGACAACCCTAGCTCACCCCCAGGCACAACTGTACAAGCCACCCAAGTTTTGGGGGGTCTGTGAGAGATCATGAGAACAAAGTATTGAAGTAGAAAACGTTTGCATTTAAGTTTGTACATA
Source organism: Pelophylax lessonae (assembly GCF_965119305.1). Classification (NCBI taxonomy): domain Eukaryota; kingdom Metazoa; phylum Chordata; class Amphibia; order Anura; family Ranidae; genus Pelophylax; species Pelophylax lessonae. The sequence goes on from NC_138774.1 coordinate 148,686,179, forward strand.
AGGATATTGGGTTTGGCCATTATAATAAGCACAGTTTTTGAGGTTCACAATTTGGTTTACTTTGTGAGTTAATGTTTGCGCACATTTTGTTGCTCTGACCTCACTATATGTTTTTTTTCTTTCTCACCTTTTGATGTTTTTTTTTCAACACAAACTTTAAGATGTAAGTGTTTAAGAAATTGCAAAGGCACATGTGCTTTTTAAAGGAGCACTATATAAAAGCACTATATTAACACTGTAGAAATCACTTATTTGCTTATTAATTGCACTTTATCGTTTTACTGTTGCACTGCTATTAGAATACAAAATTGGATATATTCAGATTGACTTATTTCAGCAAAATGTTAATGTTTTTGTTGTATAATGCCAACCTATGCACTAGGGTACATACTGTTGACCTCTTTGGGGACCAAAGTTTCTCAAGTGGGGGGAGTGTGTAGCGGGGTTAAACATGCCTAAAGACACTGTTTGATATGTGGGAAGGAACTAGGCTCCCTCTAGTGGTAGCTGCATGGAATTTCCTGGGCTGTGACTTCCTTTTCACAAGATGAAGAAACTACATCTCCCAGGCTGCTTTGCAAGATCCAGGAACTAGGCTCCCTCTAGTGGTAGCTGCATGGAATTTCCCAGGCTGTGACTTCCTTTTCACAAGATGAAGAAACTACATCTCCCAGGCTGCTTTGCAAGATCCAGGGTGCACGGCTGCACCGCACGGCACTATGGGGGAGGTTATTTAAAGGAAGAGAGAAGCGCGCGAAGGGGGGGCCTTTCTGCGCTGGACTCTGAGGAACCAGCGAGCGAGAGTGAAGGACTGACACTGGATATTGGGCCAGAGCCTTTTAGCCTGGAGGGACGACGTGGAACCGTCCCATCTCAAGCACGAGGCACATTCCTGGAGGTCATACTGCTGTTTGCCGAGACCGGAAGTCATCCGCCAGAAGGACCCCGCGCGGCTGGCATATAGCCAAAGGACTGAGACCGCAGTGGAAGCGCGCGAAGGAGAAACTTCTGTTGGTGAGAGGGCACATGCCCAATAACTGACTTTATCTGCTGAAGAGACAGTTTTATCTACAGATAGCGGTAGCGCAGCAGGAGGTGATAAAACCCCGGGGTTTATCACCATACTCTCTCAGGAGACTCATAGACAAACAATAAGGTCTGTAAAGGAGTCGCCAGAGGCTTATCTCTCTCGCAGAAGTTATTGCTCAGTTACGCAGACACCCTGCGGTGACAACTAACAGCTCGTTGTTTTCTCTCTCTTGATCTTTATTTCTAATCTGGATTACAAATGAGCTCTATTCAATAACCTTGCTAGCGAAGATCAACAAGAAAGAAGAGAACTCTGGGGGAGGGACTCAGATAGGCCCACCTACCTGGTACTGTGTCTAGCCTTAATGCAGGAGGAGTGTGGGGGTATTCTTTTACCTTTTTAAAGCTGTTTTAAATAACCTTTTATGGACTTGTATTGTATTGTATTCTATCTCCCCTATTCAATTTGATATATAGTAAACTAAGTTTGGTTAATTACAATCTTGTGCGTTGTTCCATTGTGTCACCCAGAAGGACTACTATTCAAGGAGGTAACAAGGTATTGTTGTTTAGTGAAGTATTGTATTCCAACCTGTGTATCTATTTGATAGTCCAGTCCTATTCTGGGTCAGTTGTGCCTGAGGAGGGATCGAGCCAATTTGATTGGGTTGTTAGGCAGGGTGTAGACCCAATAATATAATCAGCAGCTCCTGCGGGGGTGGTGCTACACGAGCATATTTTAATAGTGTCCATGTTGTGGAAAAGAGAAGAAGTAAAAAAAGGAAATATAGGAAGAGAAAAAAAAAAAAAAAGGGAAAAAAGGAGAAAGAAGAAAAAATAGGCGTATAGGCGTCCGGCGATCCTAGACCAATACTCGGGCGCAAGCCTTCTGGGGTTAGAGGTTGGAGACTACCGGTGAGGATTTTCCAGTTTCCCCTACCCAACCCACCTTCCCCCTGTTTGGGGGATAAATAGATACATTTTTTTACATATACCCTCCTGTTTTCAGATGCAGCATTTTCATACTAGAATCTTGGCCCAATGAGAAAGGGAAGAGGGAGAAAGAAAAAAAAAAAAACACCCACCCCAAAGGGAGAGGAGAACATGACAAAGGGGATCTCTTGCCTAAACTGTATTATACATATCTTCCTTATCTATTTAGCAAGAAACCCCCATAAGATCTCAGGGGTCAGTAGGTAGATCCCTCATATAGGACATTTCTCACGTAGAATCAAATTGTTGTATAAAGTTGAAGACCTTAGTCATCTTAGAGCTAATCAAACTTCACCTGTAAGATACTACAGCTTCCCCCTCTCCCTCCCCCTCCCTCCCTCCCGTCCTCCCTCCCTCCCCCCTTAATAAAGGAGACCCTTAGGAGTTTAGGTGGCCATGGATATTCAATGACATCTAGGTAACAGATGATGATCTTGATGAACCAGTTATAGTGCTGCTGATACAAGAAAGTTGAAAAAAAAAAAGTTGACAGATGTACTTTATGACTCACGTGACCCTTCTAGCGTCACGACTTGTAGTTCCCCCTGCAGGCTCTGAGATTGGTTGATAGATCTTCCTCGGTGGACTTCAGCAGACCTCCTGCCTCCTGGCCGGGGCAGAACAATCAGCCAGTTTGGGATCTGGACAGGAGTAATCCCTAGACAGGTAAAAAAAGCCGGTAAATCTGCAGGGGACCTAAGAGTGAATGTAGTAGTATTTTTCCGGAAAAAGACCGCTAGGGGGTACCCCCATCGGTATGTATATCCTGCCCTTTTATATTATATTATATTATATGTTACTATTCTACCTACATGTACATATATGAATTACCTTATGTAATTAGTTGTATTATACCCACTGAGATCACTCACACATCTCATTTAAAGTCCCAATTCCCCTTTCTCTTTCAAATAATAGGGATGGAGGTACCAAGCTTTAGTCAGGAGGTGCCTCGTTTAAAGTCCCAAACCTTTCCTCATTGTCCATATAAACATTGATCGTAATAATTAACTTTTATTTTTATTTTTAAATGGCATCAAATCACTCAAAAAGACATCTGACCCCAAATAGTAAAAAAATAATAACAATGTATATATATAGATATTTAGGAGGACTGAAATTGAAGGCGTCCATTATCAAAAGGGGCCCAAAGGAAGGGGTGCCTGATGTTGGTAGGGAAAGAAGTAGGGCGCACAATGTGACACCGGGTGGGGGACTCCCCCAAATGCCCAATGGGTTAAGTGGGGGGACCTCTAAGCCAGGTGCCCTGGGCATCTGTACAGCCATTCATTCCACTGGTGCTTTCAAAAACCAAACAAAATGCTCTATTTGGGATCAGTAATGCAAAAATTGGGACCTATCCATTAATGGGAAAGCATTAACCAATTTAGTATAAATATAAAAATATAGAAGGCGCACAATATGTACACACACTGTGTGTGCCTATTTGGCGCCCCACATTGATCCTGTACATCAAAGAACACTTTGCTAAGTTAGCCTTTACAATATCAAACATATATAGGACATACAGTTAGGTCCAGACATGGGAGTAAGTCACATATGTGCAAGTCACAAGCAAGTCTCAAGTCTTAACCTTCAAGTCTCAAGCAAGTCCCAAATTACTTTGGCGAAAAGCAAGCAAGTCAAGTCGAGTCCCTGCTAGAAATCAAGCAAGTCAAGCCAAGTCATTTATTTTGTTCAAGTCACAAATCAAGTCAAAATACTGATCTACCCCAATTTTCACCTTTAATTCAGTTAAAAGTCAGTGGTCAGCAAAGGTTTTGTTTTATTTTCAACATTAACAAAACTGCTTAGTGCTTTTTTCTTGGCATATTAAAGAAACACTTTAAATGCCCAAACAGCTCAAAATCCTTCGTCCGGTCATGTTTTAACACCACAGTCACTAAAAACATGTTAAGTATTTCCGTTGTGTCACAACCCACCTGGGGTCTTGCAGTGGAGAGGGAACCCAGTTGCAGTGGAACAGCACTCCCTTACAATCACGACCCTTAGGAGTCCCTGGAAGTGGGAACAGGGCCCCGTAGGGACTGTGGTGGCACGGGGGCCTTTAATGAAGAGGAGGAGGTAAGGTCGACAACTCTGGAGTCAGGTCTGGCAGGCAATCAAGGAGTATCCACCTGAGGGAGAAAGGATCAGGAACACAGACAATGCAATTAGCAGACACACAGGAGCAAGGAAAATAACCAAGCACTGACTGGAAGGTGTGCTTGGTTTATATAGGGAGCCAGGATCACATGACCCACCACCTCCCACCAGTAGGTGGGGCTGCCAGAGGCTATAAAGGGAGGTCACAGACCCAGCGCCATCTTGGTTTGTTTCATAGAACCTGAGCTTACCAGATCTTCAACTCTCCTCTCTCCCTCTGTGTAAAACACTAACCGCATGGCGGCCGCCATCTTGCCATGACAGTGTGCTGCTGCAGTCCTCAGAGGTGAGGGGAGGAGAAGGAGCCACCGCAGACCCGGAGGGGGTGTCTCTGTGACCGGCAAGCACCGAGACTCTGTTGCGAGAACGCCGCAGGCGCCCAGACGCAGGTGAGTACGCGGCAGTGCCGTGACAGAGCCCCCTTCCTAAATGCGACCTCAGGGCGCGAAATAGGGTTGGTCGGCCAGGGTGTCTTCTGTGGAAAGCTCTAATCTTGGCAGGTGCATGAACATTCTTAGCTGGCTCCCAGGATCTCTCCTCTGGGCCATACCCTTTCCAGTGGATGAGATACTCCAGATTTCCCCTACGATGTCTGGAATCAAGAATCTCTTGAACTTCAAACTCTTCAGAGCCATCCACAACCACTGGAGAGGGTGGAGCCACAATACGGGAAGGAAATCTGTTGGGTTTCCAAGGTTTTAGGAGGGATACATGAAAAACCGGATGTAACCTGTAGGTGGTAGGGAGGTCCAGGCGGACGGCCACAGGAGATAGGATCTCGGTTATAGTGAAAGGCCCTATGTAACGTGGTCCCAACTTCCGTGAGGGGCAAGACAAACGCATATGTTGTGTGGACAGCCAGACTTTGTCTCCTGGCACATAGGTGGGTGCTGGTGACCTTTTTTTGTCTGCATATCCTTTGTAGCGTTGTTGTGCTATTTTCAGGGTCTGGTACAACATAGGCTTACGATGTCTAAGTTTGTTCAGTTGTGAGGCTACATCAGGCACTGTGTTTGGACAAGGTAGCTCTGGAAGGGCACATGGATGGAAACCATAGTTGGCATAAAAAGGTGTCATCTTGCTGGAGTGGTGCATGTGGTTGTTGTAGGAGAACTCTGCTGTGGGAGGCAGAGTTAACCAGTCGTCTTGCAGATGTGTAGTGAAACAACGAAGATATTGTTCCAGAATCTGGTTGGTACGTTCTGTTTGGCCGTTGGTCTGAGGATGGTAAGCCGAGGATAAACATCGTTGGATCCTTAGATGACGACAAAAATGGGACCAGAAACGGGAGGTGAACTGGGACCCACGGTCAGTGATGATGGTTTGGGGTAATCCATGTATACGAAAGATGTTTTGCAGGAACAAGGAAGCAGTCTTTGAAGCAGATGGAAGTCCTACAGAAGGAATGAAATGTGCCATTTTTGTGAATCTATCCACTACCACCATGATGGTGTTGTGTTTGTGTGATAAGGGTAGATCCACAATAAAGTCCATGGCTATGTCGGTCCATGGCCCTTGAGGAACTGCAGGAGGTTGGAGAAGACCCACAGGTTTTATCTTTGGGGTCTTTGATCGAGCACATATATCACAAAAGAGAACATAATCCCTGACGTCCGATTTAATAGAAGGCCACCAATAATAACGGCTAATGTTTTCAAATGTCTGGGTAATTCCTCCGTGACCTGCTGAAATGGTATCATGGAACTGGCCAATTACCTCAGACTGGAGTGAAGGTGGTATATACAGTTGTTCACCATGGTACCATAAGCCTTGTTTCTGGATCAGAGGAGGTATCATCACCGGTGGTTGGACCGATGAATTGCGTATACGGTCTAGGAGTGATACCTGTATTGCTAGGAATTGGTTTGGAGGTAGGATGGTGTCTTGGGTTTGATCTGTTGGGTTTGTCTTTTCATACATGCGTGATAGAGCATCTGCCTTTTGATTTTTTGAGCCAGGGCGGTAGGTGATCTGCAAATTAAATCTGGAAAAGAATAAAGCCCAGCGGGCTTGACGGGGACGCAGTCTCTTAGCAGTACGTAGGTACTCTAGATTACGGTGGTCTGTATATACAGTTACAGGTAAGGGTGCTCCTTCAAGGAGATGGCGCCATTCCTCTAGAGTGTTTTTGACAGCAAGAAGTTCCCTTTCGCCCACGTCATAGTTAATTTCAGCGGGCAGGAGTTTTCGTGAGTAGAATGCCACGGGGTGAAGTCGATCATCCCTCTCACCTCTTTGGGACAGGATACCCCCAATGGCAATATCGGAGGCATCAACTTCAAGGAAAAAGGCCTCATCGGGCTGGATGAGAATAGGAGCCTGGGTAAACAGTTCTTTTAGTTTCTCAAAGGCCTCTTGAGCTTGGTTGGTCCATGTGAACAGGTTGTGGCTTTTTGTCAGGGCTGTAATGGGGGAGCATACCTGGGAAAAACCTCTGATAAAACGTCTATAGAAATTGGCAAACCCAATGAAGCGCTGTACAGACTTCTTGTCCTTAGGAATAGGCCATTCAAGGATAGCTGTGATCTTACGAGGGTCCATTTGTATTTTCCCCGGAGAGATCAAGTACCCCAGGAATTCCACGGATTCTGTATCAAAAACACATTTCTCCAACTTGGCATAGAGTCTGTGCTCACGGAGACGGAGAAGTACCCTTCTCATATGCTCGTTATGTTCAGCAGAAGAAGAGGAGAAGATCAGTATGTCGTCTAGATATATTACGACAAAAGAATCCAGTATATCACGGAAGACATCATTCAGGAAGTGCTGGAATGTGGCCGGGGCATTGCAGAGCCCGAAGGGCATGACGAGATATTCAAAATGTCCGTAGCGTGTCCTGAATGCTGTCTTCCACTCATCCCCCTTGCGTATGCGGACCAGGTTATATGCCCCTCGTAGGTCTAGTTTCGAGAAAATCTTTGCTTTCCTTAATCGATCTAGGAGCTCGGGTATCAGAGGTAAGGGGTATTGATTCTTAATAGTGATGTTATTCAAGGCACGGTAGTCAATACATGGGCGAAGACCTCCATCTTTCTTACCAACAAAAAATATACCTGCTCCTGCTGGTGACGTGGAAGGTCTGATGAAACCTTTGGCGAGGCTGTCAGAAATGTACCCCTTAAGGTGCGCAAGTTCAGTTTCCGACAGAGGGAATACACGTCCATAGGGGATAGGGGCACCTGGGAGCAAATCGATTGGACAATCATATGGACGTCTTGGGGGCAACTGATCTGCATTCTGTTTGTTGAAGACATCCTGGAATTCCTTGTATTTGTCTGGCAAGATAACTGGAGGGTCAAGGTTTATCGTGAGTAGATGCGTGGGTGCCTCTTTTAAGCAAGTGGTGGTGCAAAAGGTGGAAGAGAAGGTGAGAGTACCCTTAATCCAGTCTATCGCTGGATTGTGGGTGCTAAGCCAGGGAAGGCCGAGGATGAGTGGGAATATTGGTGAGGGTACAATATCCAAATTGATAGTCTCTTTATGGTGACCAAGGAGGAGACAGATGGGACCGGTTTCATGTAGTACGGGTCCAGTTTTGATAGGAGTCCCATCTACCACGAATAGGGATAACGGCCGTGACTTAAGTTGCATAGGCAGATGATGTGATTGGACCAAGGTCTGGTCTATGAAACACCCGCTGGCTCCGGAGTCGATGATGGCCGTAATCTGGAGATCTCTACTTCCCCACCGGAGAGAAAGAGAAACAGATAAGTAAGAAGAGGTGGATGGAACAGTAGAAGTCCAGGAAGAAGGGGCTAAGGAACCCTTACCAGGTGAGGTTGTGGGTCGGACGGGGCATGACCGGAGTTGGTGATCGGCTTTACCACAATAGAGACAAAGTCCTTGAGAACGGCGTCTCTTGCGTTCTTCTTCCGTTAGTGGACGGCGAACCATGCCTATTTGCATAGGTTCTTTAGATGAGGAAGAGGATGGAGAAGCAGAAGGCATAGGCCCTGGGGAATCCAAGGACCGGAGATAAGCTGGAGCCTGTCTCTCACTTCTTCGTTCACGGAAGCGTCGGTCTAATTGGGTGACTAGGAGGATCAGACCCTCCAAGGAAGGGGGTACCCCAACTCTGGCTAATTCATCTTTTAAGGCCTCGGATAGTCCTAGTCGGTACTGTTCTATCAGGCCAGTTTCATTATAACCAGTGTCAGACGCCAACTCCCGGAAATCCGTGGTGTAGTCCTCCACAGGTCTTCTTCCTTGCCGGAGGGAACGGAGGGCTGAGCGAGCAGCGGAGGGTCTCAAAGGGTCATCATATAATGTACGCATAGCTGAGGCAAAAGAGTCCCAGGTCTCCAGCATTGGACTCTTTGAGTGCAGGAGTTGGTGTGCCCAGGTTTGTGGTTGACCTGACAGCAAGGCAATGGTTGTGCGGACCTTCACGTAATCATTGGGGTAGGTGCGTGGTTTTAGGACGAAGAGTAGTTCACAAGCTGTGATGAATGATCGCAGTTCAGACTTCTTTCCAGTAAACTTGTCAGGCATAGGAATAGCTGGTTCTGGGAATGCAGTTAGTACCGGACCAGTGGCTGGGGGTGAGTCTGGAAGGGGTACAGACTGAGCCCTTCTTTATTCATGTTGAAGAAGCATAGCGTTACTGGCTTGTAGATCTTGGACGGCTTGAGCCAAGGCTGTCATCTGTTGGGTGAGAGCAGTAATAGCTTTGGCTGTTCCTGCGGGTTCCATTTTTGCGGCTTGGTTATTAAGTCACAACCCACCTGGGGTCTTGCAGTGGAGAGGGAACCCAGTTGCAGTGGAACAGCACTCCCTTACAATCCCGACCCTTAGGAGTCCCTGGAAGTGGGAACAGGGCCCCGTAGGGACTGTGGTGGCACGGGGGCCTTTAATGAAGAGGAGGAGGTAAGGTCGACAACTCTGGAGTCAGGTCTGGCAGGCAATCAAGGAGTATCCACCTGAGGGAGAAAGGATCAGGAACACAGACAATGCAATTAGCAGACACACAGGAGCAAGGAAAATAACCAAGCACTGACTGGAAGGTGTGCTTGGTTTATATAGGGAGCCAGGATCACATGACCCACCACCTCCCACCAGTAGGTGGGGCTGCCAGGGGCTATAAAGGGAGGTCACAGACCCAGCGCCATCTTGGTTTGCTTCATAGAACCTGATCTTACCAGATCTTCAACTCTCCTCTCTCCCTCTGTGTAAAACACTAACCGCATGGCGGCCGCCATCTTGCCATGACAGTGTGCTGCTGCAGTCCTCAGAGGTGAGGGGAGGAGAAGGAGCCACCGCAGACCCGGAGGGGGTGTCTCTGTGACCGGCAAGCACCGAGACTCTGTTGCGAGAACGCCGCAGGCTCCCAGACGCAGGTGAGTACGCGGCAGTGCCGTGACACGTTGTTAAACAGCCAGTGTCCTAAAAATTTAGAACACACTGAGGTGTTTTAAGTGACTGTGGTGTCAGAAACACAACAGGCACATTAATTTTGCTTTAACACATATTGAGAAAATGCAAATATTTAATAACTTAAAAAGTAAAGTAATTTCGAGTCATATGTCTCAAGTCAAAGTCTTGTCTCAAGTCATGAATACCAAGTCAAAGTCAAGTCGAGTCTTTTATTAATTTTAGTCAAGCAAGTCTCAAGTCCTCAAACTGATGACTTAAGTCAAGTCATGTGACTCAAGTCCCCCACCTCTGGTTAGGTCCATATATATTTGTACACAGGCACAATTTTCAAACTTTTGGCTCTGTATGCCATCAGAATAAAATTAAAACAAAACAATCCAAATGAATTTGAAGTGTTGACTTTCAGCTTTAATTCAAAGGACTTAATTCAAAGGAATTTTAGGAACTGCAGCCATTTTTATACACAGTCCCCCCATTTTCAGGGGCTCAAATGTAATTGGGCAAATAAATATCATAAATAAATGTTCATTTTTAATATTTTGTTAGGAATCCTTTACTGGCAATTACTGCCTGAGGTTTGGAACCCATGGACATTACCAAAGACTAGGTTTCCCGCTTTCTGATACTTTGCCAGGCTCTAACTGCAGCTGTCTTCAGTTGTTCTTTGTTTGTGGGTCTTTCTGCCTTTAGTTTTGCCTTCAGCAAGTGAAATGCATGCTCAATTGGGTTGAGATCGGGTGATTGACTCAGCCATTGCAGAATATTCCACTTTTTCCCTTCAAAAGCTCCTGGGTTGCTTTTGCAGTATGTTTTGGATCATTGTCCATCTGTACTGTGAAGTGCCATCCAATCAACTTTGCTGCAGTTGGCTGATTCTGGGCTGACAGTATATCTCTAAACACTGCAGAATTCATCCGGCTGCTTATGTCTTCTGTCACATCATCAATAAACACCAATGGCCCAGTGCTACTGGAAGCCATGCATGCCCATGTCATCACACTGCCTCTACCATGTTTTCCAGATGAGGTTGTGTGCTTTGGATCGTGCGCTGTCCAAGCCTTCTCTCCACTTTTTTCATCCGGTCATTCTGGTACAGATTAATCTTAGTTTCATCCATCCAAAGAATGGTTTTCCAGAACTGGTCTGGCTTTTGTAGATGTTTTTTGGCAAAGTCTAAACTGGCTTTTCTATTCTTTAGGCTTATGAATGGTTAGCAATATGTGGTGAACCCTCTGCATTTGCTTTCGTGAAGTCTTCTCTTGATTGTAGACTTTGACAATGATACGCCCACCTCCTGGAGAGTGTCCTTCACTTGTCTGGATGTTTTGAATGGGTTTTTCCTTACCATAGAGAAGATCCTGGGATCATCCATCTGTCAGGAAGGGCATTCCCATAGACAGAATGGCTCTTCTAGACAGCTTGCTGTGCATAGGCTACGCCCATTGCACAAGTGCGTGCACCTGTTGCTTGTATGGTCATCAAGGGGGCTATTTAAACTGAGCCTGTGCTGTGCTTCAGTGCTGTCTTGTCTACAGCGTTTCTGTGTAAACCTGCTACCTGTAAACCCGCATCTGATTACTGTTATCGACCCGGCTTGCCTTGACTTCTCCTGAACTCTGCCTGCATTGACCCCAGCTTGTCTTTGACCACGCTTCTGCCTGTACATCTGCACCTGATCCGTCTGCCAGTGTATGACCCGGTTTGCCTGACCCTGTTCCTGCCTACTATCCTGCTGGACTGCCTGCTGCTAGTCTCTGCCTACTTTTCACTGGTGTCCATCCGGCATTCCTGCTCCGCTGCAACCCGCTGACGGACTTGGCCTTCTCCTGTCTCCTGCTCGGTGGTGTCCATCCGGCATCCCTGCTCTGCTGCAACCTACTGACAGACCCAGCCTGCTCCTGTCTCCTGTTCAGTGGTGTCCATACGGCACTCCTGCTCCGCTGCGGTCCACAGACAGTCTTCCCCTGCTTGATCCTGACAGTTCGTCCGGCTAAGCTACTATCAAGACCAATAGGCACTCGTGCCACTCTGCACTCCTGTGCTACCTGTCTGCTCTATCAGGGGCCCCGAGTCAGAGGTGTAAGAGAGGCTTTCCTCACCGTATCAGGCTCTTCTACCAGGTACGTGACACCATCACTGTTGTCTTCCGTGGTTGTCCAGGCCTTTTTATGTTGCTGAGCTCACCAGTGCGTTCTTCTTTCCTCAGAACGTACCAAACTGTTGATTTGGCCACTCCTAATATTGCTGCTATCTCTCTGATGGATTAGTTTAGTTTTTGAAGCCTTACAACGGCCTGTTTCACTTGCATTGACAGCTTCTATTAACGCATGATGTAGGTTCACAGCAATAGATTCCAAATGCAAATACAACACTTAGAACCAACTCCCGACCTTTTACCTGCTTAATTGATAAAGACATAATGTAGCCCATACCTGGCCATGAAACAGCTTTTGATTCAATTGTCCAATTACTTTTGGTCCCTTGAAAAGGGGGGGGGGGTGGCTATTCTTAACCACTTAAGCCCCGGAGGATTTGGCTGCTAAAGGACCAGGGGTCTTTTTGCGATTTTTTACTGCGTGACTTTAACGGACAATTGCGCGGTCGTGCGACGCTGTACCTAAACGAATTTGACGTCCTTTTTTTCCCACAAACAGAGCTTTCTTTTGGTGGTATTTGATCACCTGTGCGATTTTTTGATCACGCGCTATAAACAAAAAAAGAGCGTAAATTTTGCAAAAATAACAATATTTTTCACATTTTTTTATATGAAATTCCCCAAAAAAAAAAGTAAAAATCAAAATTTTTTAACATTTTTCGGCCAATTTGTTTTATGCTACCTATGTTTGGTAAAAAAAATCGCAAAAAGCGTATTTTGATTGGTTTGCGCAAAAGTTATCGCGTTTACTAACAAAGAGAAAGATTTTTGTCATTTTTGGTGTTTTTTTTTTTAACGCGTAATGGCGGCGATCTGCGATTTTTTTTTCGGTACTGCGACATTGCGGCGGACAGATCGGACCCTTGACTGACATTTTTGACACTTTTGGGGTTACCAGTGACATTACTGCAGTAATCAGTGCTATACATATGCACTGTTACTGCAAAAATGACACTGGCAGGGAAGGGGTTAACTTTATTGGACAGGGAGGGGTTAAGTGTGTCCTAGGGGCGTGCTTTCTACTGTGTAGGGACATTCCTATTGGTGTAAAAGCAAAGATCAACCGTTCTACATAGTAGAACGGTCAGATCTTTACTTTTACACAGGGAGAACTGACAGGCAGCTTGTTTACACAAGCTGCTCTGTCTTTCTCCCTTCACAGGAGCGATCGCAGTGTGACTGGCGGACATCGAGTCCGCCGGTCACACGCACTGACTTGCCTGTGAACGAGCCGCGGCGGGCGCGCGCCTCGGCGGGCGCGCGCCCGCCCGCGATAGGCTCGCAAGTCAGTGACAGGCGAGTGACGTACCGATACGTCACTCTGCCTGGCCGGGGCTGACCGCCGCAGTATATAGTCGTGCGGCGGTCGGCAACCGGTTAAAGGGTAACTCCACTTTCGTTGGGAAAAAAATAGCAAATAAAGAAAATATAACGTATACAATTGCGGCACAAATCCATATTGTAATTTAATGTTATTAAAAATTACCTTTCCTTTTCACTCTGCAGCTGTTGTAATTTTCTGAAAATGCAATGAAATATGGCTACCTGGAGATGTTCTGTACACAGAATGTGTACTGACCACACCCCAGAAACATAATTTCCTGCTTGTGTGATTGGCTCACCAATTTTCCCAGAAGTCTGCCTAAGATACAAGTCAGATTTCTGGCATGCCCTGCAACAAAAATGTCATTTTGGTGAGATACTCCCAATAGGAACACGTCTAAAGGGATGCAGGTCCAGCAGCTTCCCTCATTAGAGGCCTGCAGCTGCCACAGTTGATAAATAATTATGAAACCCCTCCCATTTGACCCACTCAGCACAGAGGCACGGAGAAACAAACCATGATTTCTTCAGAATAACAAAAGGTAGGAATCTGCAAAAAGTTTGTTAAAATCCTTGTAATGAACATAGATTACCCAGAGGGGGATGTTTTTTTTAAGTGGAGTTACACTTTAAGAGCTGTAATTCCTAAACCCTTCCTCCGATTTGGATGTACATACCCTCAAATTAAACCTGAGAGTGTGCACTTTCAGCCCATATCCATTATATAACTAAAGCCTACATATGTTTCGGTAAATACCTGAAAAAAAACGAAAATTGTGCCTGTGTCCAAATATATATGGACCTAACTGTATATGAGAACATGTACAGTTGTGTTCAAAATTATTCAACCCCCAATGCTGTCAAGGGTTTAGGGAATTTAGTGTACATTTGTAATTGTATTCAGAAGGAAATCCTACAAGGACTTCTTAAAGAACCATATGCAACTAAAATGACATCAATTGGTTTTGTAATACAGTAGTAAATGTTTCTTTTGTGAATTCTTCATTGACACAATTATTCAACCCCTTAAAGACTACCACTCTGAAGAACAGAGGTTCGTTGAAGTGTTTTCAATCAGGTATTGAAAACACCTGTGGATGTCAGGGAGCAGCAATAAAGCCTTATAAGCACCAATTAGGCAGCTTTAAAATGACTGTGATACTCAGCTCCTTCTAGACATTTACTGGTGTGGTTACAAACATGGTGAAGTCAAGAGAATGGTCCAGGAAGACAAGAGAAGAGGTGATTTCTCTTCACAGGAAGGGCAATGGCTATAAGAAGATTGCAAAGATATTAAACATACCAAGAGACACCATAGGAAGCATCATTCGCAAATTCAAGGCAAAGGGCACTGTTGAAACACTACCTGGTCGTGGCAGAAAGAAGATGCTGACTTCGACTGCTGTGCGCTACCTGAAGCGTAGAGTAGAGAAAAGTCCCCGTGTGACTGCTGAGGAACTGAGAAAAGATTTGTCAGATGTGGGTACTGAAGTTTCTGCTAAGACAATACGGCGCACACTGCGTAATGAAGGCCTCCATGCCAGAACTCCCAGGCGCACCCCCTTGCTGTCTCCAAAGAATAAGAAGAGTCGACTGCAGTATGCCAAAAGTCATGTGGACAAACCACAGAAGTTTTGGGATAGTGTTCTGTGGACTGATGAAACAAAATTAGAACTGTTTGGGCCCATGGATCAATGCTATGTTTGGAGGAGGCCTATGAAGAAAAGAACACCTTGCCTACTGTGAAGCATGGCGGGGGGGGGGGGTCAATCATGCTTTGGGGCTGTTTTGCTTCTGCAGGTACAGGGAAGCTTCAGAGTGTGCAAGGTACCATGAATTCTCTTCAGTACCAGGAGATATTGGATGACAATGTGATGCAGTCCGTCACAAACCTGAGGCTTGGGAGACGTTGGACCTTTCAACAGGACAATTATGCCAAGCATACCTCCAAGTCCACTAGAGCATGGTTGCAGATTAAAGGCTGGAACATTTTGGAGTGGCCATCACAGTCACCAGACTTAAATCCGATTAAGAACCTCTGGTGGGACTTATAGAAAGCAGTTGCAGTGCACAAGCCTAAGAATGTGACTGAACTGGAGGCTTTTGCCCATGACAAATGGGCGAAGATACCCGTAGATCGCTGCAAGACACTTGTGTTAAGCTATGCTTCACGTTTAAAAGCTGTTATAACTGTAAAAGGATGTTGTACTAAGTACTAAGATTGAATGTCACTTGGGGGTTGAATAAAACTGATAATGATGTGAGCACAGAAAAGACATTTGTGGTTATTTCATTATAAATGTTATGTTATATTTGTCTGACCTACACGTGCCTCTTTGATTTAATTGTATGCAGGATGACTGAATGATCAAAATCAATGTCAAACTGACCAAAACAATCAATTTCAGTGGGGGTTGAATAATTTTGAACACAACTGTATATGAATGAAAAAGTGCGCTGATAAATGTGAGTGTGCTGCTACCAAAGGTGTATAAATTAAATAGTGTAAAGTCTGGTGCGCTACTAAATGGCAATAAAATGAACAATGTCAATCATGCATACAAAATAGTGTACAAACAATTTGAAACAATTAGAAACAAATGAAAATGTGAGTGAACAAAGTCTCTGGTTGCAAATCAATATAATGTGTTTTTTCCGTGAACAAGTCCACCAGAAAAAAGCTAAATAGATGAATGTGCAAATGAAGTCCAGTGTTCATGCAAATTCCAAAAATAATCACTGGTGGCCGTGAGAAAACCAGGTGCTGCTGCAAATCAACGAACGTGACGTGAAAATCCCATCTCCTGGTGAATTCACTGCTTACCAGCTTTAAGTAGATTTAGGGCAGATAGACAGAATATGAATCCAAAGGGACCTCTGTAGATAACCAAAAGGGAGTGCTGTGTTGGAATCCACCCTCATGTGTGACAGGGGAGGGGGGGGGGCTGCTTACCAGATCCCACTGTTTCCAAACATGTACTGAGTGTAGACTCTCTCTGGATACGTAAATGAGGGACTCCTGGTGTTTCCTGGTTCTTCTCTCGGACTGACACTCATATAAGGGTGCACCATGAAAATTAGGGAAGAGACTAATAGTGCATTTCCTTTTATCACATTTATTAGAAAAGTAAAAATTGCACTTACAGGAAAAAACGAAGATACAAGTTCTGTCTGGAGAGCGGCGGCTGCCTGCAGTGCAAGCCGCGGTTGTTGTGATTGACGGCGCGACTCCTCCATCGCTCTGATGCGTTTCCTCCCTATTGGGCTTCCACGGAGATGCCTCCAAAGACACCCAAAAAATGCTCGATAAATGCCTGCAACAAAAACGCCCAGGTGGAGAGGAGCCCTATGCCTGTGCTACTAAAAATTCTAAGAAAAATTATCTTTTTTTCTGGTTCTGGACATGCTACAGAGATGAAACTTCACAGGTACACTTTTTAGACCCCCCCAGACACTAAATCCAAAAAAATTCATGCCTGCCTCCAAAAATGCCCGCTAAATGCCTGCAACAAAAATGCCCAGGTGGAGAGAAGCCATATGCCTGTGCTAATAAAAATTATAAGAAAAATTATCTTTTTTTTCTGGTTCTGGACATGCTACAGAGATGAAACTTCACAGGTACACTTTTTAGACCCCCCAGACACTAAATCCAAAAAAAGTCATGCCTGCCTCCAAAAATGCCCGATAAATGCCTGCAACAAAAACACGCAGGTGGAGAGGAGCCACTACCCTGCTCTATTAATAATTATAAGAAAATGTATGTTTTTTTTCTGGTTCAGGACCATTTTAATGGAAAGTCGGATCACAAGTTGCTTCAAATAAGATAAGGAGGCGACTCCCATTGAAGTCTATGGGACAAGTCGGATACAAGTCGCCTCAAAGTAGTACAGGACCCTTTTCAGAAGTTGGAGCGACTTCAGTAGTGCCAATTAAGACGGCACTCATTGATTAACATTGCTTTTGTTATGTCAAGCGACTTGGGGCGACTTGAGGGCACACAAGTCGCCTCACAAGTCACGGCAGTGTGAATGGACTCTTATAGTCGTTTAGAGGCAGTTGAGTTTAGTGGCATTTTTTTCAAAGCAAAAACATGCCTTCAGACGGAAGTTTATTGGCATTTGAAACTTCAAATGCTTGTAACAGCTTGCAAACGCGTCTGAACGCGGTAACTTACTTTTATAAGCATCTTGTTTATAGGTATTTTCAATTGGGATGCATTTCTGACCATTTGACAATGCAAAAAAACGCTTCTAAACACAAACCTGCATAAACGTGGCATGTAAACTCGGCAAAACTGATGTTTTTAAAGAGCGGTTACTAGCTGTCAAGTTCCAGTGTTCAGGAGAGCTTTTCAAACATCCCGTGTACATGAAGCCTAACACAGGTCAAAGTTTTAAAACTGGGCTTGGGAGTTAAGGTTTGTTTTGGAAGGGGTTAATGTGTGTCTCAAAGAACTGGGACCTCTTTAGCATATTATTTCCTGATGCTGTCTATTAGTCAGTGACATAGCACATTTCTGAACAGTGAAACGAAAGCAACAAGTGTGGGACGTGTGCAGCCAGCTGGCAGCAACCCAGTCATGTCCTCTAATTATAGCATTAAAGGTTCCCTTTTTCAGGTCTTCGGCTGGCCGGTGCACTGTATTCACTCGCTGTATGTTTGGATGAAGTGTATAATTGGTGGCCTGATGGATTATGAGAAGATAGAGCCCAAGAAAATCACATCTGAAGACTGTAAGAAGACATTTGTGAAAGGTGAAGGAAGTGACAGACAGGAAATGGTAGGTAAACGTGCAATGAAAAGCTTGAGTTGTTTACTTCTACACTACAACTTGTAACCATGTTACCATATACACAGCTTCATAGCCTGTTACAAGATCTGTCCACCCAAATCTGGTTATTTCCAATTCTGGCAGATCCTGAAACGTATACTTACATTTTTATTTTTTCATATATTTCAGGGAGTGCGATCTCTGTGTCCCGGCTGTGGACATTATGAAAGGAGGAGGGGGCTGTTTTCCTTGATGGATTTTTTATTTTTTTAAATAAAGAGAATGTAGGATGTTCTGGATCACAGATAGAATGGAAATTCCCAGGTGGACAGAGCGGGGAATGATGACAGGGACATTGTGCTTAGAAGCAAGAGCTTTACTAAACCCACCAGGCTCCGTCATTAACAGAATGATTACTTTTGGGTGGCCCATTCCTTTTCATTTGTGGAATTTTAGAGGATTGCCCTATGCTTTTTAATTTATTTTTGCTGCCGCTACAAAACAAGTTTTGAGATTAATGCCTGTTTTAGTATTCACTTTGTATGTTAATTCTATCTTTGACTGAAAAAGTGTGTGTTGGAGCTGGTCTAGCAGGTTTTCTGACTGCGGAAGAAACCATATCTAATTTCATGCTTGACAAGTGTTAGAAAATTTAGAGAATGACTTAAAGTGGTTGTACACCCGAAAAAAAAAAAAAAAAAACCCTGCAAGACAAAGGCATAATGAGCTAGTATGCATCGCATACTAGCTCATTATGTATTACTTACCTTAGAACGAAGCCCCGACACGGACCCCCGGACATCGCTGCGGGCGCTGCCATGATCCCTCGGCGTCTCTTCCGGGTTCGGCGGCTCCGGTGCTGTGATTGGCCGGAGCCGCGATGATGTCAATCCCGCGCGCAAGCTGCCGGCAAGCTCCGGGCAAGGAAAACTGAAGGTCCCACCGGCAAGGAAAACTGAAGGTCCCCCCCGGACCTTCAGAGCGCATGCGCCGCTCGCGTGAGCGGCTACATGCACTGCAAATATCTCCTAAACCGTGCCGGTTTAGGAGATATTAATTGTACCTACAGGTAAGCCTTACCTGTAGGTAAAAGTGTCAAAAAGCGGGATACTACCGCTTTAAAGTGGAGTTTCATCCAAAAGTGGTACTTCCGCTCATCTGCTTCCTCCCCCCTCTCGTGCCACATTTGGCACCTTTCAGGGTGGAGGGGGGAACAGGCACCAGTTTTTAACAGGTACCCTTCCCTACTTCCGGGAGACGGCGCTGCGGCACCATTCCCTCGGAAGTTCCGTCGCCTTTCTTTCTTCCCGGCCGCCAAGCCAATGAGAATGCGCGGCGCACTTCAAACATGCGCAGTAGGGAACCCGAATGTGAAGCCGAAAGGCTTAATTGCTGGTTTTTCCTTGGAGTGAATGCCGGCAGCAGCCTCCGACAGCCAATCCAGAAATCGGCTGGGGTGCTGACATCACGGGCTCCCTGGACAGGTAACTGTCTAAATATTAAAAGTCAGCAGCTACAGCATTTGTAGCTGCTGACTTTTAATTTTTTTTTTTCCCCAGCTGGAACACCCCTTTAACTGAAGCAGTCAATGCGTTCCCTCTCCTATTATTCTGTTCAGCCGCTGTGAGCCTACTGTCTCACCATCCCCATGTGAAGCACTGTGCCAATCATCAGGCACCTGTGCTGTCCCATGGAGTAGGTCCTCCATACCTGGAACTTCTAGAAGTAGCAGACACAACAGGAGAGCAAAGAATAGCTGAGTATAGACTGCTGAGGGACCCAATCTATGCATGTTGCTTTTGAGCATTTCTTTTGTGCTTTTTGCTGTGCTTTCCACAGGTTTTTACCACAATTTTGCCGCAATTTGTGTTTTGCGTTTTTTATGGGTTTTTTTTTTTTTTGTAAAATTTGTTGTTGGGCAGATTTAAAAAAGCAAATCCTGGCAAAAACGTGGTAAAAATGCAATACTTGCATTTTGTATGCTGGTCCATTGAAGTCTATTAGGCTTGATTTACACCTATGCATGTTGCTTTTGAGCATTTCTGTAGTGCTTTTTTTCTGTCATTCCACGTTTTTTTATTGTGACTTTACCTCGATTTTACTGTGATTTGCGTTTTTTTGTGGAAAATTTGTTGTTGGGCAGGTTTAAAAACGCAAATCGTGGTAAAAATGCAAAACTTGCGTTTTGTATGCGGGTCCATTGAAGTCTATTAGGCAGTGGCGTAACTAGAATCTTCAAGGGCCCCCCGGACAGGGCCCTTCCCTTCCAGCCTGGTGGTGGAACGCCAGGGCCGGTCTCAAGTGCGATGTTTGTGTGGTAGTTTTGCCACTGGTATCAGTTTTTTTATTTTAATTAAAAATGTTCTGGCATTTTATCAGGAGTCTAAACAGACCCCTGATATTCCACAGCTTTCCATCTCCTTCTCTAAAGCCTCAGCTGCACAGAATAAATGGATAGGAATAGCTCTATACAGAGCTTCCCATTCATTCACATACTGAAGCATTGTAAACACAGTTTACTATGTTTCAGGTATGAATAGACAGTCAGTGATCTTTATGGATCACTGACTCTCCATTCAGAAAAGGCTTCATCCTGACAGATCCCGAGCAGCAGCTGGTCGGAGAGGGGAGGGGGATAACCTTGCAGAGCTGTAGGGACGAGTGTGTGCGAGTGTGTGTGTGTGTGTGTGTGTGTGTGGGGGGGCAGCATAAAGAAGCTGCATAGGAGGAGCTGTGGAGGTAGCTGCATAAAAAGGAACCAATCACTTTATTTCCTCCCGCTTCTCCTCCTCTCCCTCCCCAAGGCATTCAGCGGCTGCAGGAGAAAAATGGAGAGATGGGTTCTTCTATGTCAGTGTTTCTCCATCTTTTTCCAGTCAGGGCATCTTGAAAGTATTTTCAGTATGGAGGCCCCCCAGTCTAAGGCTTGGTTCACATTACTCCGTGCCATAGAATACACGCAAAATTGCACGTGTTTCTGACATGCAAACAAACATGCAGGGGTGTCATTCATTCTTAATGGTACCCCTACACATTGGCAAACATGGTGCATTTTTGGTGCAGCACAATTAAAGAAAAACAAAAGGGGGAATTTTTTCCCTGTGTTTCTGTGGAGCGGCCCACTGAATTTGCTGCCCTATATGCAGCACACAGCTGCACAGATGTGAACCAAGGCCCTGTTCACATGTGAGGCTGAGGGGTGGTAAAACCACACGCTTTAACTGTGTTTTTACCACCCCCAACTTTTCACCCTGTAGCTGCAGAGGCAGCAGCTGGGGGTGGACAAATGCTGTGGCTGGTATACCCCAGGTGAATGGGGCTGCACTACTACCACCCCGCAATTGTGTGCATTGCACGCAGTTACAGCATTGTGATGATGCATTAGGGGGTTAAAACAGGCGGTGAGGAGGCAACATATTGCCTTTTCACCGCCTGTCAAATTCGGCGGTGAAAAGCGATATGAGCATGGATCGCTTTTCAGAGGAACGGCATTTTCTTGCTGTTACTGTGCTGTTGCATTTTCTTGCTGTTACTGTGAACAAGCCGTAAAAAAAAATGACTTCTGATTGTACACATATATGGGGTCAGGATTAAAAGTAATGTGTGCACACACACACACACATACTCATATAGAAGCACATTATATATATATATATATATATATATATATATATATATATATATATATATATATAAAGCGCACACATACATGCACACACACACACACACACACATATATATAGTACAGACCAAAAGTTTGGACACACCTTCTCATTCAAAGAGTTTTCTTTATTTTCATGACTATAAAAATTGTAGAGTCGCACTTCAAGAGGTAGTCACCTGAAATGGTCTTCCAACATGGTCTTGAAGGAGTTCCCAGAGATGCTTAGCACTTGTTGGCCCTTTTGCCTTCACTCTGCGGTCCAGCTCACCCCAAACCATCTCGATTGGGTTGAGGTCCGGTGACTGTGGAGGCCAGGTCATCTGGCGCAGCACCCCATCACTCTCCTTCTTGGTCAAATAGCCCTTACACAGCCTGGAGGTGTGTTTGGAGTGATTGTCCTGTTGAAAAATAAATGATGGTCCAACTAAACGCAAACCGGATGGAATAGCATGCCGCTGCAAGATTCTGTGGTAGCCATGCTGGTTCAGTATGCCTTCAATCTTGAATAAATCCCCAACAGTGTCACCAGCAAAGCACCCCCACACCATCACACCTCCTCCTCCATGCTTCACGGTGGGAACCAGGTATGTAGAGTCCATCCGTTCACCTTTTCTGCGTCGCACAAAGACACAGTGGTTGGAACCAAAGATCTCAAATTTGGACTCATCAGACCAAAGCACAGATTTCCACTGGTCTAATGTCCATTCCTTGTGTTCTTTAGCACAAACAAGTCTCTTCTGCTTGTTGCCTTTCTTTAGCAGTGGTTTCCTAGCAGATATTCTACCATGAAGGCCTGATTCACACAGTCTCCTCTTAACAGTTGTTCTATGTTCGATGTTCTATGTTCGATGTGTCTGCTGCTAGAACTCGGTGTGCCATTGACCTGGTCTCTAATCTGAGCTGCTGTAAACTTGCGATTTCTGAGGCTGGTGACTCAAATGAACTTATCCTCGGCAGCAGAGGTGACTCTTGGTCTTCCTTTCCTGGGGCGGTCCGCATGTCAGCCAGTTTCTTTGTAGCGCTTGATGGTTTTTGTGACTGCACTTTGGGACACTTTCAACGTTTTCCCAATTTTTCGGACTGACTGACCTTCATTTCTTAAAGTAATAATGGCCACTCGTTTTCCTGTACTTAGCTGCTTTTTTCTTGCCATAATACAAATTCTAACAGTCTATTCAGTAGGGCTATCAGCTGTGTATCCACCTGACTTCTTCACAACATAACTGATGGTCCCAACCCCATTTATAAGGCAAGAAATCACACTTATTAAACCTGACAGGGCAAACCTGTGAAGTGAAAACCATTTCAGGTGACTACCTCTTGAAGTGTGACTACAATTTTCGTAGTCATGAAAATAAAGAAAACTCTTTGAATGAGAAGGTGTGTCCAAACTTTTGGTCTGTACTATATATATATATATATATATATATATATACATACACGTATATAAATACACACACACATACATGGTAATGTAATGTGCACACACCTACAGGTAGACGCACATGTACACACACACATATATAAGCATACACATATATAAGCACACAAATACACATACATGCACGCACACACACACACACACACACACACACACATATATACACACATATATATATATATATACACACACACATATACATAAGCATACACATATATGGGAAGACGCACACATATATATATATATAAACACACACATGTACACATACATGCACAGACATATAAACACATACATACGTGCACACACATACATAAAGAAAGCCTTTTTAAAAACGTCGGAGGATTGTACCTTAACTTTCTGCCGGGTATTGCACTGTAGGGGGAGGCAGAGAGCACACACTGAGCTTTCAGTTTCCAATGTGAGACCAGCTTCCTCAGTGCTGATTTACAGTTCGGCTGAGGATCGGGAGGATAGGGGAGCTCGGTCTCAGCTGTGCTTGCCGCTCCTCCTCCTCTCTATACATACTGGGGGGACCCTCTCGGGCCCCCTGCAGCATGAGGCCCGGTCGTCATGGCGACTCCTGCGACCCCTGTACGTCCGCCCCTGCTATTAGGCTCAATTTACACCGATGCATGTTGCTTTTGAGGCATTTCTGTAGTGCTTTTTGCTGTGCTTTCCACAATTTTTTTACTGCAATTTTCCGCAATTTGCGTTTTGCGTTTATTTTTTTGTGGAACGCAAATCAGGGTAAAAACGCAATACTTGCATTTTGGATGCAGATCTATTGAAGTCTATTACATGCAAAACGCTGCATTTTGCAGGAACAAAGGTCCCAGACCCTTTCCAAAAACGCAGAGGCACAAAAATGCATTGATGTGAACGTATTCCATAGGAACCCATGTTAAAAAAAATTAAATGCATTTCTGCAAAAAGCATGAAAAATCGCATTAGCGCGTATCCAGCCTAAGATGCAAAACACTGCATTTTGCAGGAAAAAAAGTCCCAGACCCTTTCCAAAAACACAGAAGCACAAAAATGCATTAATGTGAACTTGTTCCATAGGAACCTATGTTAAAAAAAAATGAAATCAATTTCTGCAAAAAGCATGAATAAACGCATTAGTGTGAATGGAGCCTAAATGACTGCACAAAAGCACAGATAGTGGGAAGGTAAAAATATGCAGCTGATAGAGGGATTTTTTTTTTTATAGTCAAATAGATAGAAAACGATTTTAGTAAAATTTTGAAAGCTATATTTTAGTTAAAACATGATGTTGGTCATACCTGCTGTTGTTTTTTTTTTTTTTTTTTTTTAATGATTTCTCAGCAAAAGAGAACATTGATACAGGGATGGATGGATAAATTTGCTTTAAGTTTTAAAAATGAATTAAAGCCAAAAGCAAACATTTATTGTATTGGCAGTTTACCAATTCTTAAATGTGATAGCTGCATTCATTTTCTTTTTAAGGCCCCTTTCACACACGCTGTCAGTTTGTCAGTTTTTCATCCATCCGTTGACGGATGAAAAACGGACATCAATGCATCTCTATGTAAAAACGGATGACAACGGATGAAAGACGGATAACAACTGACGAAAAACTGATAACAACTGACGAAAAATGGATGACAACTGACGTAGTGTGAAAGGGGCGCTTTCCTTCTTATGTTTTCATCTGGTGAAATAGCTAGTAAAGCTGTTTTTCAAAAGCACAAGCTCTCCATCAGAATGTATCAGTTTACATGGATGACACACTAACTAACTTAACACTGGCAGGGGTGCTTAAAATGATCAGGTTTTATTTATTGATTTATGTAAAACCTTTATCCCAAAAGGAAAAACTGTTTGCTGTAGCTGATTTTAAAATGTGAGTTGGAGTTTTGCTTCAATTTAAATCTTCATTACATTTAACACTACCCTCCCCCCAGACTGACAGTGCTGCTGTCTGCTGTTCCCCCTGTTCTCCTTCATCCAGAGTGGATCACTCTAATACAGGAGATGTGTTACTGGCCAGATCACCAGGTGAAAACAGCAAAAAAAAGCCTAAAAAAGGTAAACTAATTCAGCCACCACATTTAATGATTGGTAAGCTGCAATATAATACATTTTTGGTTTTGGATTTAATACCGTTTTAAATAGAATGTTTGGTTTGTGGTGCTCAGATGCAGTGTAGTTCTACTTTAACCAGTTCCCGACCGCTTACGTTATATTTACTGCGGCAGGCTGCCTCATACAGGTCTACGTCGCTTGCCTGGGAGGAGCTAGGGGGCGCGCTTCCGCCCCCGATCGTAAGCAGGGAAGCTGAGGCTCCGATTGCCGCCTGACACCCGTGATCGCTCCCCGCAGGGAGAGAAGGACGGTCAGCTGTTGTAAACACAGCTGACCATCCTTCTCCTTGAAATGATCACAGAGCTCATGTGATCCTTCTATATAGGATCATAGGTCTCTGTGGTCATCTCAGAAGCCATGCCCCCCCCCCCCCCACCACAGTTAGAATCACTCCCCTAGGGTCACATTTAACCCCTTGATCACCTATACTGTTAACCCCTTCCATGCCAGTGTCATTATTACAGTAACAGTGCATATTTTTAGCACTGATTACTGTAGTAATGTCACTGGTCCCCCAAAAAGTGTCAAAAATGTCAGTTAGGGGTCTGATCTGTCGTTGCAATGTCCCGCTAAAAATCGCAGATCTCCGCTATTACTAGTAAAAAAAAAAAAAAACAATAAAAAGGACATAAATCTTCCCCGTAGTTAGTAGACTCAATAACTTTTGCGCAAACCAATCAAAATACGCTTGATTTTTTTTTTTTTTTTTTTACCAAAATTATGTAGCAGGAAACAAATTGGCCTAAAATGTTAAAAAAAAAATATTTTTTAATTAAAATTTTTTTTTTAAGTGTTATATAGCAGAAAGTGAAAAAATAACAATATTTTTCACATTTTTTTATATGAAATTCCCCAAAAAAATGTAAAAATCAAAATTTTTTAACATTTTATGCCAATTTGTTTTCTGCTACATATGGTTGGTAAAAAAAAATCGCAATAAGCGTATTTTGATTGGTTTGCGCAAAAGTTATTGCGTTTACTAACTAAGGGAAAGATTTTTGTCATTTTTATTGTTTTTTTTTTTTTAACGAGTAATGGCGGCGATCTGCGTTTTTTTTTTTTGGCGGGACTGCGACATTGCAAAGGATAGATCGGACCCTTGACTGACATTTTTGACACTTTTGGGGGTACCGGTGACATTACTACAGTAATCAGTGCTAAAAATATGCACTGTTACTGTAAAAATGACACTGGCAGGGAAGGGTTAACTTTATTGGAGAGGCAGGGGTTAAATGTGTCCCTAGGGGCCTGCTTCTAACTGTAAAGGGTGTGGCTTTTCATGTAACCACGGAAACATACGATCCTACATAGCAGGATCATATGATCTCTGCAGTTACACCAGGGAGAATGACAGACGGCTTTGTTTACATCAGCCGCCTGCCTTTCTCCCTCTCCAGCGGACAATCACGAGTGACCGGTGGACATCGGAGCCACCGGTCACTTGCGCGGGGAACACAGTGAACGAGCGGGGGCGGGAGCGCGCCTCCGGCGGCGCGCGCTCACCCCCTATTGGCTCGCGGGCGCGTGTCGTGTATATATGTCACTTTGCCCAGGAGGGGCTGACCGCCGCCATAAATAGTTGTGCGTCGGTCGGCAAGTGGTTAAAGAGTTCCACCCTAAAAAAATTTTTTTAACTAAAAATACCCCTGGGACAGTCAGGGCTAGTGCATTTAAGCAATGATAGCCTCTGAACTGTCCCCTGTTTCACTTACCTGTAAGAAGAAATACTTACCTTGAAAATGTCTTGTCCAGCGCTGCCATCTCAGGTGTGGGCAGCTGAAGCCGGAGCGTCCCTCTTCGTGTTCTCTTTGGTGACGTCTGAGTCCCTTCCATGGCAGGCACGTTATCCCTGAACAGCTTCTGCGCATGTCCAGAAGCTGTTCAGCAGGGAATGACGTGCCTGCGCTGGAAGTGACGAGTGACTCCGGTGCAGGCGCATTGACTCCTGGGATTGATGACACTCATCTCCCAGGAGTCAATGCAAGGAGGAAGTGACGTTGTGGGCCGTGTCCGCAGAGGGAGGAAGAGGAAGGAAGGTGAGTATATTTTCATTAAAAACAAGGCAAGTGAAAGCAAAAAAAATTTTTAATTATCCAATTCTTTTTCAGGTTTTTTTAAAGAAAGCGGACAGTGTAAAGAAATTTTTGGGGTCGAACTCTGCTTTAAAGTGGTTAAATACATCTAATACAAAATACTACTTGGTGGTGCAGGTCAGTGTCCTTCAGAAAAATCAGTCATCAGGAAGCCCGAATCAATAAACATAAGTGTAGTATGTGGTGTCAACCGTGGTTAAGTGGTACCACAAGGTTGACACAGTATACCAATTAATAAGGTGCAGTATGCTGAATAAATAATACCACAAAAGTGACACTGTATATAAAAAGCCAAAATTAAAATATAAGTGAATATTTCACTAAATTAACATATGATCCAAAGGATATAAAGTCCATCAAGTGAATAATCTTTGAAATCCCAAAAATAGAAGGTCTTGAGGTGATCCACAGGGTGGTTGTGCTGGTGAAGTAGCCTTGGTGCTCCCTTCCCAATATTAACTGCACTCACCGGAACTCAGTACCCCTATAGGGGTGATGGGCATAATAATCAGGGGGTAATCACATCCAAGCACACCGATCATCAATGGGTTTCCCAGTTGGATCCACCTCGGAATAATGGAGCAATAATACCCACTCAGAATGGCATCAATAGGTGTAATAAATTGGGGGGAGGGGGGTGATCCTCCTTTTTATATAGCCCATTAAAGTTTGATTTATTTTATTTGTTTTTATTTACGGCCTGAGAATATTGGCCCCATTTTATTATTATATTATTTACACAGCTAATTAATTTACCAAGATTTTCATAACAATTTGGTCCCGTGGTTGCAATTTTTTATAATCCATATATTTTCTTGGGGCCACGGGCCCTATATTTTCTTGGGGCCACAGGCCCTATATAAAATATATTCCATTCCGAGCTATTGATACAATTGGCAAATTCCCTTTTTTTCTCTTATTGACTCCGTATGTTTATGTATCATGGTTTACTAGCATGTGTCTAAATCTGCCCGGCAACACCTGACCACCTCTGAGGTGTTTAGCGATTGGCCATGTTGTCTCTATTGGACTCCAACAATTTCCGGTTGCCTAGTAACTACCCACTATATTAGATGGCGGAGATGGCGTAGTGACGCTGCTCCTGATGACGTCAATCTGATGAAACGCGTAGAGCGTCACATGTCATTTCCACTTTCAACTGATACGCGTTCCGGAAGTGTGGCGTGAGAGTGGAAGGTTGCGATATATTGTTTCGAGTATCAACGCTTGTTTTTACCTCTGCATTATGAGTACATTTCCTATACTTTAATAAACGATATGTTGAGACAATGCTTCACTATGTGAGGCCTCCTGTTTCTTTCATATGGTCTGGATCTCCATACCAAATTCCCCCCCCCCATTTATTACACTTATTGATGCCTTTCTGAGTGGGTATTATACACTGGAGATTATTGCCCCATTATTCCGAGGTGGATCCAACTGGGAAACCCATTGATGATCAGTGTGCTTGGATGCGATTACCCCCTGATCATTACGCCCATCACCCCTGTAGGGGTACTGAGTTCCGGTGAGTGCAGTTAATATTGGGAAGGGAGCACCAAGGCTACTTCACCAGCACAACCACCTTGTGGATCACCTCAAGACCTTCTTTTTTTGGGATTTCAAAGATTATTCACTTGATAGACTATTGTTCTATATGCACCTGGTCACCTATGCACTAGCCACTTTAGTTACTTAAGAAATGAATCACTAACTTATTCCCAACACTTTATCACCATCCTCCTGGTCCATGATTTTTTGGGATCACTCACTTATGATACGGTCATTCATAGGGATAATCACTGGTATATTTTGCACATTTTTTGGGACTTTTTTCCATCACCATTTGTCCCTTTTTCTTATCAATTTAATACCAGTCACTTTAGACACCTTATTGTAGTCACTTTATATCCTTTGGATCATATATTAATTTAGTGAAATATTCACTTCTATTTTAATTTTGCCTTTTATATACAGTGTCACTTTAGTGGTATTATTTATTCAGCATACTGCACCTTATTAATTGGTATACTGTGTCAACCTTGTGGTACCACTTAACCACGGTTGATACCACACACTGCACTTGAGCACTTATTAGCATTTTGGACACCTTATTGTTTTTATGTTTATTATGCAAGAATGTTTTTTTATTTATGGTATACAGTGGAATCTAAAAATTATTTTTACATGAATGGATTTATTTAGGGTGCTTATTGATCTTTAGCACCATTGCACAAATTGCCAATTACTTATTGCACATAATTTTTTGCACCTATTGACCTAATTAGCGTCATTTTACTTTTTATTTATTTATATTGATGCATTGCTGCTATTCCCCTGTGTATTTGACACTCTAAATATTCATTTTGTACACCAACTTAGTGCACCCATTGACCTAGGCAGCGCCATTTACCTTCCCTCCCCTTCTATAAATGTGAAAGTACCATAATTTCTATTATGACAATTTTTTTGTGATATTTATATATTTTTTTCTTCTATAGCAGACTGAAGACACAGTAGATTTTCCCGTTAATGACTCTGTGCTACAAGCCTTGGAAGGAGGTATAGTACTAAAATAAAACATTATATAATTTTGCTGCTATTATTTGTACTATATAAATCTTTGAGGGTCCATTAAAATATTGGGCTTCCAATGCACTAAAACGCACTAGAAATCAGATGTTCCACAAAATAAACATGCATGATAATTCCCTAATGCATGTAATGTGTCATAGATGTACTGTAAATCAACCCTGAAAGAATAGCAGGTGTTTTGGAAAATCTTGTCATTGCAATTTGCAAGAGGTTAATATTAATCCAAATGAACAAGGCCTGGATAAATGACTTGTAATGGATTACCTAGAATAGTAAGGCAAACTTAAAATTGCCCGAGGGCCTCATTTGTATCCACAAGTCAAGTTGGGTGCCACATTTAAAGGCTAGTACACACGGGCTTCCATTGACATTCGGCCTGTGTGTACAGTATGTGTCAATCCGGCATCTGCTGACCGTCTCCCGACAGGGTTAGTACAGGGGCTCCAACCTGAGCTGTCTGTTTTTTTTTTTTTCCATTCAACTCGTCGTTGAACAAAAAAAAAAAAAAATGGGTTGTACGAGGCTTAAATTAACCAATTTTTTCCAATTTCCATTTAAAATATATCAGGCAAAGGCCATACTCATCTTAATAAATATAGGAAAAGATATGCATATAACGGGGATAACCCATTTCCAGGAAGCTCCATCTTCCATTCGTACTGCTGCTGTATCCCCCTCTAACAACAGACTGTATGATAATGAGGCACTGTCACAGACACAGCTGTGCAAATGTTTCTAGGAAGGGGTTGCTGATCTCAGAGAAGAGGCTGCAATTATAACCTTCAGTAATGGTTTCAGTGGCAGCAGAAAAAACCCTCTGCATTGAGGTCCGTAGCCGCAAGAATAACCCTCAGCATTGGTGTCAGCTGCAGCAAGAATAACCCTCAGCATTAGTGTCAGTGGCAGCAAAAATAACCATCAGCATTGGTGTCAGTGGCAGCAGATTTAACCCTTAGCACTGGTGTCAGTGGCAGGAGAAATAGTCCTCAGGAAACTGCATGCTTATTGTTCACAAGCTTATTGAAGCAGAGTTCCAGTTATTTAAAAAAAAAAAAAAAGTGTAGCTGCTGACCTTTACCACTTACCGCAAAGTGACGTATCCGTACGTCGGCTGACTTTGCGTGGTTATACCGGGATGATGCCTGTAGCTAGAGGCATCATCCTGGTACCGTTGTTTAGAGCCGGCGGTTGGCTTTCCAGCAGTAATGACCGATGCGGCTCGGGAGCCGCTCCATCGTTACCCCGGCAAGTGGGAGGGGACTTTCCCCCCTCCTGCCGCCTTCCGCGGCTCTGCCCGGGTCTCCCGTCACTCCGGGAGACCCGAGCGATCAGCCGGCATGTCCTCCGGCTGCATAGAGTCCTGTTCTAAGCCGGATGCGGCTTCGATCGGGTCTCCGATGACGTAACCCGGAGGCAGCGTCCATGGCGTCAAGTCCGGGTTACTCTGCTGCTAAAGGCGGCAGATTAAAAAAGAACGACTGTATGCAAAAATGCCGTTTTCAGCATTTTGAATACATGGAAGTATAGTGGAGGGGTCTAAGGTCTTTTAGATCCTCGATCCCTCCATAAAGAGTACTTGTCACTGCATATTGCTGTCACAAGGGATGCGCACGAAAGAAAACTTATATGGAAGTCGAGCCGCAAATGAAATCGCTGTTCAAACCACACATGTGAGGTATCGCCGCGATCGCCAGAGCATGAGCAATAATTTAAAAAAAAGAGCTACACTCTAACTCTAAACTAGTAACCGTTAAAAAGTTTTAAAGCGTCGCCTATGGAGATTTCTATTGACCGTAGTTAGTCGCCATTCCACGGGTGTGCGCAATTTTAAACCGTAACATGTTGGGTATCTATTTACTCGACGTGACATCATCTTTCACAATATACAAAAAAAATGGGCTAACTTTACTGTTTAGTTTTTTTTTTAAATGCAGTGAAATGTGATTTTTCGTAATTTTTCCAAAAAAATGGAGTTTGAAAGACCGCTGCGCAAATACCGCGTGAAAAAAAATATTGCAAGGACCGCCATTTTATTCTCCAGAGTCTTTGCTAAATATATATATATATATATATATATATATATATATATATATATATATATATATATATATATATAATGTTTGGGGGGTTCTAAGTACTTTTCTAGCAAAAAATACTGATTTTAACTTGTAAACAGAAAGTGTCAAAAATGGGCCTGGGGTTTAAGTGGTTAAACAGCCACTTACCTGTTCCACAATCCTGTGGTGCACTCACCCCACCCGTTTTCTCTTTGTGTCCTCCCTCGCTGGCATCTTCACTATGGGCACCCGGCTGTGACAACTTGCAGGTTCACAGTCGGGTGCCCACTGCGCATGTGTGAGCGGCTCTGTGACTGGTCCCACTCTGTGACTGGTCCTGCAGTCTTCTGGGACCTTTCATGTGTCCCAGAAGACTTCAAGAAGGAGGACTTCTGCTTCCCATGGCCTAAGGCGACTGGAAAGGAAGTGGGAGCGGGTACCTCTCCCAAAAAGCTCCATTTCACAAACAGAAGCCGGGAGGAGGCCTTAAAGCAGAACTTCCCCTTTTGGGTGGAGCTCTGCTGAATTAAATAAACAATATATGAACAATATACCCCCCCCCCCCCCAAAGCCCATACCCTTTAAAACAAGTCAGGGGTGGTGACATCTGAATTTCTGCTCAGACAGGTTTAATTGGGGCCGCATTCACATCTTTGCATAGTGGGAACTCAGATTCCTGTTTACAATTTATTTTCTTGCGCATTTTTCACGTTTCTGCGCGTCACACTTAGGAGGGCCCATTCACTTGAATGGGCTGCCCTATGCACGACAAACGAGCCTAATGCCTCGTACACACGCATCGATTATTGGCCGGGAATTTTCAGCCAACGTCCGATCGGCTGATTTTCAGCTTGTTAGTATGATGCTTTCGACAACCGACTCCAGATTTTTTTCAGCCGAAAAGTCGGTGTGCAGGCTATAAAATTTTTGTTGGCCGTCAACATAACGGCCGATTTTCGTGCAGTCAGTACAGATTTCGGCAGACAAAAATCTGATGAGCAAGACTGGGCATGCTCGGAGAAGAAAAAACACACGGAAAGTAAACCAGCACATGACATCACTTCTGAAGTTGATTTTTGTTGGCCGAGAAAATTTGTGTGCAGTCTAGAGCACATTTCAACCAACACAACAACACTGGACAAAAGTCGGACGATCGGTCGGCCGATAATCGTTGCGTGTGTACGAGGCATAAGAAGCTCCAGATCCTGTTTGGGCGTGGAGCATCACAGTTTTTTCTTTCAATGTGTGTTTGCAGCATGTTTGCCATGCAACAAAATATTTTGGGTGCCACTAACAGTTAATGGGACTGCAAGCTTGACACGCATTTGCAGCTCATTTCAGAAACTCGCGGCAATTTCCTGTGTGTGTTCTTGTTCAGGAAATGTGAAGTGTGAATGGAGCCTTTAATTGTAAACCCCAAAATTAGGCTTCTTTTATTTGCTCCCTTTTAATCTGCAAAAAATATCAGTAAAAGCTTTTCTTTTTTTTTTCTTTTTTTTTTAATTGTTATATTAGTGCAAATACGTGTTATGGAGATTGGGGAATGGGCAGCGGAAGATGAGGAGAGGTTGTGTTCTAAGTAATTCATCAGATTAGGTAGGCAGGGCTGACATTAAGTGACAACTGAGTGTTGTAACATTCTGAGATGAAAATACATGGTGTTGTCATATTAAAGAGGGAGGGAGGAACACACTAAATTTCTGGCACATTGTTCATTATATTTCTTTACTTTCAGTGTGTTTAAAGGGATAGAATACAGAAAATGTGCATGTAGAACAGAGACATACTAAATATATGTTTTTTTTTTTAAATTTGCTTTGACAGTATGTGTGTATATAGCTAGACAGATTAAAGTAGAAGATGAGAGATTATGTAGCCAGTTTCCCTGAAACCCGTTCTTATTTATCATAATTGTCTTGTAAGCGAACTTCCTCAAGAGAGTCATATAACATACCATAAATCAGGTTGTTTTTATGTCACAAAGGAAACCTAAAGTTGAACTGAAATTATAGTTAAGACTTTTGAAATCTCGCACCCATTTGTTCTTTCGAGACTTACCATAACACTAAAATCAATCTGTATATGCTGTAAAGCACGCTTGTTATACTCCTTGTGGAACCTAGCGGGTTAATCCTCTGCATTGTGTATATGTATCCTCCTCTTCTTCCACTGACTCCAATCCATCTACTGATAGAACAGAGCATTAGGGGACAAGCTGCACATGCTCAGTTTGGTGTGTATTGCTAGAGAGTTTTTTTTTTTCTTGGAAGAGCGCATGTGATCAGCACAGGGCCAATCAGCACTGTCCAGAAAGAGGGTCAGGGGTCCTGGAGCCTTATAGAATAATCAGGGGAAAAATGAAAACTCCTCCTACAAGCTTTAACCAGACACTGATAGAAGTCACAAAACCGCTCTAACTAAAAAAAAGGTATTTAGCTATTTATGTTTACTAAACGATTGCATTTCCATGTTCTGTGGGAGACCAGATATAGTGAATGCAGGGTCCTGGGTTTAGAAAGACTTTAAGCTGGCCATCCAAAAATAGTTTTCAGTATTTCAGCCTGTGGACTGAACAAAAAAAAAAAAAAATCAAACAAATTCCTCTGTCCACGCTATAGATGGACACATTTCTAGCTGCGGTGATTGTAATTTAACAGCCAGCCTTAGGGCTCTTTCACACGGTCCGCCTCCGTAGGCGGATCCGTGCTGCTCAGTGAGGATTGATCCGCCGATCCCCGCTGAGCCGGCGGATGACAGCTCCGTCTCCGCTTGCAGTGCGGAGAGGGAGGTGTCACAGCTCCCGCTGCTCTCTATGGGGGATCGGATGAGAGCGGACCGTCTGTCCGCTCTCATCCGATCCGATCCCTGAACGGATGGAAAAATAGGGTTTCCATCCGTCCGGATTTCACGGACAGGATCGGATACGGATGGCAGCGGGTGTCAGCGGAGGTGTCTCCGCTGACATCCGCTGCTCCATAGAGCCGCATGGAGGATCCGATCAGATCCGCCTAAAAAACTGACAGGCGGATCTGATCTGATCGCCCGTGTGAAAGAGCCCTTACTGGCTGTCCGTGCATGCACACAGAAGCTGCATCTGATTAGATGCAGCTAATGTTCGATCGTCAATTTTCTGCCCAGCTCCTTTTGATTTTTCAATCAAAAAATGTTGGGCGGGAGCCGGGAGGGTGTCGACAGGTTTATCCACTGATTGAATTTGGTTAATCAGGAAATTTGCACAATGCATGGCCACATTCACAATGTAGGGACAGCAATAATGACGATCCCCAAAAAAGTGTTACTGATGTAATGATGTGTGGGTGGGTGTGTACTTCCCTTGTCAGTGATGCTGCTCTGGGTGATGGCCTATATTGGCTGTGCAGGAATCCAGCCCTGCTGCGAATACATTACCTAAGAAAGTTCTTTCCTATACTTTAGCTTCACCTTAAAAGAAACTTACACATAATATAAATTACATAAATATTTCCAGTTTCCTGGTCAAGAATAGTGTGCTTAGCAGAACCTCTCAACATCAGCCCTATCTCTACAGCGCAATAGCATTTGGCTGCAAAAATCCATCCTGGGTAATAAACCCCATCCCCATCCCCGGTCAGTGAGCCTAAAGTTGCTAGTACAGGGCAAGTCTATAGATATATTGTCATGTCCAGATCTAAATTTATTTAGCAACATCAGGCAACGATCACCATATTTGTATGGGTTATAAGACTTACAGTTGGGGAACACTAACATAAAAGTACATAAATGTTAAACTTTGTTGAGGCATTTTCAGTGTTTGCTCTCCTTTCTCCTCCTCCTCTGTGAACAGTCCTCTGCATAGTCTTTCGTACCCTTCCTCATCCAATTCTTCCAGCCTTTGTGTCC
Source organism: Pelophylax lessonae (assembly GCF_965119305.1). NCBI lineage: Eukaryota > Metazoa > Chordata > Amphibia > Anura > Ranidae > Pelophylax > Pelophylax lessonae. The sequence continues at coordinate 148,721,824 of NC_138774.1, forward strand.
TTCCTCATCTTCCGTACCCTGACTTCTCTCCCAATCGCATCCTCTGCATCCTCTCTTTTCTCTCCTCCTCAAGCTCTTCACTTTATATTCTCTCCCCTCCTCATACTCTTCACCTTATATTATCTCTCCTCATAATGCTCTACACCCTATCTCTCTCCCTCCTCATTCATCCTCTACACCCTGTCTTCTCTGCCCTCCTTATCCTCCGCACCCTGTCTTCTCTGCCCTCCCTAGCAGTATCTTTTGGCAGACAGGGTCCTCTTCACCCTGTGTGCTCTGCCCTCCCACCTTGACGGTATGTTTTGGGTCATTGTCAATATGGAAGACCCATGCATGACCAATCTTCATTGTTCTAAAGGAGGGAAGAAGGTTCTCATCCAAGATTTTACAATATATGGCCCCGTCCATTGGCCCCTCCATGCGGCAAAGTGGGCCTGTACCTTTAGCAGAGAAACAGCCCCAAAGCATTATGTATCCACCTCCAGGCTTCACTGTAGGGATGGTGTTCTTAGGGTCATAGCCAGCATTTTCCTTCCTGCAAACACGCAGAGTCAAGTTAATGCCAGTGAGCTCAACGTTGGTCTCATCTGACGACAGCACTTTCTCCCAATCATTCTCTGAATCATTTTAGTATTCTTTGGCATGACTGTACACAGTGAATAGTGCCGATCCCCCCCCTTTGGGTGTTCACTTACCAGACAGAGATGACCCCTGAGCTATATAGCTGAAAAAGGTCAGCAGAGCTTGTGTCTCAGTAAGGAACCTGGTGTAGCAATCCTTAAGGGCAAGGTATCTGTAACCTTCAGTGGCTCTCAATGACCCGATGCACATAAGTGGAGAAAAGGAAGCTCACAATAGTGTAACTCCGACATAAACTTTTATTTGGTAAAAGCAAGAATAAGACTCACATATGGCAGCATGAATTCAGGCAAACAGTAAATGTAGGCTGGTGTGGAATCCTTCCTCACCGCGGTGTGCGCTCGGGATGGCTCCTTGGTCCCGGCGTGCGTTCCACCGCACCGGAAGTGACGTACCGCTAGTCGTAGACCGGAAATTGCGTTGACGCGCTTCGCCCTCCTCTTTGGGCGTTATCACAGACGTATTTCCGGTCTGCGGTAATGGAGGTAATATATATACCTCCACAGCTAATTGCCTAGATCCGCTTCCTGTTCCTGTTGGGTGCACTAGGCTTCATTCACACCCAACAGGAAGTCTGAAGTCACCGTGATACTATGAATTGAACTTAAAAGGCAAACAATTTGGAGCAGATCAAAACTAATACAATACATTATAAAAACACTAAGGGCATCTGTTTGGTTCTTAACCACCTCCCATCCGCGCTACAGCCTATATACGGCTGCAGCGCGGACTCACATTTTCGGGAGGCCGTTTTTAAACGGCCTCCCAGAAACAGTCTCCCTCTCAGTGCCCAGCAGTGCCGCCTATCAGTGCTCATCAGTGCCGCCTATCAGTGCTCATCAGTGCGGCATATTAGTACCTCCTCATCAGTGCCCATAAGTGCCACCTCATCAGTGCCCATAAGTGCCACCTCATCAGTGCCCATCAGTGCAGCCTATCAGTGCCCATCAGTGCCGCCTCATCAGCGCACATCAGTGAAGGAGAAAAATTTATTTATTTTCAAAATTTACTGTCTTTTTTTCTTTTTTTTTTTGTAAAAAATAAAAAACCCAGAGATGATTAAATACCGTCAAAAGAAAGCTCTATTTGTGTGAAAAAAATGATAAAAATTTCATATGGGTACAGTGTAGCATGACCGCGCAATTGTCATTCAAAGTGTGAGAGCACTGAAAGCTAAAAATTGGTCTGCATGGGAAGGGGGTTTAAGTGCACAGAAGGCAAGTAGTTAATAATAATAAAAATTGCCAGTACAAACCGACATATTATGTATAGGAATACCAGTAAAACATGAAATATAAATACATGAACCCTCAATGTAGTCATATGGATATCTGAATATCTAATGAGCCAATCGGAAAAATACAACAAATAAGAGACATAAAAATTGTATTACATTATTGTGTCTCAAGCTAAAACTTTTTAAAATTTATAAAATATTATAAAAATACTCTTATAAAAATATTGCTAAAATACCTCTACAAAAATATTCCCAAAAAATATTAAAACATATCATGTGGGTATAATTCTAAAGTCCATATCAATATCATACCATGTTACCAATAAGATAAAAAACAGTTGAGGTCAAACTCTAAGTTTAATCCCTCAGGCTGCATGGTCTTCAATAAATAAATCAATTTCCCCTTATTTTGTGAAATTCCCTGTTTCAAGTTAGCCCCCCCCCCCTCCAATTGGGTTTTATTCTGTCGATTCCACAGAATTTCAGGCCGGAAGGGTCTTGATTATGTACCAATCTGAAGTGGTTGGACAGATTATGTTTTTTGAAACCGTTTTTAATATTAGTTACATGCTCCCTTAGCCTGACCCTCAATTCTCGAGTGGTGCGACCCACATATTGGAGCTTGCATGGGCACTCCAAAACATATGTCACATGGGTTGATGCGCAAGTAATAAATTTATCTATTTTAAAATTGGTTCCTTTACTGATAGATGAAAATTGTGTTGTTTTCCGAACTCTATGTTTAGAAACTTTACATATTGCACAACGCCCACATGAGAAAAAAACGGTTTGGTCAAGGAATGTTTTAGTAGCTATAGGTGGATTAACAACATTTTTGGCTAATTTATTCCTTAAGGTAGTTGGTTTGGTGTAAACAAACTGTGGCTTATTAGGTAATAATTTATCTAAAAATGGGATCTTTTTGTAAAATGTACCAATGTCTTTTAATTATTTTTTCTAATTGCTTGTATTGTCTGGAAAAGCCAGTCATAAATGCCATTCCGTGTTTATTGGTAGTATTTTTAGGACAAGTCTCTAACATTTCCTTTCTGTTATAGCTCCAAACTTCTTCTTTCGTTCTCTGCAAAGAGCTTGGCTCATATCCTTTTTCCTCAAATCTCCTTAGGATCGTATTTGCTTGTGTGTCGTAATTCTCATCATTATCACAGTTGCGTCTAATTCTTATTAATTGGCTTTTTGGTACTGTGTTGAGCCATCTAGGATGATAACTGTGTACCATAATATTTTTTCAACCAATTTGAGCACATACCGCAGCAATGGAAGCAGGGCCGGACTGAGCATAGGGCACAGCGGGCATATGCCCGGTGGGCCGCCGAGGCCTCCGCTCCGAGTCCGGGCGTATTATAATGGAAGACAACAAGACACTATTGTCCGGCCGTTGCTTGCCTCTCCGCGGCCGATTCCGGAGTCTGAGGGCCGCGGCCGCCCCATTACCGCAATCTGGCCCCCCGCCACTGTCCCCGACCCCGCATTACGGCAATCTGGCCGCCCGCCGGCCGCTATCCCCGACTCCAGTCCCCACTCCTTGCTAACTTTGCTCAGCTGGCCTGGCAGCCGGCTCCGCAGCGGCATCCAGGCTCCAGCATAGCTCAGGAGGGGGTGGAGTCGGTGGGTGGACCGTGTGACCGTCATGTGACTAAGGCCGGGGGTGGAGCTAGAGGCCGGCGGGGACCCCATGCTGCCTCTTCACAGGAAGAAGCTGGAAGTGAGCCGGCGCCGCACACCGCAGACAGACACTGACAGTGTGTCTGAGTCTCAGTCTGAGAGTGAGACAGTGAGTCAGAGTGTGGACTGTGGAGGAGTCGTCAGAGTGTCAAGTCTAGTGCCTGCCTGCCCTGGAGCTGCATTAACACCAGCACTGCACCACCTACGACCAGGACAGGAGCCAAGGCCTCAACAACAGGTAAGGAAAGAATGGCAGCAGGCCAGCAGCACAATTTACAAACACAGTGACAACACCACACAGACCACACACCACTGTCACCGCTGGGATTTGTGGTTCTGGGTGGCCTCCGGCAGAGCAGTGTTCTGGTCTGGAACTTCTGGCTTAGCAGCAGGCAGGCCACAAGTGTAAAAAACAGATAACAGCTACACACTGTCACAGCACTGCTAGAAAACATGTGCCATGCCAGTTTGCTTGTTACATGTGATGTGACAGCCAGGTGCACATTTTCAAGTTGAAAATGTGCACCTGGCTGTCACATCACATGTAACAAGCAAACTGGCATGGCACATGTTTTCTAGCAGTGACAGTGTTGTAGCTGACTGTTATCTGTTTTTTACACTTGCGGCCTGCCTGCCTGCTGCTAAGCCAGAAGTGAACCATGCTCTGCCGGAGGCCAGAACCACAAATCCCAGCGGTGTTGTGTTTGTTTTTGTGCCCTTTCCTTACATGGCACATGATTGCTGGCAGTGACAGTGTGTAGCTGTTTTGAAAACAGCTACACACACTGTCACTGCAAGAAAACATGTGCCATGCGGCATGCCAGTTTGCTTGTTACATGTGATGTGACAGCCAGGTGCACATTTTCAGCTTGAAAATCTGCACCTGGCTGGCACATCACATGTAACAAGCAAACTGGCATGCCGCATGGCACATGTTTTCTAGCAGTGACTGATCTGAGGTGAGAAAGTGCAGGAATTGGGGTGATCTGAGGTGAGAAAGTGCAGGAATTGGGGTGATCTGAGGTGAGATAGTGCAGGAATTGGGGTGATCTGAGGTGTGATGGTGCAGGAATTGGGGCTGATCTGAAGGGGGAAGGTGCAAAGCTCACTTGATTTCTTACTATTATTCAAGTGGTTTACAGCAGTTACTTTATATGAAGTTGACAGTTGTTTTTTATGTATCTGGCACTCCCAATTTTTTTTAAAACATTTTTCGGCACACTGTGGCCAAAAAGGTGGTCTACCCCTTGATTAGAGTAACCCTCATCTTGTGCTGCTTCATACTATGTTTAGGACTCAACCATCAAAACAGGATTTAAAGTAAGACAAAAAAAACAGCATCATATGGCAGCTCTGATCTAAATTGGACCCAGTCTGTCAGATTAAACTAAAAAAAGGTACCGTAATCGAATCCAAACATCCTGGAACATTAAATCCGGTCATCAACCATCCCGACGAACGTCACGCCCCAGCCACGCCCCCGTCACGCCCCCCTCCTGGGCTGCTCAGTCCAAAATGCCCGGGCCTATTTTTTGTCCCAGTCCGGGCCTGCTCTGCAGCCCATCTTCTCTATCATCCCCATCCTCTGCTCCCAGCCTTCACATTCCTCTTCAAACCTTCAACTCTACTCCCAATCTCCACTTTCCTCAGCCATGTCCTATTTCTTTTCCACTGACCAAGTTTTCAGCCAGTGAAATCTGAAATGCCTGGACTACCATCCCTCATCCTTCCTTCAGGTTAGTAGCTTACTAGGTAGTAAAGCCAGGAACAGGATGTCAGTCCTAAAACAAGCGGTTAGCAAGGGTAGGACCCATGTTAATTCACAGGATCTCTTAGAGTCCCAAACTGAGAAATCTTTAGTTTTCATAAGTCAATGCCTTTGTATCTGTGCAGTCATTCAAAACACATAGAGAGATGGAGGGTCAGGCCTTTTTTTGTATGCTTTCATAGTTGCTGGCTGACACCTTTACTATATTTAGAAAAAATCTAGGCATTATTGTAAAATTTGGCACTTAAATCTTTTGGAAAGGAAATGGCGTTTTTCAAAATTTTCTTCGCCCGCTGCCATTAGCAACCGGGCCGGTAACCCAGGGCGACATCCCGGATGAGCCCCCAAATGTAGCGCTACTCCCTTGTGAGCTGCTGGTTACAGATTCCTTTGGGTTACCCTTAGCAACAACATAACAGTTTAGCATTCTCAAAGTGCTTTGGCTGAGTCAGGAAACAGTCTAGGAGTTTTGGTTTTTGTGGTTTTATTGAGAACTTGGATAGGAGAAGGGAATGAGTGGGACACTCCAACTTGAATAAACTATGCACAATTTGCTGGGACGACTAAATATGCTGAGTGCGGCAAGGCCGCTGTTTTACCTTGTCACTTGCAGTGAAGAAGACATTAATTAAATGTATTAGATAAGCTGTACTGTACTGCAGAACACACTTCAGGGCCCTTCCTGGCACCCCCTTTGTCCCTATTCTTCAGGGTTCTCTACACGGCACCCCCTTTACTGTAACACTCTCTGTGTGAGCTAGCTCCTTGACCCCCTGACTTCACTGGAGTGGTCCCCCTTCCTGGGCAGACTCTTTGGCAAATCTCCTGGTACTCACGGACACTGTTTTTCCCGAGAGACTCTGCCAGCAGATCCACTGTCAGCTCCACTGGATCCTCTGCAGCTCAGCTCCACACCTGGTTCACTAGGCCGACTGCCTAAGACCACCTTCCTCACACACAGCATGAAGAGAGAACGCCGTCAGCCTCCTCCTGGGACTCTGCTTCCCATCAAAGACACCCTGTCACATGTCCCCTCCGCTATTTATGGGCAATCCCAGGATGCATTGCAAGAATGCCCTCCCACTGGGACTCCCACAAAAGCTAATGTGTCAATGGCTGGGTTTCCTTCACTGTCCAACAAGCTTCCTCATTGGATGCAGTGGGGACACTCCCTCAGACCCAGTGAATCACACCTGGAGACATGTAACAGGCAACCTAACAGATCAGGCTCCCCTGATAAGCAGCAGGCGCATTAGATGCTTTTACCTAGCACCTATCTACTTAGGAGGGTGCTACATAAAAATATTTTCTACAAAACAAACCTTGTTACATTTTTTTGGAGTTTAAAGAGGAAGTAAACCCGTTTAAAAAATGTGAAAAAAAAACCTGTAAAGACAAAGGCATAATGAGCTAGTATGCATCACATACTAGCTCATTATGAAGTACTTACCTAAAAACGAAGCCCCCTCAGTGCCGACAGGATGGTCGACATGTCTGGCCGTCCTGCTTCCTGGATCTCGTCCTCCGGCCATCTGATTGGCCTGGAGGCGCGATTACATCACTCCCGCCCATGCGCGCGGGAGCCTCCATTCATGGCACTGGGATCTGAAGGAACGGCACGGGTGGCTGTTCCTTCAGAGCGCATGCGCCGCCTATGACGTCATCGGCTGCATGCACTATAAATATCTCCTAAACGGTGCAAGTTTAGGAGATATTTATAGCACCTATAGGTAAGCCTTAATGTAGGCTTACCTATAGGTAAATGTAAACAAAAGGGGTTTACAACCTCTTTAAGTCTGTGTGGTTTACTGTTGTATTTTATTTTCTTGTCTCATTACAGTATCTGGGGCCATTTACAAGAAGTGTTTTTCAATTTGGCACTGCCCACCAGAGGAGATGAAGAACCAGCCTCTGTTTAAGGAGATAAACGCTGGAATACGTGGTATCTACTGTAATATAAAAGCTACAGTTAGACCCTTGGAAGAATATGAAATTCTTATTGCTATCGCTAATGCACTGATTACTCATTTGAAGAATTTCAGGAAAAAAAGAATGAAATATAGGTAATTCTCTGTTGAAACATACTTTACATTGAGTGGAACAGTTTTTCTTTCCAGTATGTGTAAATAGACAGAAGTTGTTATTACAATTCCTGATTAAAGTATAACTAAGGGTAATTTTTTTTTTTTTTTTTTTTTTTTTTAGTTTTGGAGTTTGGGGTTAGAACATCTGTCAGGTTTTATTGCTGTCTGTGCCCCCATTTGGTAGATTCACCCTCTCTGTTTGTCCTTTTATCATCATCTTTAAGATTGAAAAGTAAAAAGTCCCAAATTTTAGGTTGTCCCCAAAAAAATAATAGAGGGGAAATCTTGCAATGGGAACACTAGTTATGGTGACTTGAGTTTGGCCCCAAGAAATGTCCTTAATTTGCAGGGATTTCCTGTCACTTCCTGTTTTGGCTTTGGGGCAGGAATTGAAGGAAAATCTATGCAATGGGACACAAATGGCGAAAGAAAATCTGACACAATTTTTCGTTAAAGTAACACCGTGCTGAATCGCAAAATATGGCCTGGTCATTAAGGGGGTAAAACCTTCAGGAGCTGAAGTGGTTAAAGATAGGTTCAAATTATTTTGCTGCCACTGTGCAGAAAAGGGTAACTGTATATATTAACGGTCACAAAATATTTAAAGACCTTTCAATGTACCTGGGAGGCGGCATTGCTCTTGTATCATGTGACAGCTGTGATTGGCTGTCATGATTGGGGAGCCTGTGGCACTGGCTTCCAATCAGTAGCCTTAACCGAGAGCTCTCAGTGACAGTTAAACAGTATGCCAGGAACAGAGAGTGAGCACGCTCTCACACAAACCTCATGCTGCCGTGGATGTATATATGTGGCGGCTGGGCATTAAAGCCCACCTTTCTTCTTGCAACATATATATGTTACCCAGTCAACAGGAGGTTAAAGCCAAATTAACCCCCCTCCCTTTTTTTTTTTTTGCTAATTGCTGCAGCGAGGGTTAAAATACCCTGAACTGGGAGGACATAGAGTCAAAACCTCATCCTAAATAGTTACAAAGAACACAGACATCTGGTAATAATTGGATATGTATCATCTGGATTACAAATGCATGTTGTAATAAATAAATCATTTTTATATTTATATAAATAATATATTTATAAAATATATTTTATAAAATAAAATATTGTCTTGCTTTTGTAGATATAACACACCTCAAGAAGAAGCTGATTTCCTTAGAAAACAGACCAAATGTCTTCTGTTATACTGGTTACCTGATTCCTTAAGAAATTCCAATCACATTTTGGTGTTTTTAAATGAGATTCTTTCAATAAATGGTAAGAATTTTTTTAATCATTCTTAACCACTTTAGAGATATATGTTCTAGCATTCATCATTTATTAATTTATTTAATGGGTAAGCCCACCCAAAAGTATATTTTGATTATAGATGGAGTCTGGTGGATAGATCTATATCCTGCTTCCTACATCTGTCCAGCAACCTGTCCTTGCCATAGTTTATTGTTCTGTGCTGTCCACCTTTTAGGGTTGCCACATCATACCTTTAGACAGGATACACATTAATTACACAGGTTCTGTGGCTGATTAAGGTGATAATTATCCACTTGCCGTCCGGGCCATAGCCGAATGATGGCTACAGAGCGGTCGGCTTATTCTGAGAGGGCGTACTATGACGTCCTCCCAGAATCGTGCTTCCCGCGTGCCCCCCTGGGGCGTGCACACGGAAGTGTCCGTGCTTGCCCGGCCCCGGGGACCCGGCGCATCATGGATCGTGGTAAAGGACCAATGACAGCAGCCCTTTACCACGTGATCGCTCCGTCCAATGATGGAGCGTTCACTTGTCAACAAACCGGCGCATGTCCGGTTCAGTTCTCTCCTCTCCTCACACACTGTACACAACGATCGGTACAGCGTGCGAGAAGAGGAGAGAAACAGCAGCTGCCCCCATCCCCTACCTCTTCTTTACCTCAATTATGCCACATCCATACCTCATCCATGCCTCATTTATGCCTCAACCATGCCTCATCTCATCCATGCCCATCTCATCTGTGCCCATCCATGCCACCTCAGTGCCCATCCATGCCACATCCATGCTCATCCATGCCATGTCAGTTCTCATACATGCCACATCAGTGCTCATCCATGCCACATCCATGCCATGTCAGTGCTCATCCATGCCACATTCATGCCATGTCAGGGCTCATCCATGCCACGTCAGTCTTCATCCGTGCCACATTCATGTCACGTCAGTGCTCATCCATTCCACATCCATACCATGTCAGTGGTCATCCGTGCCTCATCCATGCCACGTCAGTGGTCATCCGTGCCTCATCCATGCCATGTCAGTGGTCATCCATGCCACATCCGTGCCACGTCAGTGGTCATCCGTGCCTCATCCATGCCATGTCAGTGCTCATCCGTGCCACATCCATGCCACGTCAGTGCTCATCCGTGCCACATCAGTGCTCATCCAAGCCACGTCAGCGCTCATCAGTGCCACATTAATGCCACATCAATGCCACATTCGCGCCACAACCGTGCTCGCCACATCAGTGCTCATCCGTGCCACATCAGTGCTTATTCATGCCACATCAATGCCACGTCAGTGCTCATCCATGCCACATCAGTGCTCATCCATACCACATCAGTGCACGTTCGTGCCACATCCATGCCATGTCAGTGCTCATCTGTGCCACATCCATGCCCCATTAGTGGTCATCCTTGCCACATCCATGCCACGTCAGTGGTCATCCGTGCCTCACCCATGCCATGTCAGTGCTCATCCGTGCCACATCCATGCCACGTCAGTGCTCATCCGTGCCACATCAGTGGTCATCCGAGCCACATCCATGCCACGTCAGCGCTCATCCGTGCCACATCCATGCCATGTCAGTGCTCATCCATGCCACATCAAAGCCACATCCGTGCCACATCCATGCCATGTCAGTGCTCATCCATGCCACATCAATGCCACATCCGTGCCACATCAGTGCTCATCCGTGCCACATCTATGCCATGTCAGTGTTCATCTGTGCCACATCCATGCCATGTCAATGCTCATCCGTGCCACATCCATGCCATGTCAGTGCTCATCTGTGCCACATCCATGCCACATCAGTGCTCATCCGTGCCACATCAGTGCTCATTTGTGCCACATCATTGCTCATCCGTGCCACATCCATGCCATATCAATGCCACGTCAGTGCTTATCAGTGCCCTACAGTGTCTCACAAAAGTGTAATGGGTAGTCAGGAAATGACGGTGCTCCCTGCATGTTGGGCCTCTGTACGTGGGGAGGCTGTGTAAAAGTCTCACACATGTATTTTGGGGTTTCATTTTTGATATGTACATGCTATGTGTTAGCAATATCTTAGAAATGGACAACTTTGCGTAAAAAAAAAAAAAATGCATTTTCATTTTCATTCCACATTTTCAAAAAACTTGTGGAAAAAAATGACATGTTCAAAAGACGCATTATGGCTCCTAGATTATGTGTTGTGGTGTTTGCTTTCTAAAATGGGGTCATTTTGTGGGCGTTTCCATTGTCCTGGTGCTGCAAGGCCTTCAAATGTGTCATAGGTTGTGAGGAAATTATATGTGTAATTTTTGCTCCTAGAACACTTGGAGGTGCTACTTGGATGTTGGGCCTCTGTATGTGGTCAGGCTGTGGAAAAGTCCCACACCTGTGGTATCCCCATACTCAGGAGGAGTAGCAGAATGTATTTTGGGGTGTAGTTGCAAGTATGCCTATACAGTGTGTGAGAAATAACTTTATAATATGACCATCTTGTAAAAAAAAAAAAAAAAAATCTTTATTTTGAAAAAAGTTGTGAAAAAAAATTACAACTTCAAAAAACTAACCATGCCTCTTTCTAAATACCTTGGAATGTCTGTGTTCCAAAAAGGGGTAATTTGAGGGGTATTTGTACTTTACTGGCTTGTTAGGGGCTCAAGAAATGATATAGGCCATCAGTACATCAGGTGTGATCAATTTTCAATGATTGGCACCATAGCTTGTAGACTCTATAACCTTCACAAAGACCAAATAATTTATACTTATTTGGGTTATTTTTTACCAAAGATATGTAGCAGTATAAATTTTGGTCAAAATTTATGAAGAAAAACTACCAAATTTGCAAAATTTTAAAACCGAAACAAAGAAGAATGCATTTGTTTACAAATTTAAAAAAAAAAATCTTTTTTTAAAAAAGTATTTTTTATTTTATAGCACAAAAAATAAAAAATTGAATAATGATTAAATACCACCAAAAGAAAGCTCTGTTCGTGTGAAAAAAAGGACGAAAATTTAATATTGGTACAGTGTTGCATGACTGAGTAATTGTCATTTAAAATGTGAGAGCACTGAAATCTGAAAATTGGTCTGGTTAGTAAGTGGGTTTAAGTGCCCAGTGGGTACGTGGTTAAAATCACTTATGTGCATTATATCAGCCTCAGAACCTGTGTAATTAATATGTGTCCTGTATTAAAGGGATGAGGTGGCAAACCTATTGTCTTGGATAGTCCCACCTACCTTTTTTTTTTTTTTTTTTTTTTTTTTTTTTATTGTATTCTGCCACATATAAAATAAACTCAATGGCAAGCAGGGAATGCAGGACCCCATATTGGTCTTGGCAGTCCAAAGAAATCAAACGTAAAATCTCACCAACACTGACTAAGCATTTAACCTCTGGTGCTTTTTGAAGCTGTCACAGATTGATCTAAAGGAAAATGTTTTGTAAAAAGAAATGTGTATATATAATCTAAACACAAGCTGCTTTGCAATATAATAATAATAGGCATTGCCCTTTAATTTCAACCTGTTTTTTTTTTTTTTTTTTTTGAAGTTCAGAAAAAAAAATTACCTCTTCGCAAGCAGTGTAACAAAGGGGGTTTTCTGAACACTGTGTGCAGAGAACCTCCAAAAATGTGATTTTCAGCAGATAAAATATATATGGGAACCAACCTGTAGGGCTCTTTCACATGGGCGGCCAAAGGACAGTAAAAACAGGCTGATGAGCCATGGTTTTACCACCCAAAACAAACTTGTATAGACAATCAGTACTCAGTACACAGTGGAATAAACAACACAATGGAAAGTCCAAGGGATGATAAGAGGTCAGCTGGGAAGTAAATTAGGAAAACACACACAGTCTCCAGCAGCTCCTCGTAAAGGTTCAGGGAATCCCAGATTTATGTAAGTGAGCCTTTAATAAATCAGTGTTGTTTTTACTTGTGTTAATCTGGCACCCTACTCTATTTCTTTTCATGGTTTTACCCTCCCCCCGACTACCCACCTATCTTCCAACAATACAAGGCAGGAAATAAAATAAAAAGGCAGATGCTTTGCTTCGAGGCTGCAGCAATTTTAACTTGGCTTGGAGAGTTTTTCTTTTTTAGGTAGCGTTTTCTGTTCTTAAAAGTCAATAGGAGCAAGCTGCAACTGTAAACCCCAAAAAAATAAAACAGACATTCAGGAGGCAGCAGGATCCCCTCCTGATCACCTGGTAGCTGCTGCTATTCCACCCTCTAAAAAGCGATCCACCTGGATAATTTTCAGGGAATGATATAAACTGCGGACTATGTAGAGAGCCCAAAGTCCATACACAACCAATCCCTAGAACCGCCTCACATATATAAGTTTATTTATATATAATAAAATAAAGTAGGGTTAACGCACGGAGAGCACTTTTTTTTGCTTCCTAGTCCACAGCTTTCAGTCCCATCAGTGATATTTTGCTGAAAGTGAAATGGCCAATTTTGAAGCAAAATCAGTTCCACCGGAATGACTCTGCTCCTCTGTAGTGTAGATCAGCCTTCCATGGAAATATAATCTATGTTGTCATGGATGTACAGCTAGGTCCGGTAGTGTGGGGGATTGTGAAATTGGCAATATGCGTACTTGTGGTCGGGCCTTTTTTCACTAAACAGAGTCAACAGAATTCATGGAGACCATATTGCCTACAAGCACAATTGTTTGTTTTTTCTTCAATGCTGATATGTTATACAACAATGATTAACAAGGCTCTTGTATATATTCTCTTATATTAACAGTTCTCAGACCATCTATCTATAACCTGGCAGATTCTACATTTATTAATGAGACAATCGTGAGAAATTTGGCCAGTAAAGAGGTGCCTGTGAAGGATGGTTTTGAATCCTACAATGTATCAAATGAGCCTTGTGACTTCAGTGGAAATGACAATGATACACCTGTGTTTACAACTGACAGCATCCCACAAAGGTACCAAGAGTGGAGGCGCTGAGCTCCCCTCCACATCATTGCTTTTATTTGTTGTTATTTAAAGTGTTTGTACAGCCTGAGGGTTCTTTACCTTAATGCATTCTATGCGCATATGGTAAACACCTTCTATGCTGCATATGTCCCTCCAGGTCCCCCTTATACTCACCTGAGCCTGATCTTGATCCAGAGATGTACACGAGAGCAGCTGCTCCACTGGCTCTGTCCCTCATCCCTGCACAAATTGATAGCAGCGGGAGCCATTGGCTCCACTGCTGTCAATCAAATTTAGTAATGAAGGAGCAGGGGCGGGGCTAAGCCGCCCTGTCTGTGTCATTGGACGCGGAAAAGGCGGCTCAGGAGTGAGCCCACACAAATCCCCCTATAGGAAGTGGGTTGCTATGGGGGCACTCCCTAAAGAGGAGGAGTCAGGAGCGCCAGCGGGGGGACTCCAGAAGATGAGGATTGAGGCTGCTCTGCGCAATACCATTGCACACAGCAGGTGTGTATTACATGTTTGTTATTTTAAAGGGAAAAAAAAGGAATCTTTAAAATTACTTTCTTACTGTAAAAAATAAGATGCTAGGTTTATTAATGTGAATATTTACTTTTATTATCACAGACATTTAGATGTGCATTCCCTGTAAAGGGTGAAGCTAGTCCAGAATGAGATGGTTCCGCTAAGGCTGTTTATAGAATCAGGCACTGCATTCTCCTGAATTCATTATTGAATTAGCTTGCTTAAAGTGGTTGTAAACCCTTCATATACCCAGTGAAGTGAATAGCTTCAGGTAATACAGAGAGAAAACAAATCCTCTTACATTTTACTTGTTCAACTGCAGTCTTCTCTTCTCTACATCCCTTCTAAAGTGCAGATTTGTGATCAAATCCTTCTGAATCTGTCAAGAGCACAGAGGAGGGAGTGGAGAGCTGCAGTTACACTGTGTCAGAGCTGATTGGAGGAAAGGGACACACCCCTCCCATATCCACAGTGCGCAGGAACCAACATAGGATACAAAGCTGTGTTCTGAATACAAAAGCTGTGTGCTGAGCTCCCTCCCCCGTCACAAATTGAGCTCATGTGTCGGAAACCTTCTCAGAAGTGACTTCTGCTGATAACATAGGAACAAAGCGCCAGAGAGAAACGCACTTAGAGCTTTGGAGAGAGACAATTAAACACTATAGATATGTGTTTTGTTCAGATTTCATGACTGAGCTTCATAACCACTTTTTAAAAATTTTGCCACAGTGTTGGCCCACTATTGCCTAATTCTGGCCTTACACCTGCAAAATTCCATTTGAACATTTAGAGGAGAAAGGGTAAGAATCACTTGTCTGACTATATGTTGGGGCCTTTATGGACTCGACTAAACTCATTTCAAATTTCCTTTCAATCGAGTATCATGTAAATTTCTCATTTTTTGTGGAACAGATGTTCTACTTCCAGATTACCTTTGACATGTGCATGCACATAAAAATGGTAATGATTTTTTCTCAGCTGGGAGCAAATTCAACAATTGTAAATTAGATTTGACCAAAAAATTATATCTTTGTCCCTCAGGCCCCATTCACATCTGGGCGATTTGACACGTGATTTTACATGTCAAATCGCATGCCAAATCGCAGCCTATTGCCTGCAACGGCACCATCCGACTTTGCGGCACCGCCCCATTTTCCAAAAGTAGTTACTGCATTACTTTTGGCTACTTGGGGGACATTTAAATAGACATCTGTGCCTTTACCCTGCGCAGATGTCTTTCAAATCGTCCCCGAACTCGCAATGAAATGCGGGTTTGAAATCGTGCAAGTTTAGCTGAACTTTCACGATTTCAAACTCGCCTCCAATGTGAACGAGGGCTCAATCTATTTTTTTGCTCATTAAGGTTGCAATCGACTGTCAAATTTTTCCCTTTAACTCTTAGATAATCGAATGAACATTCTGAAAATGAAAATCTAAAAGAAATTCTAAAGATGTAGGGACAGTTTTTAGATAGCAATTATATTGTTATTTATATATATTTTTCATTATAGGAAGGAAAAAAAGAAAGGCTTTAAAGGAAAACTAAAAGGTATGGGACCACTTTGAAAAACATTTTTTCCTTTACTCTGCTATTTGCACCACAAGCTCATACACACACACGTATGTGTTTTTTTTTTTTAAAGCATAAGAATATTGTTTAGTTTCACTTTAAGATAGATAGATAGATAGATAGATAGATAGATAGATAGATAGATAGATAGATAGATAGATAGATAGATAGATAGATAGATAGATAGATAGATAGATAGATAGATAGATAGATAGATAGATAGATAGATAGATAGATAGATAGATAGATAGATAGATAGATAGATAGATAGATAGATAGATAGATAGATAGATAGATAGATAGATAGATAGATAGATAGATAGATAGATAGATAGATAGATAGAGCAAAGGAGGGTTATAACCCCTGTCAGATTTTCTTTCGCCATCTGTTCTAATTGCGGAGATTTCCCTTCACTTCCTGTCCTATAGCCAAACAGGAAGTGAGAGGAAATCTCCACAAATTAAGGGAATTCCTTGGGGACCCCCAGCTCACCAAAACTAGGGTTTCCATTGGAAGAGTTCAACTCTATTTCTTTTCTGGGGACAACCCAAAATTTAGGATTTCTCTATCGTCCATTGACAGACGCCGCTTATATGCTTCTTATACCATTGGGGTTATGCTGCCCCCTACAGGAGTAGTACAAGCCGGAAAAAAAAAACCTGTTTATTACGCCTACGGGGGCTGTTCCTATAGGCATAACCCCACACACCCTGCTCCAGCATACCAGTTTGTTTCTGCCAAGTGAAGGAGTAGGACCTAGATTTCCTGCTGGGACTTCGGTCTCAGTTTTTTCATTCTTTTAAAGAATATTTTGTTTTATTTTCTTTACTCACTTCTGCTAGTTAGTGTTCAGGGGGATCCTCCTGGTGAACTACAAGTGATTGCCGTCTGAGGTTTTACACTGGATATTTTAGATCCTTAAGCTCTCATAAGACTCTCATAGATCCTTAAGACTGGCCTACAAGCATGATATAGTCCCGGACTAGGCCTCGCCACGACAGAGCCCCAGTTTTGGATGGGGACAAGCCTGCGAGTGGATGTCTAGCTGGGACGCGACGACCTGGAATGCCCTGTGTCGCAGCGTACCTCTCGGCTGGCAGCACCCCCACTCCGATTGAGAGGTGGTCTGTCCAGGCCGGAACCCACCCGGTCCATGGTATGGTGAGTAAATGCAACCCCCCCATATCCCTTAGTGGTCTTGGGGGGGGGGGGGACGTGTGCCCACTCCTGGGGATGATAGGACTGGTGCTTCCTAAAAGATCCCCTTGGCCTGTCAGAATGCATGACCCTGTGCCTTGCCCCCTTCCCCCACCCCCTGCTCTTATTGCGGTTTTCACCTGGGGGGCGCTATTGCTGCGGCGCCGGGGCACCCTGGGGGGGGGGGTGAAAATGGTACCTTTTCCTGCTGGGTCTTGTTGTAGATCCTCTGTGTCCTCTGATTTGGGGTCCCCTGACCGCATGGCATGCCGTGGGGGCTGCCATCTTTAGTGTGGGTATAGGACAATTTCTCCCCATTGACTTGCATTGGCAGCCATTTTTGTATAGCTCTATGAAGCTACACAGGCAGCGTGACCTTTCACATTCTATCCAGGCTGATGTCTTATGCTGTGACTTTCACTCTCCTGCTGCACAGATCCGCTCTGGAGGTTTCTCAGTGAGATGGTTAAGTACTGGAGTCTCTGTGGGTATATCCCTGCACACTCTGCTATCTGCATATATTTAAGGGGGACTCTGCATACCGCGGTGATCGGTGGTGGGGACCGTGCTCAGCGCTCTCAAAGAGACAGTACACCTGTTTTTCTTTTGAACTTATTATGGAGTCTCAGGCAGTTGTTTCACCCTCAGACCCCCTTAGTGCGACTCCTTGAGGGATCGCTGTCCTCGCAATCGGATGGTGAAGAGGACCTGTCCTCTTCAGCTGCAGTGCTGGGACGTGCTTTGGTGGAAGCCCTGATTGTTTCAGTAAGGGAAACTTTAAAAATGGCAGATGAGCCCACACCGGCAGGGACACGGGTGTCCTTTGGCTCCCGCAAAACCCAAAAATTGGGCAAGGTTTTTCCCTTGTGCCGAGAATTTTCATGATATTGGTAATGAATAATGGTGGCGCATTAAGCACGTGCTAGTAGTGCCTAAGTGCTTTAAACACCGTTATCCCTTTGCTGAGACGGTTTTGAACTGTTGGACGGTACCGCCTAAGGTGGATCATCCTGTATCCAGGTTGAACAAATCTACTATAGTGCCTGTGGAAGATTCCTTGGTGTTTACGGACCAGGTGGACAGGTGGATGGAATTCTTTTCCCGCCACCTTCATGTGTTGGCAGGTTCATTCCTGAAACCGATTTCTGTGTCTGTTTTTGTACCATAGATGGTTACGGAATGGGTAAAGGGTTTTAAGGGGAACCTAGATGCTGACTAATGGGCCATACACACTATATAAGATTTTCTGAAGACTTTTTCCTTTAGACTTACCAAAACCATATAATATAAGGTCAAACACTTTCAATTTGTATGCAATCTGGCAGGCCCTTGCATTACATAGAAAAGGTAAATCTGAAGGAAATCTAACCACAAGAGTTGGATAGTGTGTATCCAGCTTTAGTTTCCCCAGAGCTGATAGAACCTATGGATTAGATGGCCCAGGCCCTGGTGTTCCTGTGTGCTGCACCTTTGGATGCGGCTCTTCCGGTGGCCAGAGTGTCACTGTGCGGATTGCCATAAGACACATGGTGTGGCTGAAGAGCTGGTCGGCAGGCTTCCAAGAAGGCCTTAACAGATCTCCCTTTCCTGGGAGAGGGATTATTTGGCGACTCGCTGGATGAGTTGATCAAGGGTCTAACTGGTGGGAAGGGTACTCTTCTTCCTCAATTCTCCATAGGTAAGGCACCCTGTAGTAAGCAGGGGCCTTCTTTCACAGCTCATAGATGTTTTTTTCATGCCTCAGGGGTGCAAGAAATGGGTAAGCCACTCAGGGCTTCAGGAGGGGCTTTAAAAGCCATGGTCAGGCAAGACCAAGACCAGCCAGTCCGG
Organism: Pelophylax lessonae; assembly: GCF_965119305.1. Taxonomy (NCBI): domain Eukaryota; kingdom Metazoa; phylum Chordata; class Amphibia; order Anura; family Ranidae; genus Pelophylax; species Pelophylax lessonae. Next base: position 148,740,548 of record NC_138774.1, read on the forward strand.
TTCTGCAGACAAGTCCTCTTCAGCATGAAGGGGCGCCCTCACTCATTTCTGGGGTGGGAGGAAGTCTGCCCTTTTTTCAGGAACCCTGGACTTCCCTCATTCAAGACAAATGGGCTCACAAACTTATTTGTTCCGGGTACAAGATCGAATTTCGGTTCCCGGCCGGCTGACAGGTTCTTTCAGTCAAATCTTCACCTGTTTCTGGATCATTTGAAGGATCTCCGGACGCAGTGCAGGATCTCCTTGCTCAAGGAGTGATTGCGCTGGTTCCTCCGCAGGAACGCTTTCAAGGTTTCTATTCAAACCGGTTCACGGTGCCCAGGAAAGAGGGCAAGGTGCATCCAATCCTGGACCTCAAGGCTCTAAACCGTTTTGTGTGGGTGCAGAAGTTTCGAATGGAATCCATTCAGTCAGTGGTAGTGTCTTTAAATCAGGGGGATTTTCTAGCCTCCATCGATATCAAGGATGCGTATCTACACATCCCCATCTATGGGGGACACAAGCGATTTCTCCGCTTTGCGGTGGCAGAGGAGAATTTTCAATTTGTGGCGTTACCCTTTGGTCTCACCTCCGCTCCCAGAGTCTTTACCAAGGTACTGGCCCCGGTATTGGCCTTGTTGTGCCAAAAAAGGGGTTGCGATCCTGGGAAATCTAGACGGTCTCCTATTGAGAGCGGACTCTCACTCGGCTCTGTTGGGCGATCTGTCAATTACAGTTCAGACCCTTCAGGAATTTGGGTGGACTATCAATTTCAAAAAATATGCTCTGACACCTTCAGTGAGGTTGGATTATCTGAGGCTGACTCTAGATTCCGCCTTGGCAAGGGTCTTTCTTCCCCTGGAAAAACTTCAGAAGTTGCAGGGAGCAATCTGGTTGCTGTTGAAAACCGATCTGTCCTCACTACGGACTTGCATGAGAGCCCTGGGTCTGATGGTATCAACCTTCGAGGCAGTTCCATTTGCTCAGTCTCACTCGAGACCTCTACAAAAAGAGATTCTTGCCAAATGGAACAGGGATCGACAGTCTTTAGGCAAAATGATACGCTTGAGCCGACTCACAAGGTCTGCTCTATCCTGGTGGATCCATTCACCAGCATTGTGTCAGGGCAAGTCCTTCTTACCACTGTTTTGGACTGTGGTCACCACAGACACCAGTCTGTCAGGCTGGGGTGGAGTGCTGGGGAAGCTCTGTGCCCAGGAGACCTGGTCAATGTAGTGTTCTGGTACCTTTGGGTAAGTTTTCCTAAGTGTATGCGCCCCACCATTCTCTTTTGGTAAGGTGCGCATACACCTTTAAGACTGATGCTGTCATCACTGAGCGCCGGACTGAACAGCTATTTAAATCACCAGCTCTCACTCACATGTGTTCGTTCAACCTGCTTTGTGCCTTGATGCTAACCTGTCTTGAAGCTCTCATGCTTGCAAGCATACCTCGCTGTCGGAACCACGCTGCGCTGATCCCTGTATCCCGCTACCGGATCATCCGCTCTTGCCGAACCTCTCCTCTGCTACATTGCTACTAGTGATAAGTACCCCACAGGGGAAACCTCTATAACCTTCATACTAAAGCTTACACTATCTAGCTCTGCATACTAAGGACTATTATTACATCTGCATTATCTAAGATTGCTAGCTCTTGAGCCTACTACCATCTGCTCTTGCACTGGGTTGATCTCTCCTGTATGTTCACCTGCTACTCTATCATCTGCTACCATACATGATTGCTAACCTATCTGCATTCCATCTGCTACTATCTTACTTTCAAGAACATTTCCTTTCAAGTGTCTGTCATCTACCATCTCTACCCAACCTGTCTCTTCAGCCTATCATCACTGTGTTACTATATACATAAGTCACTCTAGGAACATCTTATTGAGTGTGTGTATTTACTTGCTGAATGGAGATCATCCACACATGATGAGTCTTTGGGAGTTGGGATTGGTGTCTCAGCGTTTCTCTACATGACTACTGAAGTGGAATATTTCTGCAGCTGTAAATCCACATCATACATAAAACGCAGGAGCGTTACAGTCAACAGAGGAGTCTTCCTTATCGATCAATATTCTGGAGCTCAGAGCAATCAAGTGTAGCAGGATTCCCAGCCATTTTGCTGGATGTGGGTCCGCCTGGGTGACCGCTAGTACCAACAGCACATTTAAGCATGTTCTCCAAGTGTGAGCACTGAGACAAGGAACAGTCCAGCATCTTTGGGTTTTTTGTATTTATTTTGAACTTGGATGGAAGAAGGGATGAGTGGGATACTCCTCTGACTCAGCTATACACAATTTGAATGGGACAACTGAAAAACGCCCGTTGGCGCTGACTTGACTCTGGCTAGATGCCGGTCAACACCGGTTGACACTGGTTATCGCTGACTTGCTGTCAACGCTGAACTGACTTCTGACACTTTCATGTGGCACAAAGTCCTAATTAAAGCTTCCTTTACCCCTCTTCACTGAGGTAGCTACTTGTAAGACTGCTGCATTGCTTAACACTTCAGGGCCCGTACCAGCACCCTCTTTCACACACACTTATCTTCAGGGCTTAATCACTGGCACCCTCTACTGGTTAGCTGGCTCCTGGATCCCTCTGACCTTCTGGAGTGGTCCCCTATCCTAGGCAAACCCCTGGGCAGTTTACAGTACTCACAACACTGCTTTCCTGGAAACTTTTCACCCAGCAGCTCCACTCGGTCCTCAGCACACTGGATCCCTCTCTGCAGCTCAGCTCAACCTTCTGTCCTTCAGGCCAACCGCCTAGGACACCTTCTCTAGAGCTGACAGGAGGAGAGACAGCCGTCACCCTCCTCCTGGAACTCTGCTTCCTGCCAAAGACACTGCGTCATGTGCTCCCCTCAGACTTATACCCTATCCCAGGATGCTTTGCGGCAGATTCTACCCTCTGAGATGGATACAAGCCCTGGTGTGCTATTGGTCAGGTTTCCTCCACTGTCCAATAAGAACCTTCATTAGACACAGTGGGGAGACTCCCCAAGCTCAACAGGCACACCTGGGAACACATGACAGCCAGCTGAACAATCAGACCCCCCTGATAAGCAGGCAGGGCCCCCCTTATGGGTTTTCCTAGCACCCACCTAGGAGGGTTCTACACAAGCTTTGCCTGATCCACTTGACGAATCGGCTACGCGGTTCTCCGGTTCGGATCCAATCAGACAATGCCACGGTTGTGGCTTACATCAAGGGGCACCAAGAGTGTCTTGGCGGAGGTGGCTGAGATTCTGGTATGGGCGGTAGACAATGTTCCAGCTCTTTCCGCAGTCCACCTTCTGGGGGTGGAGAATTGGCAAGCGGATTACCTGAGTCGTCAGGTGCTGGATCAAGAGGAATGGTCCCTTAATCCGGAGGTGTTTCATCTCCTGTGTGTCTGGTGGGGAACTCCGGAGGTAGACCTGTTTGCCGCTCGCCTCAACAAACAAGTCCAAGGTTTGTGGCCAGGTCTCAGGATCCTCTGGCCGACGCCACAGATGCCTTGGTGGCTCCTTGGAGCCAATATCGGGTCGTTCTGGTGGCCCCAGACTGGCCTCGCCGGTCTTGGTACGCAGACCTAGTAAAATTGGTCGCCGATCCTCCGTGGAGACTTCTTCTGAGGGAGGATCTTCTGTCTTCTATAGTTCAACAAACACTAACGACCAACAAACACTTCATCACTCACATTACGATTGCACTATCGATCTACTCCCTAACAGCAAATTGCCTTTCGGTCATGTTTATCCCCTTTTCACAGGATGAACTTTCTCATCTCAAGGAATACTTGGATGAGAATTTGACAAAAGGGTTCATTAGACCCTCTACTTCTTCCACTGCTGCAGGTCTTTTCTTTGTCCGCAATAAGGATTCCAGTCTCAGGCCGATTATCGATTATAGGCAATTAAACACGATTACGATAAAGGATCGCTATCCTTTGCCGCTCATCCCTGAACTTATTGAACAGGTGCGTGGGGCTACTTATTTCACCAAATTAGACCTGAAAGGGGCATACAACCTAATCCGAATCAGTGACGGGGATGAGTGGAAAACAGCATTCAGAACCAGATACGGACTATTCGAATACCTTGTGATGCCATTCGGGCTATGTAATGCTCCTGCAGCTTTCCAAAGATTCATAAACGACATCTTTAGAGACTTACTTGATGTCTGTGTTGTAGTATACCTAGACGATATACTTATTTATTCTCGATCTATGCCTGAACACATAAAACATGTAAGACTTGTGTTGTCCAGACTGCTCTCACACAGACTGTATGTGAAATTAAAAAAATGACTATTTCATAAAGAAGAAATATTATTTCTAGGATACTTCATATCCAAAACTGGAATTAAGATGGATATGAGTAAGATATCCTGTATTCTAGACTGGCCTATACCAACAACTCGTAAGGCCCTACAGCGATTCCTTGGATTCTCGAACTTCTATAGGAAGTTCATCAAGAACTTTTCCGCTATTGTGAGACCTCTCACACAACTGACAAGTATAAAAAAAACATTCAAATGGTCAGAAGAAGCAAATCAAGCTTTCTGCTTGTTAAAATCAAGCTTTACTTCTGCTCCCATACTACGCCATCCAGACCCATCCCTCCAATATATTCTAGAGGTAGATGCGTCAAATATGGCAGTAGGAGCAGTTCTCTCCCAACGACCAACAAACACTTCATCACTCCACCCAGTTGCTTTCTTTTCAAAATCACTAAGCAGCCCAGAGGGGAATTACCCAGTGGGTGAAAAGTAGTTGCTTGCCATAAAACTGGCACTGGAGAATTGGCGACATCTGCTCGAAGGTACCCAGTTACCAATACTCATATATACAGATCATAAAAACCTTCAATACCTCCAGACTAACAAGACTCTCTCCCACCGGCAGGTACGATGGTCATTATTCTTTTTAAGATTTAATTTCCTAGTGACCTACACGCCTGCAGACAAAAATAAAAAAGCGGATGCGCTATCACGATTAACCGAAGATAACTGCGCCGAAATCCCTTCCATTCCCATAATACCCTATGAACGCATTATTGGTGTTGTCCATTCCTTGAGGGAAAAGATTTTGCACAGTATAAGAATGGATTCACCTCCACCACAACTAAGTACTGATGCAGAAGGCTTCCTCTATTACAATGACAAACTCTACATACCCCCTACTATGCGCACCAAGATCTTGGAGTTATCGCATGATGTGCCCATGGCAGGACATATGGGTATAACGAAAACCTTTAATTTGCTCACCAGGCAGTTTTGGTGGCCTGATATGATGACGTCTGTACAAAAATTTGTTTCTTCATGTGACATCTGTGCAAGGTCCAAAATTGACACTACAAAACCATCTGGACTACTTTGTAGTCTACCAATACCCCAGGTTCCATGGGAAGTTGTGTCCTTAGATTTCATAGTAGAACTACCACCCTCTAAAGGATTTAATACCATCCTAGTGTCAGTGGACCACTTGACAAAGATGGCACATTTCATTGCTATCCGTAGACTACCTTCATCTAAACAAACAGCAGAACTACTGATGAAACGTGTTTAAGTTGCATGGAATTCCAAAAATTCTTTTGTCCGACCGTGGTTCACAATTCATCTCTAAATTTTGGCAAGCACTTTGTCAAATTTTACGCATTGAGCGAAAGCTCACTTCTCCCTACCATCCTCAGACCAACGGACAGACTGAAAGAGTCAACCAGTGCATTGAGCAATATCTACGTTGCTACACATCATACTTGCAGGATGATTGGGTGGATCTCCTTCCTCTAGCAGAATTTGCTTACAACAACGCAACCCACAGTACTACGAAGCAAAGTCCGTTCTACTTGAACTATGGGTTTCATCCCATTCTTCTTCCACCACGCATCCTGCCATCGAGTAACCCAGTAGCCTCGGATTACCTTACCCAAATAAAAGACTCTTTGGGTTTACTCAATACCACTATATCACACACTCACAGTCAACAAAAAAAGTACTACGACCTTCGTAGAAGACCTTCTCCTCAGTATGCTATTGGGGACCTTGTTTGGCTATCGACAAAGAACTTAAGATTAAAAATCCCTAGCAAGAAGCTTGGACCTTTATTTTTGGGACCCTTCCCAATTAAAAAACTTATCGGAAAAGCTGCAGTACAGCTCACCCTACCAGCAGATCTCAAGATCCATCCCATCTTCCATGTGTCGCTACTGAAGCCCCATGTTCCTAACCAAGGAATAAGGCCTACCATCTTGCCTCCACCTCCAATACAAGTTGAAGGCGGAGAAGAGTATGAGATCAAGGAAATTTTGGATTCTCGCATCCATAGAGGAAGACTCCAGTATCTCATAAGATGGAAGAACTATGGACCCCAAGACGACACCTGGCTAGATACCTCTGATATTCATGCGCCTAGACTTATACGGAACTTTCACTCGAAACACCCAGAGAAACCTGTCCTATAGGCCTTCCGGAGCCGGCCTTAAGGGGGGGGTACTGTAAGATTCTGGTACCTCCGGTACCCTTAATCACCACTTTCTCTGTAATGCGTCCCACCTTTCTCTTCAGGTGGTACGCATATACCTTTAAGAACGATGATGTCACTGCTGAGCGCCGCAGAGCGGCTATTTCAACCGCCGGCGGTCTCACTCACATTGTTCATTCAACCTGCCTTGTTATCCACATGCTTTCAAGCCTGTCTCTCAATCGTAACCTCCAGCTATTCCCTTTACCTGGAGCAGACCGGAACCTCGCTACTGATCCCTGTATCTCGCTACCGGATCATTCCTTATCTACTGGACCTCTCTAAACTACTAACATTACAAGTGAGAAGTACCCCGCAGGGGAACCCTCCATAACCTTATTGCACTATCTACCTATGCACATTAAGGACTGTTACTACCTATCCATACTATCCTATCATCTGCACTGTTACATAGATTGCTAGCTCTTGAGCCTACTACCATCTATCATCTGCACTGCTGCATAGATTGCTAGCTCTCCTGTCTACTACTATCTATCCTTGCACTGGGTTAGTCTATCCTGTATTTGTCATCTGCTGTCTTCACCACCTGTTAGCATACTCGATACTAACCTATCTGCATTCCTAAATACCATCTTGAACTCTCCTATACAAACCTATCAAGTGATTATCATCCTTGTCACTGTTCACACCTGTCCCTTCAGCACATCACCTTCATACTATCATATACATCCTATCACTCCAGGAACATCTCATTGAGTGTGTATATATCTGTATGTTGAAGCTGACAGGCCCACGGTGATGAGTCCTGGAGAGTTGGATCTGGTATTCAACACATCTCTACATGACTACTGAGTGGAGATTTTGCAGCTGCAAATCCAGCCTATACTAAAAACGCAGGAGCGTTACACCGACGTAGATCTACGTTAGTATGCGGTAAGTGTTTAAAAGGTCAGGTTCCTCCTTACCATGTGAAGGCGCTTTTTACTAGAGTGCTGAGTGCCTCTTGGGCTTTTCGCCATCAGGCCTCAGTACTGCAAGTTTGTAAGGCGGCGACTTGGTCGTCTGTGCACACATTTACAAAATTCTACAAGGTAGATTTTTTGGCATCTTCAGATGCATTCTTTTGCCGCAATGTTTTGTTCTTCTTTGTTTCTCTTTAGGGTTTTTTTTCTTGCATGGGTGAGCTCCTGTTGTTCCTGGTGGAGCTTCATGTTACCCAGTTGGCTAAGTATAGCCTTTGGAGTTTACGTTAACTATTTGGTTTGCATTCTTCTCACCCCTCATGCCTACACTGCTTTGGGACATCCCAATGGTATAAGAAGCATAAGAGCTGCGTCTGTTAATGGACGATAGAGAAAACTGGATTTTTGTAAGAACTTACCGTAAAACCATTTTCTCCAAAATCCATTGACAGACGCAGCACCCGCCCCTCTGATATATGGATGGTTTGTGTCTTCTTCTCACTGCTTGCAACAAAACTGGTATGCTGGAGCAGGGTGTGTGGGGTTATGCCTATAGGGACAGCCCCCGTAGGAGTGGTAAACTGTTTTTTTTTCCTGCCTAGTACTACTCCTGTGGGGGGCAGCATAACCCCAATGGTATAAGAAGCATAAGAGCTGCGTCTGTCAATGGACTTATTATTAAGATAAAAAGCGTTCTGTGTGCAGCAGCCCCCCTAACACATACCTGAGGTTCCTCTCTGTCCAGCGATGTCCACGAGCAGGGCCGGACTGGGAATAAAATTCAGCCCTGGAAAAAATTTCATACCAGCCCCATAGCATTATTATACCGGCCCAACAGCATAACGCCATTATTTTCTTGTTCATAAAAGGGAAAGCCATGCATTTTAAAGCAAATTTGAAGAGTGTACTATCATAGATAAGATAGTTATAAAAGCATATAGGGCTTTATATATAAAAGAGCAAATTCTAGTTAAAAGTGGTAAAAGTGCGGACATGGTAAAGGAGAGGTCAGAGGATGTGCGGACATGGCACAGGACATGTCAGGGGCTGTGCGGACATGGCACAGGACATGTCAGGGGCTGTGCGGACATGGCACAGGACATGTCAGGGGCTGTGCGGACATGGCACAGGACATGTCAGAGGCTGTGCGGACATGGCACAGGACATGTCAGAGGCTGTGCGGACATGGCACAGGACATGTCAGAGGCTGTGCGGACATGGCACAGGACATGTCAGAGGCTGTGCGGACATGGCACAGGACGTCAGAGGCTGTGGGGACATGGTACAGGACATGTCAGGGGCTGTGCGGACATGGCACAGGACATGTCAGGGTCTGTGCGGACATGGCACAGGACATGTCAGGGTCTGTGCGGACATGGCACAGGACATGTCAGAGGCTGTGCGGACATGGCACAGGACATGTCAGAGGCTGTGCGGACATGGTACAGGACATGTCAGAGGCTGTGCGGACATGGTACAGGACATGTCAGAGGCTGTGCGGACATGGTACAGGACATGTCAGAGGCTGTGCGGACATGGTACAGGAGAGGTCAGAGGCTGTGCGGACATGGCACAGGACATGTCAGAGGCTGTGCGGACATGGCACAGGACATGTCAGAGGCTGTGCGGACATGGCACAGGACATGTCAGAGGCTGTGCGGACATGGCACAGGACATGTCAGGGGCTGTGCGGACATGGCACAGGACATGTCAGGGGCTGTGCGGACATGGCACAGGACATGTCAGGGGCTGTGCGGACATGGCACAGGACATGTCAGGGGCTGTGCGGACATGGCACAGGACATGGCAGGGGCTGTGCGGACATGGCACAGGACATGGCAGGGGCTGTGCGGACATGGCACAGGACATGGCAGGGGCTGTGCGGACATGGCACAGGACATGGCAGAATTATCAGGGGCCCTAATACAATGCTTATCCCCCTCCCCCTAATACAATGCTGATCCCCCTAATACAATGCTGTTCCCCTCCTCCTAATACAATGCTAACCCCCTCCCCCTAATAAAATGATGACCTCCCCCTAATACAATGCTGTTTCCCCTCCCTCCCCCTAAATTTGGGGGAGGGGATCAGCATTGTATTAGGGGGAGGTCATAATTTTTTTAGGGGGAGGGGGGTTAGCATTGTATTAGGAGGAGGGGAACAGCATTGTATTAGGGGGAGGGGCCCCAGGGGGGATGGCAGATAAGCATTGTATGAGGGGGGGGGGGTAGGTTAGCATTAGGGGCCCTAATATGCTGATTCTCTCCCCCAAGAGGACGAGGTCCCCCAGGCCCCAGCCCATTTACACTTGCCTGGCTGTGCTGTCTCAGGCTCTGCTCCGCTCCGCTCCACTCTTCCTTCAGTCACACAGTGTGACCTGGCTGCGATCATGCTTCTACCGCTGCTGCTGGCTTCTGTGAGGTGTGGGAGGGATCGGCGCCGTGACCGTCATGCAGACAGTCAAATGATCCACCGCTGCGCAGCCGCTCCCGCCGGATGTGACGTCATGCCGCTCATAGCGGCTGACGTAGGAAAGACTCCAAGAATGTATCTGTCACTGGAGCACAGCGGGGGCCGGGGCTGCAGCCGCCATCACAGCGCGGCCGCGGCGCGGTCCCAATGCTTAAAGCGGCCGCATCTCAAAGCGGCCCCAGGGCCGGCGGCCCACCGGGGAAATTCCCGGTACGCCAGTCCGGCCCTTTCCACGAGTGTCTCAACAGACTGAGTCTCTCCTTCCTGATTGGCTGAGACACAGCAGTGGCGCCATTGGCTCCTGCTGCTGTCAATCACAGTCGGCTAGCCAACCAGGGAAGAAAAGAAGCTGGGCCAGGTCAGTGTCTAAATGGACACAGGGAGCTGTAACTCAGCTCAGGTGCCCTCATAGCAAGCTGCTTGCTGTGGGGGCACTGAACAGGAGGGAGGGGCCAGGAGCACAGAAGAGGAACCAGAGAAGAGGAGGATCCGGGCTGCTCTGAGCAAATCCTCTGCACATAGGATGTAAGTATAACATGTTTATTATTTTTATGGGAAAAAAAATTAGACTTTACAATCACTTTAAGTTCCTAGGTGTGGGCAAAATTTGGAGGGTGAGGTATGGTGGAGTAAATAATAAAAACAAAACAACCCCAATTTAATCTATTAAATTTGAACTGTATTCCAATGCACTTTACCAGCACACAATGCTTTTCAACACACCAAAATACATGCATGTGATGTAAACCACATGTTCACATGATGCATATATGTGATGCAATGCGCACTGATGTGTAACCATCATGCAGTACAAATAAAATGCCTATTGCTGCATATTGGCAGCCAAATCAAAATGAAGAAGTATGGATCATCCCTAAGGATAGGGCTATGCAAGCAATTCAATCTCTTTGCTATTGAAAGATTTCTCGTCTCATTAGCAGAACACTGATTTCAGGCCTAGCCTTACGTACAACATTAATGGAAATCCTTTTGCCATTTTATTATCTGACAAACTTTTTGGAATGTTGGATAGGCGCCTGGTCCCCCTCTGTGCACTATGGTTTTACCTGCTGTCCTATATATCACTACAGGACATGATAGTGTCATCATCATTTGACAATATTGGTTCTTTCTGATTGGCTGCAGTTCCAGATTGTTTTGTTATACTGTACATTACAAAGGCAGTTCACACTAACTGAACTCTGGGACCATGGCTTATAAACTGACCCTGTGAAAAGGTTACCAAATTGCAATGGCACTACCCTTTAGGGGTAAACCACTTTATACTTACCGGTCTAGCAGCCTGTTTGCTGCAACTTCACTTTGTAGAATAATTCCCAGCACAGAACCTATTCCACAATTCTGGGTGAGTGGAATAGTAGGTCCCCTCACCGGTCACTATGATCCTACCCGCTGACCTTTATATCAATACTCTGTCCTGTAATGACTAGGGTCAACAGGAGGAACCACAATGGTTAACAGGGGGGGACCCACTATTCGATCTGCCCAAGCATTAGAATAAGATCCGGTCCCAGCGCTAGCTTCAGTGTAGAGGAAAGGCAGTGACAATGACTGGAGAACCTGGACAATGACGACACCCATGAGTTTACTATGGGGTAAATGTTGTCGGTGGTGTCTCCTCTACAGTGAGGCCAGCTCTGGTAGTCGGTCATGTGACTGGACTGGAGCAGCTTCAGAATAGGTAAGCATAGGCATCTTTTGTAGATAATAGGTAGAATAATCTATCTATCCATCTAAATGTTGTGAGATTTCATCACTAGGCCATTTGCAAGGACTCCTGGGATACATGACGTCGCTATCCTAGAAGCCCTTGCGAATCGCCGAGTGACGTAATTGCCTAGTCAGCCACAGCCGGAAATGCTGCTGAAAAAAGAAGAAATAAGGTATTTACTTACAAAAAAAAGAAAACTTTCCATTGCTGTTTATACCTGATTTCAGAGCACCGATCTGCGCTCACCTGATAGCCACTTCTCTCCCCTCTCTATTGGACAGCTGCAGCAGGGGGGGCCGAGATTCCCCTGCTAACATCAGTCAGGAGGAGAGAAGGAGAGAGCCGGCCGATCGCGTTTTTTTTCATAAAGACAGGACAGGAGCACATAGCATAAAAAGACACAGAGGATTATATGAAAGAATAAATGTAATTTCAGCAGCAGGAGGTAAGGGGGGCAGGCACTTACACAGAGCAGACAGGCAGGGGGGAGGAAGAGGAGGACAGAGGAGAAACAGGAGAGCTGCAGATGGTGGAGGCACGTAAACTCACCACCGTGTCAGGGCTCAGCAGCCATGATAAACCGTGGTCAGTTTACGGGGGGTTTAGAGTGGGCCAATTACACAGCACAAGCACTGTGCTGGATAACATGCTTTAAAGGAACAGGAACCATGAACCATTTTTTTATAGGGTAACAAACGCTTTAATGCAAACATCCAGCCCTTTTTGAAACATTTATTCAATATAGGATAAAACATTTTTTTGTTAAGATATAGGACATCGTTTAAAGGGTAAAAAATCTGAAGCTTGCTCAACATTTCGATCATTTCAAAGCATCGGGGAGGACACAATGGACTCTACAGATGGCTGTACATATACAGTAAGCACAAATGCAGTTATCTGCCCATATTAAGCCATTTGGTGAAAAGGCTACCTGTGTGATGACAAGCTTGACTTTAACAAGCTGCGGATGGTGGAGGCACGTAAACTGACTACCGTGTCAGGGCTCAGCAGCCATGATAAACCCCGGTCAGTTTACAGGGGGGGGGGGGGGCAGAACCAGGCAGGATCAGCCAAGTATTTCAGGTGATAGAAGGGGCCAATTACACAGCACAAGCACTGTACTGTATAACATGCTTTAAAGGAATAGGAACCATTTTTTTTAGGGTAACAAACGCTTTAATGCAAACATCAGCCCTTTTTGAAACATTTATTCCATATAGGATAACATTTTTTTTTTTTTTAAGATATAAGACATTGTTTCAAGGGTAAAATATCTGAAGCTTGCTCAACATTTCGATCATTTCAAAGCATCGGGGAGGAGGACACAATGGACTCTACAGATGGCTGTACATATACAGTAAGCACAAATGCAGTTATTTGCCCATATTAAGCCATTTGGTGAAAAGGCTTCCTGTATGATGACAAGCTTGACTTTAATAAGTATGCTTTTGAAACATTTTTATGTATATCAATTCTAGCTTTACTCTTGAGATGTTAAAATAAATAATATAGATCCTCTAGAACAGTGATGGTGAACCTTGGCACCCCAGATGTTTTGGAACTACATTTCCCATGATTCTCAACTACACTGCAGTGTGCATGAGCATGATGGAAAATGTAGTTCCAAAACATCTGAGGTGCCAAGGTTCGCCATCACTGCTCTAGAAACTTACTGCGCCTCTTTCTCTATTAACTGTCATCTAGGAATAACTGATGAAAAAAGGTAAATATGATCTTACAGTAGGTTCCCATAGGTATGGGTTGTGCCTGCAAGTTTGCTTGGGCACATTTATATTTCACTGTACCTGTGAAAAACACAGAAAAAGAAGTCCTCAACCCTGTTCTAAAAACATGGCCCCTCAGAACCGCATGGTGCTGTGACATGTTTGCCAATGCAAATTAATGGCACCCCCACACATCTGCTAAAGAGCAGCACATTTTTCCTGCGGGTTGGGAACGCGCATGTTTACCAACATATGTGAACCTAGGCTTAATGAAAGCTGTTAAGTTGCTTCTTTACATGGTGTTTATAGTTATGAAAAATGAATGCTCGTACAATCTTTTCTCTGTTACATTTTAGTTGCATACTGTTACCGTGATAAATATAAAAACTGCCCAATCTAACCTGGGCATGAACAAGTTTGTCTATACATGCTGAAACGCTCCCCTAAGCAAAGTTTTTAGGTCATACAAAAAGGTCAACAGAATTATTTCTAGAATGGCCATATTCATAGACAGATATGGTCTTACAATATCTATCAGTGAATCCATTCAATATACAACAGAATTTCTGGTAGCTATCTGAGCATCTTGTCTGATTACCACCTAATTCGGATTAAAAAATAAATATGACCAGAAGAAGAGTTTTGTATGGATAGCTAGATTTCTTTTTCCCATTGTTGGTGTGGATTGGTGTGCTTAGCTCTCAGCTATTCCTGTGCTTCATTCAAACTCAACTTGAGCTCTGTGCAACACAGCTTTGTGTAGCTGTCTGAACACTGTGGGACACTGCACCTTTCCTGTGAGAAAGCAAGGGTCACATCTTCTTCGTATTCAATGAGTCACTTTCTCACAGAGTTCAAAGCAAACCTGTAATCAAAAACTACCTATATGAAATTCAGTCTTTGAAGCATTGAAAACAGCAGTTTTGTTTTTTGAATCCCACCTACAGTATATCTACCCATAGATCCTGCCAGTAATATTTTGCACCTTTTGTAACATGTCAAGCTGTCCAGCAAAAGTGGCAGCTGTAGGGGTTGAAACAAACCATATAGCACTGTCGGGGCTGCTTGCAGTGATCAGCTTTTATTCATATAGCTTAAACCTTCTTTTCCATTTAATAAATGTCTATTTAAGACTACACTGTCCATAGAGTAACAATACTAATGGTAGGATCAACCTGTAATAAAACTATATTATAGGTGACTCAGAAAAACACAAATATCTGTGTTAATGCCAGTGGCAGACTGCATCACTTGATTTTTGTTTTTACCCATAGTTTACTTTAACCAAAGCATTACATATGAGTAAAATATAGACCATTTCCTATTTTGTTTCAAAATCATTTTTATTGAAAAAAAAAAAGGAATTTTTAACAAAAATTACAAAGTAATACATTGGATATCAGATTATAGAGATTGCCAGAAATGGACACAGAGGGATGAAGCAGGTTATGGAAAGCAGTCTTGAGGTCCCATAGGTGCCAAAGACAAGCTGAGATAGACTCCACAGCTGCATTGAGGCACATGTTTATTGGAGTGTTCCTGACACAGTGTGAAAAGTAAGTTAAGGTTATCACTCCCATTGTGCTGTCTTCCAGATACAGCAAACACAGGGGTCAGGGACAATATAAAGTGTATGGGATTTAGAGATGGGAGGAGATAAGTAGTAGTGTGGGGTGATTGTTAGGTGTGCAAGGGTGAGGTTATAGGGAGTAGGAGGTGGAATATAAAGGCTCCAGGAATGAAAGCATGGTGGGGTATGGGGTACAGACAGAAAAAAATTGAGGTGGGGCTAGGAGAGATGGAAGGTGAGGGGGGGGGGGGGTTGTCGGGATGTTAACATGTCCCTATACCCCAGCAAGGGAGACCACAAACTCCCAAGAGAACCAATTTAGGACGGTTGGGGTTATTATGATTTCCAGTGTTGTAGGCTTAATGTTTTGGCTACGTTTAGCAATTAGGTATTAACAAATGTTTGTATTGTTTAATGGTCATGGTAGTATGGTGCAGTAGGAAGGGAGTGGGATGAAAAGGTAGGGTGATGGTAGTAATATCGCTTTAAGCAAGAATGGTTGCATCCACAGGCATTGCCACTATATGTGTAGAAGGGAGTCAGTAGAGTTCTAAGATCACCAACATGTGTCTGGGATGTCTGCGGGTATGCGGTGCAGAACAGTGGGAGCATGGTATCATCCACCATGGTACCATCTAGAGCTGAGCTTGCAAATGCAAAATTCTAATTAATTAATGTGGATAGAGCTTTTCTGGGTTAAAGTGTTAATGCTTTCCCACTCATCCTTAATGAAGTCTTGATTGAGGTCTGCTTCACAATCTCAAGTATAGAGATGGTCTTTTGGAGACAAGAGTTGGAACAGGTTAGTATAAATTATCCATATCAAATGAGAAAGGGAGTATGAGAAGACATAAGAAGATTCAAAAGCCAGAAGAAAGTGTGCCTAGTGGTGTCTATATTGTTGGGAGTTTAGAAAGAGTTATATTTGAAAGTGCATCGAATATGGCACTGGGTTGTTGACTGGGATTTCTGAAAGAAGTTGTTCAATTTGGGTCCAGTTTTTAGTGCTTATGTGGATGTTCCAGTCCACTATGTGCGTGAGATGGCAGGCCCAATATTATTTTCGAATGTCAGGGAAGCCAGTGCCTACTCTGTGTATGGGCCTAGTGGAAATCTTCATTATAATTCTGGGTGGTTTGTGGTTCCACAGGAACCTACAGAACATTACTTGAATATTGCAAAGAAGGTGTTGGGGAGATGTATAGATCTGGTTTGGAATAGATGTAGATGCCTTGGTAAGGCATTCAGAATGGCAGTTCTTCCAAACCAGAAAATCAGCGAGTAATACCCAGTGTGCTGGACCTGTATATTATGGGTGAGGATAGGGATTGTTCAAATGGTAGCTGGATGCCTAGGTACGTAATGGCTCAAGGGTGGCCATGTTCTATTTTAATTCTATAGAATCCCATGTGAGGACTTCAAAAAGATATCCAAGCTATGTTTCTAAAGCAATTTTGTTTTTGTGTGGCCAATGACAAAAAGAGAATAGAAATATTGAATCATAAAAAAGTAGTCATTTCATGCATGCTTGTTTCTGAAAGCAAACTGTGTGTACCTACTGTTTTAACTATTCTTTTAAAAAGTCCATAAATGTGAGGGATCAATGCTCCATCCAACCAGTCTCTAATAGATCAAATGACAAAATCCCATACCCGTGGATACCATCAGAATGCCACAGACATTCCTAGACAGTACAGTATATCATAGGAGAAATGCTGCATGCCTGTGTTCGATTAGTATTGGTTGATCACAATGGTTTTTCCTGCAACAATTCAAGTACTTCCTTCCCTCCTTGTCATTATGGTCGTGCCAACATAACAACATGCTTTCTTACATCTATGGCTACCTTTAAAACAAATGCACTTCCCAGTATAATGTATATGTATTTATTTCATTATTTAGGAGCTCTGTGAAAGTGGCGGAGACGATCTTCTGCCATTAATCATTGATGCTGTCCTTCAGAAATGGCTAGAAGAAAATTGGACTGCAAAAATCTGTGAGGTATTGTGGGTGTATGTGTTGTGACCACACTGACTAGTAGATGATTGTGCATGACAAGAACAACTACCCAAAATAACAAATCCTTTCTAAGGTAAAACAGTAAACATATATGCATTTCATCTGTTCATTTAGCTGTGTGCCTGGAGTTCTACTAAAAGCCCTAAACTAAAAGTAGCCATACATGGTTTCAATTCTTTTCATTTAGCCAGCAGGCTAGACCGAAAAAAAAAAAACAGAATCAATTCCCCCATCCACATATTCATCATGCATGGGGTAACCCTCCTTGCTGCGATATTGTATTCTGACAGCGGGTAGACTCCGCCTGCTGTCGAAATATACAGATCAGTGCTGCAGCCTATTGCCTGCAGTGCTGATCAAGCCGCTTTTATTTGACAGAGTGGTTGAGCAGGAGTCAATCAATAGTTCAACCACAGTGGTCACACACGGATCAAACTTTAGCCAGTACCTGCTGAGTTGGCCAAATTTTGATCAATGTATGGCCAGCCTAAGGCTAGCAGTAAACAACTTGAAATTCAGGCAAAAGGCAGCCCTGCTGGCACCACCCAATTCAACAAAAGTTGATTTAAAAAAACAACTCATCTTAAAATTATTGGGTGAATAGTTATTGCGTCAAATCAGATGCTGTCGCTGTTCAGGATTGCAGACTTCATTCACTGTTCTGTCTGGCTAGTATGTTATTGTGCTTTTCCCACCACAACAATTGAGAGTTTGGGTTTACCAAAAGTGCAAAATGCATATTAGCATATTTGTTCCAAGTAGATAATTTATGTAACTTTATCTTTTCAGAGTCCAACACAGGACAGGAATACATACAAGATCTGTGTATCTGAAGAGGGTTCCTTGAATACAAAACTGTGGATTACAGAAAGAAGTGTGAAAGACTTCAGGCACATCTATAGCATCATATGCAGGGTAAGCGTTTTACTGTAAACTCTGCTAAGTTATATATTGGCATTTAGTAGAACAATGTGGCTTTTTATGCAGAGATTACATCTTTGTTTCTTCGGCATCTACTGCCACCCTATATACCCATATATTCACATCATTCAAATTATAGTATAAACATAATCAAAGGGAAATTTTAAAACAAAAGCAAAAAAAAAAAAAAATCTGTTATTTTTCAGGAGTATACAGATTTAAACATATTTACAACCTCGGAGGAGATGGAAGAAGCAGAAATAGAAGAAGACAGACAGTTCTTTCAAGCCATTGGAATCAACCCGGATGCATTTATAGATGTAAGAAATATAGACTCTGCTTTTGCTAAATGTGATCATATAGTCTGACTGCAGTTTGGGGGAAATTGGACGATTTGAATAATAGCTGGCAGCATGTACCTGAGTTTGTTATTGCAAGTGAAGTCTGAGGATAAAAAAACGTAAAAAAAAAAAAAAAAAAAAAGCAACTTGGCAGGGGGGAAGCTTTGTCTTCTCCAGCTTCTCTGTGTGCACATCCAATAACTTCCATTTGAAAGACCATATAGCAAAACACAGAAGTCAATAGACTAAGGGAAATTATTGAATGTTTTAAATAAGCATCTATTTTTGAGTTCTTAGTCTAACTTTAACATAAAAGTAACATTTGATGTGACTCCTGGTTTCTAAAGTTTATTGCTACATGTTTTAATGCTAGAATTCTATCTACTTTTTATAGATGCCCCCCCCCCCCCTAGTGGTTGTTTTTATATTATGTCTGTGATTGGCATCCCTATTAAACAGCTGCACAGAAAAAATATATTGGCCACACTCTCAGTCCTCTGTAAACCATTATCATTGTCCCATTTAATCAAATTGCATAGTAATTAAATAAACCTATACAGTGCAGCGCAACTAAATCAATATGTGACAAGATTATATCCAAACATACAGTATATAATATTGTGAAACTTCAGTCTCTCAAAATAATATTGAATAAAAATAGTAATTTTGAATCCAAAACAATTTTATATAAGACAATTTGTATGTGGAAAAAAAAACTTGTTCCGCCACCAACGTCACAGGCCCGGCTCCTCCCTCCCTATTCCAGACCTACTGAGATAGCCCAATCAGAGAGTGATACGTGTCTAGAAGGGAGGAGCTGAGCCCGTGATGTCACGCTGCCACTGCAGTTGTTATCTGGAATGGGGTGTTCAGCTAGCAACCCATTGATAGTAAATTTTTTATATATATTTTGGTTTATTTAATTTATGCACTTAAAGAATTGGAGGCAGAACTAACTGGAATTATATATAACTAAATTGCATAGTAATCCTATTATTTAGCCCAAACTAAGCTATTTAAAAAGGCATGAACCGTAGGTAGCACATTTAAATGAGACTGAATCAAAGCAAGTAGAAGTATTAATAAAGATGAATAAAAACAAGTACATTAGACATATTCTGTTGGGTAACAGGCATTGAAAAAGTAAAATTACAACCTATGTATATAAATTCTAATGTAAATAAACAAATACTTTTATTAGGAATGCAACAAGAAATGTAAGAGAGCAATCAGGGTGGCTAAAATAAAACATGAGAAATACAGTCGTACAGCAAGTAAAACAAATCCCCCAAATTTTTTCAAATATGTCTTTAATTGTTAGACATAAAAAAGGAGGTTTTTACTTACTTGCTCTGACCAATGATATTGAATAGAGCATTCCCTTACCTCTTCTTTAGCAGTCCCCTGTCCACATGTTCCTGCGGGTGGCCCTATAGCAAGCCACGTGCTATGGGGGCACCTGTAGTGGCGCTATGAGCATTCATAGACACACAGCATGGCTCAGCTATAACCCCCACTCCCTCCTCACAGGATTTGACTAACTGCAGCAGCCAATGGCTCCCGCTGCTGCCCCAGTGTAAGTAGAGGAAGAGAAGGGATAAGACCTACAAAAAGGCGCACAGCACTGGATCGAGGAGACAGATAAGTGTTTAGGGAGGGGGTAGGCACAGCACTGGATCGAGGAGACAGATAAGTGTTTAGGGAGGGGGTAGGCACAGCACTGGATCGAGGAGACAGATAAGTGTTTATTGTGGGGGTAGGGACAGCACTGGATCAAGGAGACAGATAAGTGTTAAATAAATTCTTTGGACGTATTACACTATGAGAAGTTTACAGTATCTTTTTCCATCAATACCGTACCTCGGGAATATGTATCCATACTGACAGGCCCTTTGGATGTTTATGGAATATAATTCATGCTGATTTTGACTACCTGTAATGGTAGAATTAGAGTTCACGGGTGATTTCTTCATTTGGATGGTCTTGGAGGAGTTCGAACACATTTAGGATTGTGCAGTGTGCAACAAAAACTGGGAGTTTTGAGCACTGTGTTTGACCTTTTACATATTTATGTTTTTGGATTTACCATTATTGTTCACTGGAAGCACGGTCAATTTACTTTCTTGTTTTTTTGTAAAGCTTTTTTGCTTTATGACATGCTTCTCAATGCATATAATTTAATCACTGTTTTTTGGTTATTAATTTTTGTGCGCGAGTGTAGGGGTACCAAGTCACCTCATTTATTACAGTACAAGTTTACATGGGAGAGCCTGCCTGGAACGGTGTGTAGAAGGCCCTGGACTAGGAAGGTGGGGCTGGTATGGCAAAGGATTGGGGACATGGGGACTGGGGGGGAGGTGGTGCAAGAAGGCCCTGGACTTGGGGGGATGCAGTGGAGACCCTTGATTTGGGGGGTGCAGAAGATCCCTGACCTGGGGGGTGCAGAGGAGACCCTGGACTTGGGGAAGGGGGTGCAAAGGAAACCCTGGACTGGTCCATCCCAAACACCCACCCCAGCTCTATCCACCCCAATACCCACCCCAGCTCCACCCCCCCCCAGCTCCATCCACCCCAAATGCCCCCCCCCCCAGCTCTATCCACCCAAAATGTCCCCCCAGCTCCATCCACCCCAAATGCCCACCCCAGCTCCATCCACCCCCCCCAGCTTCATCCACCCCAAATGCCCCCCCAGCTCAATCCACCCCCCCCCCATGCTTCTCTCCTCTGCAAGTTAGTATAGTAGGAAAAATCACAGACTTCAGATCAGCCATATTATGGCAGAGTGGTGTGCTGCTCCCTGCCTCCTCCTCTGTGTACAGGAAAACATAGGAAGGAGGAGGGGCAGGTTCAGTGCACTCCACTCTCTGCACTGTCAGAGGCAGCCAGGGAGAGAGACCGGCTGCCATGTGTTGCTCAGGCCGCCTTGCACCGCTGCCGGCATTCCAGGCTCAGCCCTGATTCGCCGGGATCCCGGACACGGACCATTTTCCGGGATGATCCCGGCGAATCAGGGACGGTTGGGAGGTATGTATTTGTTTAACCGCTTGCCGACCGCTGCAAGTA
This sequence comes from Pelophylax lessonae, assembly GCF_965119305.1. Taxonomy (NCBI): domain Eukaryota; kingdom Metazoa; phylum Chordata; class Amphibia; order Anura; family Ranidae; genus Pelophylax; species Pelophylax lessonae. The sequence continues at coordinate 148,761,807 of NC_138774.1, forward strand.
CATAAACTGCGGCGGTCAGCCCCATGTAGGCAAAGTGAGGTATGGGTACGTCACTTGCCTGCGAGCCAATAGGGGGCGAGCGCGCGCCGCCGGAGGCTCGCTCACTCTGATCCCCGCGCGTGTGACCGACGGACCCGATGTCCGCCGGTCACTCGTGATCGTCCTTTACAGAGGGAGAAAGGCAAGCGGCTAATGTAAACAAAGCCGCCTGTCATTCTCCCTTGTGTAACAGCAGAGATCATACGGTCCTGCTATGTAGGATCGTAGATCTCTCCTGTTACATGAAAAGCCACATCCCTGCACAGTAAGAATCACGCCCCTAGGGACACACTTAACCCCTCCTTCTCCAATAAAAATAACCCCTTCCCTGCCAGTGTCATTTTTACAGTAACAGTGCAAATGTATAGCACTGATTAATGTAGTAATGTCACTGGTACCCCCAAATGTGTCAAAAATGTCAGTCAAGGGTCCGATCAGTCCGCCGCAATGTCGCAGTCCCGCAAAAAAAAATCGCAGATCGCCACCATTACTCGTTAATAAAAAAAAACAATAAAAATGACAAAAATCTTTCAATTAGTTAGTAAACGCAATAACTTTTGCGCAAACCAATCAAAATACGCTTATTGCAATTTTTTTCTTTACCAAACATATGTAGCAGAAAACAAATTGGCCTAAAATGTTAAAAAATTTTGAAATTTTTTGGGGGGGAATTTCATATAAAAAATGTGAAAAATATTGTTATTTTTGCAAAATTGTCGCTCTTTTTTTGTTTATAGCCCATGATCAAAAAATCGCACAGGTGATCAAATACCACCAAAAGAAAGCTCTGTTTGTGGGAAAAAAAGGACGTCAATTTCATTTGGGTACAGTGTCGCACGACCGCGCAATTGTCCGTTAAAGTCACGCAGTGCCGAATTGCAAAACACCCCCTGGTCAGGAAGGGGGTAAAATTTTCCGGGGCTTAACTGGTTAAAGGTTTTATATATAAAACAGCTTTTCTCTATCGCTCATTGACAGACGTAGTCTTCTTGATTCTCAAGAGCTGGGTTATGTTGTCTCCGCAGGAGTGGGACTAGGCAGAAAGACAAAAAACGTTCTGGCTCCACCTTAGGGGCAGTCCCTGAGGGTATATCCTCCCTCTCTCTGCTACAGGGAATCAGTTTTTTTCTGTCTAGTCAGGAGTAAGGACCTAAGTTCCTTGCTGGGATCTTTTGGTCCTGGCAAGATTTTTTTCTTTAGAAAAAACATTTTTTAGGTAGTTTTTCTCCAGTGTTTTTTTCCTGTGAGATCTTCAAGCAAAAACGCCGGACTGGGCGACACTTGTGGTCACCCCAGCCGGCCTACGAGCGCGCGCAGACCATTGCATTGCGCTTGGTCGGCCGCGACACATTCAAGTAAGTATGCGGGGCCGGGCGACGGGCTGGATGTTGAGATCCAGTGGTCACCCCGGTTTCTGCCTACGAGCACGTGCAGACCAGAGCTCCGCGCTGGGTCGGCCGCGACGGAGTCCCAGTGGAGGGACTGACCTTGCGAGTTAAAAGTCTCGCTTGGACGCCAGGAACCAGAGAGTCGAGGCGTCCGGAGTGGTCCACAACCCCCCACCCCGGTGGAGAGGGTATTGTGAAGAGAGGGTGCCTGTAGGTTTGGTATGGTGAGTAAACGTTCCCTTTTTTCTTTCCTCGTTATGAGGCAGTATGAATTATGGGCCCCTCCATACATGGTCAGTATATATCTGACACTAAAAAGTCCCCCTTGTAAATACAGTATGTGTTTGTGGGAAGTGGACTTGGTTTGAGAGCTAACACTCTACCCAGCAGACTGTAACATTACAGCAGACAAAGGAGGTATAATCCTACCTTATTTGTAGTGTATCTCCTGTAGATCCATATATCGCCACTTAGCAGAGATGCAGGTGGATGTGCTGGGAAAACGATTTTGGCGGTCCGCCGCCATTTTGCCGTAGACCAAGTGCATGTATGTCCTCAGGTCACGCCGGCCGCCATGTTTTTGGAGTCTTATGTCTCTTGTATGGGGGCGGCCATGTTTCATGAGCCCAGCTACCTCGTGGAGAGCTGGGAACGCCGGAAGGCGTACACAGGGGGCGGAGCCACGTCCTTCTACCCGGGAAAAAGCAACAGCTCCTTCCAGTCTGTAAAAGACAGACGCTGACTGCAGTTGGTTGGAAACTTCACTGCATCGGTTGGTGAGCCTTGGGGGTCCCTCTCTCTCTCTGTGGGGATCGAGAAGCAGGTACTCTGAGGGGCGCTATTGCGCTAGGGGGAGACACAAAAAAAAAAAAAAGTTTTTTTTTTGTTTTTTCTGGCAGATGTGTCCTGAATTAACATGGACCCTGCCACTCATGTATCTCCTCCGGATCCCCTCGAGGGGTCTGCAGGATCCTCCAGCACCCCACTGACGATTGAATCATTGTCAGCTATTATGGAAACTTTTGTGTCCCGGGTGGAAGTGGCTTGTCAGGGACAGGGCGCAAGAAAGCGACCCCCGCCTAACCCCTTATTATCTGAAACCTCGGATTCAGACTCTGAGCCTATTTCTGCAGTTGCAGGTACTTCATCTGGGATTGGTGTCTCGGGTACTGTCTCTTCAGACAGCGAGGAGGATGTTTCGGCATCAGCCATAGCCAGAGAGGAAGCGTTGGTAAACGCACTCATTGTATCTGTTCAAGAAACTTTAAGATTGCAGGGTATTCCGTCGGAAATAGCTGAAACTGAAATCCCTTTTGGGACTAAAAAAACGCATCAAAGTGGCGAAGGTTTTTCCATTGCCCAAATGTTTTGGCAATCCAATCGAAGAAGAATGGCGTCTGCCAAAACGCACTTTTACTATTTCTAAACGCATTAACAGGCGTTATCCGTTTGAGGAAACCCTCATTAAGAAATGGACAGAACCACCTGTGGTGGATTCACCAATTGCTAGATTGAATAAAGCCACGGTTATTCCTCTAGAAGACGCTCCGTCTTTTAAAGATCCAGTGGATCGCAAGATAGAAGCTATGTCTCGCACCATGTTTTCCTTGATTGGATCAGCTTTCAGACCTATAATAGCTATTGGTCTGGTTTCGCAGGCTGTAACTGAATGGACCAAGTGGTAACGCCGGGACTTAGAAGAGGTCCCTCAGGCGGTATCAGATTTGTTGGAACAAATGATACAGGGGTTACAGTTTGTGTGTGATGCGGCGTTAGACGCCACTCCATTATTGGCGCGAGCATCAGTCTCAGCAGTGGTTCTCAGGCGTACACTGTGGCTAAAAGGTTGGTTAGCCGACCAAGGTTCCAAAAAAGCATTGGCTAATATCCCCTTTTTAGGAGAGCGTCTATTTGGAGCCAACTTAGATGAGATCATTAAGGATCTCACGGGTGGAAAGAGCACCTTTTTTACCGCAAAATTTTAAAGGTAAAGGAACTCGTCAAAGACGAGGGCCTTCTTTTTCTGCTCACAAGAGGTTTTTTCGTCCCGCGGGTGAAAAAATTAAGTCCTCCAAAGCTCCTTCAGGAGGCGTCAGGGGTCGTTGGTCGGGCAAGCAAAAGCCCGCCCCCTCCAGACCTGAAGATAAATCGTCCAAAGCCTGAAGGTGCGCCCCCACCCATAACTGGGGTGGGGGGACGTCTTCGCCGGTTCCCGGATCCATGGCTTTCCAGAATCCCGGACAAGTGGGTTTGCGAAGTCATAAGGTCAGGGTACAAGATCGAGTTTCGATCTCTCCCACCGGCGCGATTCTTCCCTTCCAATATTCGACTATCCCCGGATCGTTTAGAAGATCTGCGGAGAGCAGTCATGGATTTACTACAACAAGGAGTGGTAGTCCACGTTCCTTGGACAGAACGTTTTCAGGGGTTTTATTCAAACCTATTTACAATACCCAGGAAAGAGGGCAAAGTGCGTCCAATTCTGGACTTAAGGGCACTCAATTCTTTTGTCAACATAAGAAAATTCAGAATGGAGTCCATTCGCACAGTAGCAGCCTTCCTGCATCCAGGGGATGTCCTAGCGTCCATAGACATCAAGGACGCATATCTTCACATTCCCATTTTCGCAGGACATCAGCGGTTTCTACGCTTTTCCGTAGAAGAGAACCACTATCAGTTTGTGGCGTTACCTTTCGGTCTCGCCACGGCTCCTCGGGTCTTCACGAAGGTGTTGGCCCCAATGTTGGCACTACTGCGCCAAAGAGGCATATCGATTCTTGGTTACCTAGACGATCTTCTGCTTCATGCAGAGTCTCCTCAGACCTTGCTACAAAACATAGAAATTACTATGATTGCTTTACAGGAATTCGGGTGGCTGGTGAACCAGCAAAAGTCATTTCTGGTTCCCACCCAGAGGCTCGAATATCTGGGTCTAATTCTAGACACAGTCAGGACAAGAGTTTTCCTTCCGGTAGGGAAACTCCGAAAGATTCAATCAGCAGTCCAGTTGTTACTATCCAACAGCTGGTCTTCCCTTCGGACTTGCATGAGGGTTCTGGGGTTGATGGTGGCTTCCTTCGAAGGAGTCCCATTTGCCCAGTCCCATACCTGAATTCTTCAGCAAGAGATTCTTCTCAGATGGAATCGGAATCCGGAATCCCTGGACAATCAGATCCGATTGAGCAAACAGACCAGAGAGTCTCTGGTCTGGTGGCTTCGGTCTCCGATGCTCAGCCAGGGAAAGTCATTTCGGCCAATATATTGGACGATAGTGACCACGGATGCCAGTTTATCCGGATGGGGAGGAATTCTCGGTCAGTTATCTGTCCAGGGACTTTGGTCCCCGGAAGAATCCAGGTTGCCGATAAATGTATTGGAACTGAGAGCGATCAGACTTTGTCTGATTCACTGGACCGAGCAGCTCCAGGGCAGCCCGGTTCGGATCCAGTCGGACAATGCCACGGCCGTGGCTTATGTCAATCACCAGGGGGGCACCAAGAGTGTCCGAGCGGCCAAAGAAGTGGCTTGCATTCTTCGCTGGGCGGAACGATTTGTTCCAGCGATCTCTGCGGTGTTCATTCCGGGGGTGGAGAATTGGCAGGCAGATTATCTCAGCCGTCCGACTCTGGATCAGGGGGAATGGTCCCTCCATCCAGACGTTTTCCACCAGTTGTGCCTACGGTGGGGCACCCCGGATGTGGATCTGTTGGCATCACGATTCAACAGGAAAGTACAGAGATTCGTGGCTCGCTCCCGCGATCCTCTAGCAGAGACCGCAGACGCACTGATCGCCCCGTGGGGGCAATACCAGCTAATGTATGCCTTCCCTCCTCTCGCGTTACTGCCAAGACTTCTTCGCAGGATAGAGGAGGAAGGAATTCCAGTAATTCTGGTAGCTCCGGACTGGCCTCGTCGAGCTTGGTACGCCGACGTGGTCAGACTGGTGGCGGACGTCCCGTGGAGACTTCCTCTCAGGGAGGACCTACTGTCTCAGGGACCGATCTTCCATCCTGCTTTACGATCGCTGGCTTTAACGGCCTGGCTATTGAGACCCAGGTGCTGAAGGACAAGGGATTGTCAGCTTCAGTTATTCCTACTCTAGTTGAAGCAAGGAAAGCGACTTCCAGAAAGATTTATCATCGTACATGGAAGTCCTACATTGCATGGTGTGAACCTCTGGGGTTCCGTCCACGGTCTTATTCGGTTAGTCGAATATTAGCTTTTCTGCAACAAGGGGTTGAGCAGAAACTGGCCTTGAGTACTATCAAGGGTCAGGTCTCAGCATTAGCTATCTTCTTTCAGAAGCCTTTGGCTACTCATTCCTGGGTGCGGAATTTCATCCAGGGGGTGCGACATCTGGCTCCGCCAGTGCGCGCGCCGTTACCACCCTGGGATCTTAATTTAGTATTGTCGGTTCTTCAGAAACCTCCCTTTGAAGATATTAGGGAGATTCCTCTACCTACGTTGTCCCAGAAGGTGGCCTTCTTGGTGGCTATCACTTCTGAACGCAGGGTGTCAGAACTGGCCGCTTTATCTTGTCGTTCCCCATATCTGGTGGTTCTTCGTCTGAATCCATCCTTCCTACCAAAAGTGGTTTCAGAATTTCATCTGAATGAAGAAATTGTATTACCTTCCCTGTGTCCTAAGCCCAGTCATCCTCGGGAGTTTGCTTTACACTCCTTGGATGTGGTCCGGGCGATCATGGTATACTTAAAAACGACAGACTCGTTTCGCAAGACGGATTCACTTTTTGTGATCCCGGATGGACCCAAAAAGGGGTTGCCTGCATCTGCCGCGACCATTTCCAAATGGATCAGACAGACGGTGGTACAGGCTTATTCTATTAAGGGTCGGGAGCCCCCGTTCCCTGTTAAGGCGCACTCCACTCGGGCACTTAGTGCGTCATGGGCCTTTCGCCATCAGGCGTCAGTGGTCCAGGTGTGCAAGGCGGCTACCTGGTCGTCGGTGCATACCTTTACAAAACATTATAAAGTTGATGTAATGGCATCATCTGATGCCGTGTTTGGCCGCAAGGTTTTGCAGGCCGCCATTTGAGGAGACCAGTGGTCTGCCTCGAGGGTTTTTTCCGTTGGAAATTTTTCTTTTGAGTCTCATTCTTTGTTTATAATGAGCCTTTAAAACTTCTAGTTTGGCACCGGTTGGGCCTTCTAGATTGGATTTTGATTTTTGTCAATCCCACCCCTCATTTGTGGCACTGCTTCTGGATGTCCCAGCTCTTGAGAATCAAGAAGACTACGTCTGTCAATGAGCGATAGAGAAAAATGGATTTTTGTAAGATCTTACCGTAAAATCCTTTTCTCTTAAGCTCATTGACAGACGTAGTACCCGCCCCTCTATCATTGAGTTGGGTTGGGTTAAATTCTCTGTTACTGCTTTAGAACAGAACTGATTCCCTGTAGCAGAGAGAGGGAGGATATACCCTCAGGGACTGCCCCTAAGGTGGAGCCAGAACGTTTTGTCTTTCTGCCTAGTCCCACTCCTGCGGAGACAACATAACCCAGCTCTTGAGAATCAAGAAGACTACGTCTGTCAATGAGCTTAAGAGAAAAGGATTTTACGGTAAGATCTTACAAAAATCCATTTTTTCCTAAATACCCGTAATCCACCAAAACAGACGAAAAACGGGTGGACATACAGTGATGGCTGCCTAATCGGACCTCAGAAGTGGCGGTGTGTATTTAGCATGTAAGGCCCCTCCTAAAACGTTTTGTGGACATGCACGTCTTCAGGGGATTCACCTATTTTTCTGTCTTGGCAATAAAAAGTAAAATTAAATCTCCACAAAGGGTTCTAACCCATCTGTGACGGTGTTCACCGTCACTGGAATTTAAAGACAGATAAGTAATGGTTTTGATTGCTTCATATTTGCCAGCAATATCTCCATATAGAAATATTAAGATTTATTCCCATTTGGTATGAAATCTGTAATTCCTAAATACTGTGTATATTACATATCTTTCAATGTCAGCAAGGTTTTTCTTTTGTTTGTGTATTGGGAGGGAATGTGGATTGCCCTGTCTCATTGTAAGTGCTAATGACCTCCCATTGTTCTGTGTCTGGCTATTGTGTACATTGATTGTCCCCTGGGGGTTTCTGTCTCATTACACATAACAGTCCTTCTGGTCAAGCTATCTGACCAATCCCTGCTGACTCATTTTCAAGTCCTCATTTGCATGGCTAAGGAGGACCTGAATGAGAACGGCATGTACTGTGCAATTGACCAATGGGAAAGCGGTTGTTGGGGGCAGGATGTTCCAAATTCTGTATAAAAGTGTGCTGTGTACTTCCAATAAATTGTCTTCCTGTTTGAACTTACATACAGCCTGCCTGGTGTTTGTTCTAATGGATTCCGAACGGCACATAGCTGTAGTTCGGATCCCGGAGCCTTGGTTGACCGAACCATCAGACGTTGCGATCTGCAAGCTGACTCACTAGAAACCGAGGAGTGTCGGGAGAGCGGAAGCGAGCGAGCAAGGGTCTCGTCACATTGGTTGGCAGCGGTGGGATTTGCTCTCCAGTTACTGGGACACTCCAAACCACCACAGTCAATGACCAGCTATGCAGCATGCAGGAGAGCCACGCTGAAAGACTTACTTGAGAGCCGCGGAGGGACCGGTGGGACAAAGAACAAGGCCACCCTGATCAGTGAGCTAGCCGAGATGGATCAGAGGGAGGGTGATGCAGGACCCCGGTCAGTTAAAGACTTGTTTCAGCAACGAGTTCGAGAGCGGTTGGCATTATATGGTCCTAACCCATCAGAGACCGCCATACAGAATGCCATTAGAGACATCCAGCTGCAGGATGAGCGACAAGAGAAAGAACTAGAACGACGAGAGGGAACGAGAGCGGCAACATGAGCAGAGAATGGCAGAAATACGGAAATCTGAGAAAACGCCTAAAGATGCAGCGTCCCCATATGAGGAGGAGTTTCTCTGGAGGTTGCAGCAACACTTGGTCCAACAGGATGGGCCTGTATCAGAGGAAGCCATACTGGACTGGAGAGATTTCACTCGAAAGGAAATGTGGTATGAGGCCTTAGAGGATGTGCAGTGGAGGCGGAGAGAGAACCTTCCCAGTGAAGAACAGTGGTTCCAGGTATACGTTGCCCTGCGGTTACCTTTCCTAGGAGAGCAACCCCTGGATGAGTGGGTAACGGAGCTGTGGAACCTGATTTGGAAGGAGATGTGGCTGGATGAAGCTTACCGGGCACTAAAGTGGTATGCCACCAGCTACGACCACTGGATGGCTGACGACAATATGCCGGAAGGTGAGGACTATAGTGGCCCGGGCTTGCTGTGGAAGGCCTTTGAGGAGAGGGACTTTGGATGTCCTGCAGAGTTTCGGTGATGGGAAATCCAGGACACCAGGGAAGCCCTACTGGGTCTCCCCAAAGCGGATGACTTGGGGTCAGACCTGATTCATCTGGTCGGAATGGAGTGGAAACTGGAGCAGGACTACCAACGCCTGCTCTGCTCCATTCCACCCCAATCTACCCTGCAAGCAGAGCCGGAGTCCTGGGTGGCAGATCCAGACCCACAACCCTTCAGTTGGAGAGACAGTACAGACTGGTGGTACTGGGAAGACCCACCGATGGCAGGTGGAGATGGGACCGAGGTCTCTCTACCGGCCCTACAGGGAGGCTGGGCAGCCGGTCCAGGTCCCCAGCTACAGCAGGAGTTACAGGGAGCCGAAGGTGTCGTCCTTCCTTCCAAGCAGCAGTGTACCTTCCAGGGAGAGGAGACAAATATTCCTTCTCCCCAACCACAGGGAGACAACAGCCCTGACCCCAATGGTGCAGATGGGACCGCGGTCTCTGCACCAGACCTACAGGGATGCTGGGCGGCCGGTCCAGATCCCCAACCTACCCCAGAGGAATACCAGGGGGAGGAGGTAAGTGATTCATCCTCTCTACAGCAGACCCCCAACCAGGTTCTGGGGGTAGTATTCACCAACCCCAACCCAGCAGAAGAGCTGGCAACAGGGCAGAGTGCTACCAACCTCTGCCCAGCACCTGCAAAAGCTACAGTCCCCATTTGTACACCCCAGGGATGCTGGACAGTCGGCCCAGATCCCCAAAAGCCGGACAAAGTGAGCCCCACCACCCTGTCTTCTCTCCAGCGGCTGAAAGGACTCCCAGGAGAAGGGCCAGTCCACACTTATCCACAGCAGCGGGTATGTTCTATGAGAGAGGCAGAGGTTGGCTGGGTGAGTAACACTGTTTTCCCGACAATTTGTTTGGGGTACTGGGTGGGTGCAGACATTGGGAGGGCCCATGAAACACAGCCTACCTTAGAGAGGTTGGAAAGTTCTTCTCTCAGCCTACTGGGCTCCTCTAATGTCTAAATCACCCTGTGTCTTTTAGGGACACAGGGTGCCCAAGAAGCCCAGTCTGGCCTGCCCAAACCAGACTTTCACAGACTAATTGGCTATGAGAGCTCCATGCGCCTTGCCAAGACACACTTACAAACTATGTGGAACTTTGTCAAGGAAGCTGCCATGATGGATTAACTCTTTGGGACTTGTTACCTGACTAACTCAGGCACAGACCGATTGTAGGTCTGGTACCTGAATTAGTCTACCTTTTGGGGGGAAGATATGTGACGGTGTTCACCGTCACTGGAATTTAAAGACAGATAAGTAATGGTTTGGATTGCTTCATATTTACCAGCAATATCTCCATATAGAAATATTAAGATTTATTCCCATTTGCCATGAAATCTGTAATTCCTAAATGCTGTGTATTTTACATATCTTTCAATGTCAGCAAGGTTTTTCTTTTGTTTGTGTATTGGGAGGGAATGTGGATTGCCCTGTCTCATTGTAAGTGCTAATGACCTCCCATTTTTCTGTGTCTGGCTATTGTGTACATTGATTGTCCCCTGGGGGTTTCTGTCTCATTACACTTAACAGTCCTTCTGGTCAAGCTATCTGACCAATCCCTGCTGACTCATTTTCAAGTCCTCATTTGCATGGCTAAGGAGGACCTGAAGGAGAACGGCATGTACTGTGCAATAGACCAATGGGAAAGCGGTTGTTGGGGGCAGGATGTTCCAAATTCTGTATAAAAGTGTGCTGTGTACTTTCAATAAATTGTCTTCCTGTTTGAACTTACATACAGCCTGCCTGGTGTTTGTTCTAATGGATTCCGAACGGCACATAGCTGTAGTTCGGATCCCGGAGCCTTGGTTGACCGAACCATCAGACGTTGCGATCTGCAAGCTGACTCACTAGAAACAGAGGAGTGTCGGGAGAGCGGAAGCGAGCGAGCAAGGGTCTTGTCACACCATCCTTCTACTATCAAATACAAAATAAACCCTTTTCCTAACATTCCATTTTATAATCTGTTGTCATTAGACCTCATTATACAGGCTATTGGCAAGAAGAGGCGCTACAGTGCCAGTAATTGTCAGAAATTGTATTTTCTTTTACTTAATATAAACCATACATGTGATTCTTGTGGCCTTGAAAATGTTATTGTTTCCTGGTAGAGTAGTTTTTTCAAACTGACCTATGTTTCTTTTTCAGAAACTGTTGGAACTTATCAAACTCCATCAAAAATCAGAGCCCATTTTCTTCTTTTCCAATTTTAATTATGAGGAGAAGGGAACAGAACTGTGTACTAGAGCCATCCCAGACCATGATGTAAGTAACCTATATTGCGTGTTATAACTGCACATAAAACAGGATCTTAATACAGTATTTTGTTTGGTAACCTGTTTGGCTGAATACGTTTTTTCTAAGGGAGGATAATAACCACAGTTTTTTTTTTTTTTTTTAATACCATCTGTGTCTCATTGGGGAGATTTCCCTTCACTTCCTGTTCCATAGCCAAAACAGGAAGTGAGAGGGAATCCCTTGGGGCCCCCCAGATCACTAAAACGAGTGTGTGCCCTTTGGAAGATTTCCTTTCTATTACTTTTCTGGGGACAACCCAAAATTTGTATTTTTTTTTTTTTAACTTTCAATAATAATGGTAAACATGACAAATAGAAAGTGCGAATCTCCCTAACATGGATACAGACAGCAATAAAAACCTAATAGGTGTTCTAACCCATCCCCACTCTATACAGAACTAGAAGAAAAAAGTTGTCCCTTTTAGTTATATTTAGTTATATTTTAACATTAATGACAATTTGGGTAGTTTAAATGAACGTTAGTAGATTAATTCAGTACACAGTCTTGTTAAAATAAGTTTGTTTATAATTGACCAATTAATTAAATGACTGTAGCTGTCACCGGAGGACAATTTAGCTGTTAAATCTGAGAATGAAGAAACATTTCATGAAAACACTGATGATCCCGAAGGCTGTTATGAAAGTGATGGCTTCAGAGCTTTCCGGTGGAAAAAGAAGAAGGCAAAGAATAAGAAATGTATGTATTTCATAGAAAATGGTTGCATTACATTAAATCAAATAACAAATGACAAGAATATTTGAATTTTTTTTTTTTTTTTTATATAAAAAAAATGAAAACCCCCTTTACTTCTCTTTATATTTCTTGGTTAGCCAAAGATGGTTCTAGCAATGCGCTAGAAGACACATCTGCTCACAATATGAGTGCCAATCTATTAAGCAGTGAAGACCATGTACCACCTACGGACACTGCTCATCACAATACTGACAGGAATAAACTAGGATTTATTAAGGTATGAACTCTGGATTTTTTCTTATATACTACAGGGAAGAAGGAGGGGGTTGTGGTAGAAGATTTGGCTAAACTGGAGCTGGGCTTTAATACCAGTGCAAGGCATTCACAGGTTGCAGCTTGTTCCTAAATTGCTCAATTTGGGAAATGTATTTATAAAGTGTGGTGGAAGCAATGGTATTGCAATGTACTTTTAGGTTTCCTTTTAATTGGCCTGGAACAACCACAGATACTTTGATTTATATTTTGCATAAAAGTGACTTCAAAAGTGCTAAACAATCAACTTTGTATATTAGAAAAAAACTTTCAAGTTTTATTTCATAATTAAATCACACAGCATATAGGCAACCAGGGGTGACCCTTAGTTCCTTAGCAATCCTCAGGGTAGGTGTCTCCTCATTTCTGTCCTGTACCAGTGATACAGATACAGTTGTCATCTTACCTATTTGTAAGCTGTTTGTACGGGTGCTGACATAATCTTGAATTTATTATATACAGGTAACACAAAATTACTCTACAAACTCCAGTAGAGATCCCTTAAGTGTTCCAGCAGATGAACCGAGTATGAATTATTTGAAGGATTACACATCAAAAGCAGTTCCATATTCAAAAGAAGAGAAAAATTCACAAAGAGAGAAGCTAGAAGAGCAGTTTCTGGACGCTATTTATCACTTAGCTGATGAGTTATTTTCAGGTATGTTATCTTTATCACGGGACATGTAATACAATTGTCAAGATATCTCTCCCCAATGCCCCATCTGAGCTGTGAATGCTGGAAAACAGTGTAGAGATGTAGAATTTTGCATTTTGCCACAGTTCTGCACAATACATAGCGATTTCGAATGGCTTGCTTGGGGCAGTGTGGAAAGCGTATGCTTAGTGCATCTGGTACTTGACCATTCCCACTAATTACGAGTGTGACGAGTGTGCATGCACATCCTTTTTTCACAGAAGTTGGTGTGGGGATTTTCTTGCCATCATTTTATATGTGGACTCTTATGTGACCTTTTGATAGAGACTTTTGAATATTAAGTTAGGGATGCACCCTCTCTGTATTGTTGACTCACAAATTAGGTGCATAGTAGCAGCAGGGACTATTCCTCTTCTCTGTGTAAAAGATAACAAAAAAATTATAGAGAATTTTGATTCTTTAAAAAATCTTAGCATACAATGACAATTATGTTTGTACAACGATAATGCTCATTATTGTTGTTAAATAATACACTGCTTGATTGTGCTTTTTTTTAATAGGCCCCAAGAGCTGTTAGCCCATTATGGCAGACTTACCTGTCAAACGATCCTCTCCAGCTCTACGCTGTCCATGTTTGCACTAGTTATGGGAGCTTCCATCTCCTGGTCGTCCTTCCAGATTTGCAACTGTTCAACTTCAGCCAGGTTGGCTGGGCTATTATGACGTCATTTCCATACGCATTCATGGCACAGCACAGATCAGTGTACATTAACGCTGACAGGCAGGGAGAAGCAAGTATGACCAAAGAGACCAATGGGGTCTCTTCTGTCATAAAGATTCTATCTGTCAGAGTTTAGTTTTTTTGGTAAATTTCCACATTCAATTTACAGTAATTTAGCAGTAACCATGTTCTTGATTTCTAGCATCACTTAAAACTATCAGGCTGTTTCAGGCAGTCAGAGGCACTCATCTAATGGAAGATCTACCTGCAAGTAGAAACCAGTCCTTTATTCTTCTAAGAACAAGTGGGAAAAGTCTAAGTACTACTCAAATGCCACCATCTCTGGTACACCATTGACCTATTTAAGGAAGGACTAATATCTTAACGTGTACTATTAATGAGCAGAGCTCTGCCAATCTATGAGCAGCCTATATATCTATAAAACAGCAAAGGTGATCTGATCAGGTTTACTCTGTGTCACAAACTGTATGTAGAGAAGGAGAATAACCTGCTCAGTAGTATGTGACCTGTATGGCCTGATCTCAAGATCAGCTTGAATAGATTATTTTACTTGCAAACATTGAGCCCTGTATGCCCATCCTTAGTCTGAGAATGACATGATTACTCAACACATCACAAGTGTGAGACTATTAGAAGCAATGTGTTAACATTTTTCTGGTATATACCTTTTGTAGAAAAAAGTGACAATTAAATATCTTATATTATAGGTGGTAAATTCGTATTCAGATTGCTTCAGCGTACCTGGTAAGTAGAAATGTGGACATTACTACATATGACAAAATTTGCCACAGTGTCTATTATCAGCACTGATCAGGAGATAGGGTGGTCTTATAGCCTGACACTTCTGCACTATTAAAGCAAAAGAATGAAAGTTAATAATAAAATATCCAGTCATTATGAAAGGTAGGTCACACTATTATATAACATCAAGACTAAAGATTCAGATTATTAGATGCCAATCAGTGACTGGTTCCTTTTAAAATGTGATATTATCATTATATGGTATATATATATAGAGCCGACAGTTTACGCAGCGCTTTACAACTTGAGGGTAGACAGTACAAATACAATACACTTCAATACAGAAGGAATCAGAAGACCCTGCTCGTTAGAGCTTACAATCTAAGAGGATATGAGCTAGGTCAATGTTTCCTAAACTATGGCTCAAGTCACAGATGTTTGTGATGGGTTGCTACATGACTGTCTAGCCAGGTTTGTACAAGCACAAAATCAGTAGCAAGTGATAAAGCATACTGAATATACAGTAATTGGCAACACAGATACATATAGGAAACTGAAAGTGATTGTAAACATTCAGGATTTTTTTATTTTAAATAGAAAACTTGTCATACTTACCTGCTTTGTGCAGTGGTTTTGCACAGAGCAGCCCTGAAACTCCACTTTTCGGGTCGCCAGTCGGTGCTCCTGGCTCCTTCCCCCTATTGAGTGCCCCTATAGCAAGCCACTTGCTGTTGGGGTACTCGTACATGCTTGCTCCTGAGCCAATTCTGTGTGTCCATTGACACACAGAGCCTGCTCAGCCTCACTCCCCTCTCTCTCCTCACTGGCTGTGCTTGACAGCAGCAGGAGCCAGTGGCTCCCACTACTGCCTCTCTCTCCAATAAAGAGAGAGAGTCAAATGAGGTCCTGCTCTTGTGCACATCGCTGGATTGGGCTCATGTACATATCTGGGGGCGAGGGGAGCTGAATAGGAAAGGTTTTTTCTCTTTCATTCATTGACAGACACAGCTCTTTATCTTCTTGACCATTGGGTTATACTGCCCCCTACAGGGGTAGGACACTAGGCAGGAAAAAGCTTGACTACGCCTATGGGGCAGTCCCAGGGGGTATACTCCCACTCTCAGCTATAGACACTCAGTTTTTTTCTGCCTAGTCAGGAGTAAGGACCTATTTCCTTGCGAGGATCTCTGGTCCTGGCAATTTTTTTCCTTTTAAATGAAATGTTTACCTATCTTTGTTATTTTGTTCCTGTCTACAATCAACTGCTGGATTGGGTGACGGACTGGATAGTCTAGATCTAGAGGGTCCCCCCTGTCTGACCAGTGAGGGCGCGCAGGCCTCAGCTCCGGGTTTGTTCAGCCACAACATAGCCCCACTGGACAGGGGCTGGCCTGCAAGTTAAACGTCTTCCAAGGGCGCATATGACCTGGCCTTCCTTCTGGCCGACAGCCACCCACATTCCGATGGAGCGGTGGTCTGTCAGGAGCGTTGCCCACCCTGTTCCTGGTGTGGTAGGTAGCTGTCCCCCCTCTTCCCCTGGAGGGTTTTGGGGTGGATGTAGGCCCCTCCCTGGGACGGTGGGACCCCCGGGTTCCCCTTCTCCCCCCAGCCCCTCTAAAATTTCGGTGGTCACAGTTGGTCTTCCAGCCCCCCTCCCCCCCTCCCTGGGTAAGGTTTTGAGCTGGCTGTTGCCACATGCTTTTAAGGGGGGCTTGTTGGAGTTGCTGCTGACCAGGTTTTTCCTGGTGCCCAACTAGGGAAGGGATGTCCTCTGGGCTCCCTGCTGCATTTGTTGAGCTGGATGAGCGGATGGTTTAACATACAAGGGTCCGCGCCTCCATCCAAGAATTTAGGCTGCGGCTTTGCGGCCTACTGGTCGGGAGCTTTGTGGGGTGGCCCCAGTGAGGGTGGCTGAAGCCATTACCCTCCATTTGGGCATCCACCCTCCCCTCCGCTACCCCTGGGTGGTCGGCTCTGCTGGGGCTTGTGCCCAAGCGGCTGGGCATCCTCAAAAATTTAGGCCGCAGCTTGCCGCCTACTAGTCTATGCGGCCGAGTGGGGTACCTCCGTAGGGGGGGGCAGCTCCAGTGTGGTTTGCTGAAGCCCCCTGCCTGGCTGGGATCCATGCCTTTGTGGCTTGACCTCCACCAAAGTTTAGGCCGCAGCCTACTAGGCCATGCAGCCAGCTTGGCGACTTCCTTGGAGGGGTAACACTGGGGGCGGTTTATTTATTTTATGGCAACCATGCCGTCTTTGTATGGGGCACATGCCCCTTTTTAGCGCTGCAGGCCCATCAGGATACCCTACCTGCGCATCCATTTTAAAGGGGCTATTTCTTATTATGCGGGCCGCTATGGGGGGGTTTGGATGGCTACCCCCCCTTGTTTTTTTACAGGGTCCAGTAGGTGGTCCATTCATGGGCCCTTGGTCGGCGTCCCCTTTGCAGGATTGCAGTCAGCGGCCCTCCCCTGATTGTTATGTTTTCTGGGTGAGCTTATTATGTAGTGCCCCCTGCCCTCCCCGCCTCATCTGTCTCATCGGATCCTGAATCTGTTTTGACCACCGCAGCCGCGAGTCACCCGACTGGGTCTGCTGTCCACGCAACCTGAGTGCTTAGATAGTGGGGATGATTCCTCTGCTTCTCTAGCTGCTCATGGAAAGGCACTGGTGGATGCACCGATTGTGTCAGTACGTGAAACTTTAAAAATGGAGGATGCAGCTGATCCTGTGTCGGAGGCACCAGTCCCTTTTTTCACCCACAGGCCCTTCAAAGTGGTGAGGGTGTTCCCCTTTTCCGCTTACTTTGCCAACATTGTCACAAAACAGTGGGGTTGTCCAAAACGCACTCTTGTGGTCCCTAAGTATTTTGTGATGTGGTATCCTTATGAGGATTCCCTGCCTAAAAAGTGGACAGTCCCACCTGTATTAGACTCACTGGTATACAGGTACATCCAATTCTGGACCTCAAGGCGCTAAACTGCTTTGTGTGGGTACAGAAGTCCAGAATAGAGTCCATTTGCACGTTAGTTGCGTCCCTACATCAGGGGGATTTCCTCAGTTTTGCCCTGGGCGAGGAGCATTATCAGTTTGTTGCGTTACCCCTTGGTCTCGCCTCCGCTCCTCGGGTCTTAACAAAAGTGGTGGTGGTTCACAGAAATAAGTTGGTTCTTCGTCCCTGTCCGCCGTTCCTTTCAAAGGTCGTCTCTGATTTTCATTTGAATGAAGACACTGTTTTGCCTTTCCTATGTCCCAGGCCTAAACATCCTAAGGAAATTGCTTTGCATTCCCTGGATGTGGTTTGGGCAATCAGGGTGTACCTGGTAGCTACGGAGTCTTTTAGGAAGTCAGACTCACTATTTGTACTCATGGATGGACCTCGGAAAGGGTTAACTGCTTGTGCTGCGACCATTTCCAGATGGATCAGACAGACGGTTATTCTGGCCTATTCCATTAGGGGTCAGGTTCCTCCACTCCCTGTTAAGGCACACTCTACTCGGGCACTTAGTGCCTCCTGGGCCTTCCGTCATCAGGCGTCAGTACTGCAGGTTTGCAAGGCGGCCACCTGGTCGTTAGTGATGTACCGAACGGTTCGCCGGTGAACGGTTCCCGGCGAACTTCGCATGTTCACGTTCGCCGCTGCGGGCGAACATATGCGATGTTCGGTCCGCCTCCTATACATCATCATTGAGGCAAACTTTGACCCTGAATCTCACAGTTTGCAGACACATTCCAGGCCAATCAGCATACCTCCCTCCCACACCCTCCCACCTCCTATAAATAAGCAAGGGCAGCATCCATCTTAGATCATTTCTGTGTTACTGAGAGCAGGGAAAGTGCTGCTGCTGCTGCTGTTATAGCTAGGGACAGTTAGTCAGTGTTCCCGGTCTTGTTAGCCAGTGTTCTTGGTACACTCCTGCTGTAAGGACAGCACCCCAAAAAGCCCTTCCTAGGGCTGGTATTTGAGGGTTTTTTTGGATATATATATATATATCTATTGTCCCCAAAAGCCCTTTTGAGGGCTGGTATTTGTGTAATTTTTTTTGTTCTGTGATATATATATATATATATATATCTATTGTCCCCAAAAGCCCTTTTGAGGGCTGGTATTTGAGCATTTTATATATATATATATATATATTGTGCACTGCAGTTACCTGCCTGCTGTGTGTGAGAGGCCACAGACCCACCACAGACTGTACTGTGTGCACACCACACTCATTTCGGGTGGCACAGGCACAGTACCTTGCATTTTAAAAAATATTTTTTCTTTTCCTCTGTCATAATTGCAGTGAGTGCTGTCAGGTCCACAGAGTGTACTGTACCCACTGCAGTGCACTGCCCACCACTGATATATATACGGTGGCACAGCATCTTGTTGCAAATTGAAAAAAAAAAAAAAATATATTTTTGCAGTTGCCTGGGCTGCCAGTGACTGTCAGGTCCACAGAGTGTACTGTGCCCACTGCAGTGCCACTGCGTGCCCACCCACCACTGATATATATACGGTGGCACAGCAGCTTGCAAATTAAAAATATATATATTTTTTTTATAATTGCAGTTGCCTGGGTGCCAGTGACTGTCAGGTCCACAGAGTGTACTGTGCCCACTGCAGTGCCACTGCCCACCCACCACTGATATATACGGTGGCAGGCATGACTTTTTTTGGATTAGTGTCTGGGGGGGTCTAAAAAGTGTACCTGTGAAGTTTCAGCTCGGTAGCATGTCCAGAACCAGAAAAAAAGATCATATAGGTGTAAAAGGGGTTCCCACCATCCCTGCTCTACTGAAAAATTATCTTTTTTTCTGGTTCTGGACATGCTACAGAGCTGAAACTTCACAGGTACACTTTTTAGACCCCCTAGACACGAAATCACACAAAAAAGTTCTTAAAAATTGTCATTTTTGATAGAGAGCCAATTATTGGAAAAATTAAAAAAAAAAAAAAAAAACTTTTCTTTGGATTTATTGTCTGGGGGGTATAAAAAGTGTACCTGTGAAGTTTCAGCTCTGTAGCATGTCCAGAACCAGAAAAAAAATGGGGTTAGGGTTAGGGTTAGGGTCAGGGCTAAGGTTAGGGTTATTTTTAGTGCTTAGGGTTAGAGGTAGAGGGGTAGGGGTAGGGCTACTAACTCTAACCCTAAGTATCTCACCGTAACCCTAACCCTAGCCCCTAACACTAAACCTAACCCTCTAGCCCTAACCCTCTAAGCCTAGCCATAAAAATAACCCTAGCCCTAACTCTAACCCTAGCCCTAAGCCTAACCCTAGCCCTAACCCTAATTCGGAATTTTTTCTGGTTCCGGACATGCTACAGAGCTGAAACTTCACAGGTACACTTTTTAGACCCCCCAGATGCTTAATCCAAAGAAATTTTTTATTTTTTTTAATTTTTTTTTTAATTTTTCCAATAATTGGCTCTCTATCAAAAAATTACAATTTTTAAGAACTTTTTTTTGTGTGATTCAGTGTCTGGGGGTCTAAAAAGTGTACCTGTGAAGTTTCAGCTCTGTAGCATGTCCAGAATCAGAAAAAAATTAGAATTAGGGCTAGGGTTAGGGTTATTTTTAGTGCTTAGGGTTAGACGGTTAGGGTTAGAGGCGTAGGGGTAGGGTTACTAACTCTAACCCTAAGTATCTCACTGTAACCCTAACCCTAGCCCCTAACACTAAACCTAACCCTAACACTTAAAGCCCAGTTCCTGTCCCATTTTGGTCGGTTCTGGTCTGTTTGCGGTTGTTTGCGGTGCGTTAAACGGGGAGTTTGGTCTGTCACTGTGAAGCGGGCGTAACCCAGAGGCGTAACTAGAGCCTTCAGGGCCCCGATGCAAGAAACCATGAAGGGCCCCCCCAGATCCCTGGCCGGGGCCCTTCCCTTCAAGCCCAGGGCTCTTCCCACTAATCCTGGGGCTCTTTACTCTCGTTGCATGGCCTTTTATTACGGTCCCGCAGCAGGATCCTTTCACAAGTTCTGCAGTGTGCTCCCTTCCTGCAATCTTGGGGCCTCCCCACAGTGGTGCAATGCCAGGGCCCGGTCGCAAGTGTGACTTTTGCAATCCTGGAAGTTCACCCACTGGTTTGCTACTGGGCCCCCTGGAGCATGGGGCCCGGTAGCAATCGCAACCCCTGCAACCCCTGTAGTTACGCCCCTGGCGTAACCCTTACACTACCTGATCGATACAACATCATACCTGATCGTATACACACACTGGATGTTTTAAAGCACGTTATTCCAAACAATTTAGGAATGTTAGGTGATTTATGCCCTTTATGGAATAAAACCCGACTCTGCGTCAACTACGTAATTTTCTATGGGAGTTTTGCCATGGATCCCCCTCCGGCATGCCACAGTCCAGGTGTTTGTCCCCTTAAAAACAACTTTTCCATTACTATTGTGGCCAGAAAGAGTCCCTGTGGGTTTTAAAATTCGCCTGCCTATTAAAGTCTATGGCGGTTCGCAATGTTCGCCGGTTCGCGAACATTCGCTGATGTTCGCCGTTCGCGAACGGCGAATTTTATGTTCGCTAAATCACTACTGGTCGTCTGTGCACAATTTTACAAAGTTTTATAAGGTGGTTGTGTTAGCATCTGCGGATACTTCTTTTGGCCGCAAGGCTGTGCAGGCTGCTGTTTAGATGACCTTGTCCTCCTTGAGGGTGTATTGTTTTTTTCAAGTGAGCTCCAGTTGTTTATGGTTGAGCTCCATGTTACCTGGTTGGCTACGGTTTAGCATTGGGTTTTTTTTTTGCTGTTCCCATCCCTCATGTTTAGCACTGCTTTGGGATGTGCCAATGGTCAAAAAGATAAAGAGCTGTGTCCGTCAATGAACGAAAGAGAAAATGGGATTTTTGACTTACCGTAAAAAACAATTTCTCTGATGTTTATTGAGGGACACTGCACCCACCCCTCTGTGGAGTTGGCTTTCTTCTGACACTGCTTGTAAAAAACTGAGTGCCTATAGCTGATAGTGGGAGTTTACTCCCTGAGACTGCCCCATAGGCGTAGTCAAGCTTTTACCTGCCTAGTGTCCTACTCCTGTAGGGGGCAGTATAACCCAATGGTCAAGAAAATAAAGAGCTGTGTCCATCAATGAACATCAGAGAAATGGATTTTACGGTAAGTCAAAAATCCCATTTTACCTTAATGCATAGAATGCATTAAGGTCAAAAACCTTCTGCCTTTAGAACCACTTGCAGGGCAAGTGAAGCGGAGCAGAGGGAATTGCAGTTAGTCTAAGCTCTGCTGATATCAAGTCAAATTCAAGTATTTACACTGCTTGCATAAAATAATCCTGATGTATCATGAATAGGGTTGAGCGGACACCTAGATGTCCGTGTTCGACGGGTTCGGCCGAACTTTAAAAAAAAGTCCGGGTCCGTGTCCCGGACTTTTACCGAACTTTTCCCGGACACCGAACCCCATTGAAGTCAATGGGGACCCGAACTTTAAGGCACTAAAATGGCTCTAAAACACCAAAGGAAAGGGCTAGAGTGCTGCAAATGGCAGCAAAACGTAATTAAGAGCATGGCAAGTGCTCTGCAAACAAATGTGGATAGGGAAATAACTTAAAACAACAAAAAAAACAGAAAAATAAAACAATGTTCTTCTTCATCTCTGAAGGACGAGGCCCATATGGAGTAGGAGGGAGGTTGAGGTGGTGGTGGATGTGGCGGTGACATAGGCATGCGCACAGGGTGTGAAGGGTGTGCCTGGGCACACCCTTTATCACCTAGGGCACATAGCATTGCCAGTGAGGAGATGGGAAAGATCTCCCTCGGACCTGCTCTGCTCTATTTCTCTTTGCCTACAGGTACATGGCCCCGATACATTACTCTCCCTGCTGGCAAACACATGCATGTGTATTTCAACTTTGGGGTGCACACCTTAATGCAATAGGCTGCGCACACCTATGGTCGGTGTAGGTGGAAGCGGCGGTGGAGGAGGACCAGGGCCGGATTAAGAGCATCATGGGCTTGGTGCTGAGGATTTTGAAGGGCCTTAAGGGCCGTGCCTTGCGATGCACCCAGAGGAGGAAGGGTGCAGCCATGCATGCCTAATTCAACATGGGATGCTGTCTCTGAAGCCCATAAACACATCCATGCATCGGCAACTGTCCCTCCTTGTCCGGCCTTCGCGCTGTGTGTGGAGGTTCTGAGGGTGCTGCCTGGGGAAGCGAGCATAGAAGCCAGACTTCTGTGTTTACAAGTGACAGAAGAGCGGTAACAGTGAATATGGCCAACCCGGGGCCTATATAAAAGGTAGGGGCCTGGAGCTGCAGCTCCAATAGCCCCTACGTTAATCTGGCCCTGAGGAGGAGGACGAGTTAGCCAACACTGCTTCTTTTCACAAATTTTAAATGAGGGTACACCCCAAAAGAGTGAGAAAGAGCAAAAATGGAACAATGGGTGGGTAAGGTCGGTATCCATTGCTATTCTGCATAAGGTACGGAAAAGTCCCGTGGGATCCATGCCTGGTTCATTTTAATGAACGTGAGCTTGTCCACATTGTCTCTGGGCAGGCGGCTGCGCTTGTCTGTTATAACGCCCCCAGCCATGCTAATTACCCGTTCAGATAATACACTGGCTGCAGGGCACGCCAGCACCTCCAAGGCGTAAAGGGCAAGCTCAGGCCATGTGCCCAATTTGGAGACCCAGAAGTTGAAGGGGGCAGACCCCTCATTCACTACATGTAGGCGTGTGCACACATACTGCTCCACCATGTTGGTAAAATGCTGCCTCCTGCTAAGACGTTCCATCTGAGCTGCTGGTGCTGCTGTTTGTTGTGGCGTGCTGACAAAGCTTTTCCACATTTCGGCCATGCTAACCCTGCCTTCTGAGGTGCTGGCGGTGCCCTGGTTGCGTTGGCGACCTCCTCCTCCTCTGCCTTGTGCTTCCACTGCGGCCCCGCTGTCAGATGGGAATGCCAGCAGCATGGCGTCTACCAGCGTGCGCTTGTACTCGCGCATCTTGCGATCGCGCTTCAGTGAGTGAATTAAGGACGGTACGTTGTCCTTGTAACGGGGATCCAGCAGCGTGGCCACCCAGTAATCAGCACAAGTTAGAATGTGGGCAACTCGGCGGTCGTTGTGGAGACACTGCAGCATGTAATCGCTCATGTGTGCCAGGCTGCCCAGAGGCAACGAAAGGCTGTCCTCTGTGGGAGGTGTATCGTCCGTGTCCTCTGTATCCCCCCAGCCACGCACCAGTGATGGCCATGAGCTGGCCTGGGTGCCACCCTGCTGTGAACATGGTTCCATCTCCTCCTCCAGCTCCTCCTCATCCTCCTCATCCTCCAGAACTGTGCCCCTGCTGGACAATTGTGTCCCTGGCGTTTGTGTGTGCAGGAAGGCACCCTCGGAGCCCCTTGCAAATGACTGCCCTGAAAGCCTTGGAAATGTTACCTCTTCATCCTCCTCCTCCTCCTCATCCTGTGCCACATCCTCTTCCATCATCGCCCGAATTGTTTTTTCAAGGAGGCATAGAAGTGGGATAGTTAAGCTGAGAACGGCGTCATTGCCACTGGCCATGTTGGTGGAGTACTCAAAACAGCGCAACAAGGCACACAGGTCTCACATGGAGGCCCAGTTATTGGTGGTGAAGTGGTGCTGTTCCGCAGAGCGACTCACGCGTGCGTGCTGCAGCTGAAACTCCACTATGGCCTGCTGCTGCTCGCACAGTCTTTCCAGCATGTGCAAGGTGGAGTTCCACCTTGTGGGCACGTCACATATGAGGCGGTGAGCGGGAAGGCCGAAGTTACGCTGCAGCGCTGCCAGGCGAGCAGCAGCAGGGAGAGAACGCCGAAAGTGCGCACAAACGGCCCGCACTTTCTGCAGCAGCTCTGACATATCGGGTAGTTTTTAAGGAACCTCTGCACCACCAAATTCAGCACATGCGCCAGGCAAGGGATGTGCGTCAAACCGGCTAGGCCCAGAGCTGCTATGAGATTTCGCCCAGGCCGGGCTTGAGGCTCGCTGGCAGCAACCACTCATTTGTCTGCTGTTCCATGCTCCTCCACAACTCCTGCGCGGTGTGTGGTTTGTCCCCCAAACAGGCAAGTTGTAAAACTGCCTGCTGTCGTTTACCCCTGGCCGTGCTGAAGTTGGTGGTGAAGGTGTTATGCTGTCCGGGTGAGGAGGCGGTAGAGGATGAGGAAGCGGAGTAGGAGGAGTTAGGAACAGGAGGCAAACTGAAGCGCCCTGCAATCCTCGGTGGTGGAAGGACATGCGCCAAATTGCTATCCGCCTCAGGCCCATCTGCCACTGCATTTACCCAGTGTGCCGTTAGGGAGATATAACGCCCCTGACCGTGCTTACTGGTCCACGTATCGGTAGTTAGGTGGACCTTGGCACAGATGGCGTTGCGCAGTGCACACCTGATTTTTTTCCCCCACTTGGTTGTGCAGGGAAGGGATGGCTTGCCTGGAAAAGTAGTGGCGGCTGGGCACGACGTACTGTGGGACAGCCACCGACATAAGGTTTTTAAAACTGTGCGTCTCCACCAGACGGAATGACAGCATTTTAAAGGCCAATAATTTTGAAATGCTGGCATTCAGGGCCAGGGATCGCGGGTGGGTAGGGGGGTACTTCCTCTTCATCTCAAGTGTTTGGGAGATGGAAAGCTGAACGCTTCCACGGGACATTGTGGAGATGGTTGTTGGTGACCCAGGTGGTGGTGTTGCTGACAGATCGTCTGTTTGCGGGGTGGCAGGTGCTGGTATCACTACAGATGTGGCTGGAGCGGCCGAGACTGCAGCAGAAGAGGAAGCAGGATGAGCCAGAGACGTTTCTTGGTTTTGAAGGTGTGTACTCCACTGCAGCTCGTGCTTTGCACTTAGATGCCTGATCATGCAGGTTGTGCTCAGGTTGAGAAGGTTTATGCCTCGCTTCAAGCTCTGATTGCACAGGGTGCAAACCACTCGTGTCCTGTCATCAGCACATTTTCTAAAGAACTTCCACGCTAGAGAACTCCTTTGAGCTGACTTTGGTGCGCTCGTTCCCTTGCTGCATTGGGCAGTAGCGGGCGTAGTGTCTAGGGCACGGCCGCTCCGCTTCTGCACCCTGCTCCCTCTTCTGCTGTGCTGGTGGCTCTGTGCGACCACCGCCTCTTCCTCCAAACTACTCAGGTCACCTGCATGACGTTCATTCCATGTGGGGTCGAGGACCTCATCGTCCTCCACATCATCTTCCACCCAGTCTTCACCCCTGCCCTCCTTGTCGGTCTCCACAATGCTGAACGCCGCAGCAGTTGGCACCTGCGTTTCGTCATCATCGGAGACGTGCTGCGATGATCCTTGCATGTACTCATCTTGAGAAATAAGTGGTTGGGCATCGCTGCACTCAATCTCTTCCACTTCTGGGGCAGGGCTAGGTGGATGGCCCTGGGAAACCCTGCTGACAGAGTCATCAAAAAGAAGAAGAGATTGCTGTATGGCTTGGGGCTCAGACTGCTTGCCTGATTTGCAAGGGGGTGAGGTGAAAGACGGTTGGACATCGGCTGCAGGTGCCAACTGTGACCTTTCTGCAGTAGACTGGGTGGGAGACAATGTGAAGGAACTGGAGGCACTGTCAGCAGCAAACCAATCTACTATCGCCTCCACTTGTTCTGGCCTCATCACTTCTAGGGGCGTATGATGCCCTACCAAATACTGATGCAGGTTCTGTCGCCTACTCACACTTGAGGAAGGTGTTTCACTTGTGCGTGTAGCTGGCACAGATCGACCACGTCCTCTCCTTGCAACAGGAGCTCTACCAGCAGCACCACGACCCAGGCCACGGCCCTTATTTGACGGTCTCCTCATATTTCTGTAATTTAAGATCTTGCCCTAGAAAGGTTTTTATTGAATAGCGGAATAGGAAATATGATCCAAAAAAGTGTATGTATCTCGCACGTACAAAACCACACTAGGCCCCAATTACTATTGTTTCTACCCCTAAAAGGATGGATGAGGAGTAGGAGGAGTATGGAACAGACAGCACCCTCAAATCTTCAGAAGTATGAGATGAACCCCAAAAACTTGGAAAGGTGGATCTCACACGTACCGACACAGACTATCACGCAATTTAATTGATCCCCAAAGGTTTTAATTGAATAGCGGAATAGAAAATATGATCAAAAAGAAAGTGTATGTATCTCACACGTACACCACCACACTAGGCCCCAATTACTATTGTTTGTACCCCTAAAAGGATGGTTGAGCAGTAGGAGGAGGAGTATGGAACAGGCAGCACCCTCAAATCTTCAGAAGTATGAGATGAACCCCAAAAACTTGGAAAGGTGGATCTCACACGTACCGACACAGACTATCACGCAATTTAATTGATCCCCAAAGGATTTAATTGAATAGCGGAATAGAAAATATGATCAAAAAGAAAGTGTATGTATCTCACACGTACACCACCACACTAGGCCCCAATTACTATTGTTTGTACCCCTAAAAGGATGGTTGAGCAGTAGGAGGAGGAGTATGGAACAGGCAGCACCCTCAAATCTTCAGAAGTATGAGATGAACCCCAAAAACTTGGAAAGGTGGATCTCACACGTACCGACACAGACTATCACGCAATTTAATTGATCCCCAAAGAATTTAATTGAATAGTGGAATAGAAAATCTGATCAAAAAGAAAGTGTATGTATCTCACACGTACACCACCACACTAGGCCCCAATTACTATTGTTTGTACCCCTAAAAGGACGGTTGAGCAGTAGGAGGAGGAGTATGGAACAGGCAGCACCCTCAAATCTTCAGAAGTATGAGATGAACCCCAAAAACTTGGAAAGGTGGATCTCACACGTACCGACACAGACTATCACGCAATTTAATTGATCCCCAAAGGTTTTAATTGAATAGCCGAATAGAAAATATGATCAAAAAGAAAGTGTATGTATCTCACACGTACACCACCACACTAGGCCCCAATTACTATTGTTTGTACCCCTAAAAGGATGGTTGAGCAGTAGGAGGAGGAGTATGGAACAGGCAGCACCCTCAAATGTTCAGAAGTATGAGATTGTGTTCACTGTACCCCACAAAGATTGTGTTCACTGCACCCCACAAAGATTGTGTTCACTGCACCTCAAAAAGGATTTTGTTCACTGCACCCCACAAAGATTGTGTTCACTGCACCCTAAAAGGATTTTGTTCACTGCACCCCAAAAAGATTGTGTTCACTGTACCCCCCAAAGATTGTGTTCACTGCACCCCACAAAGATTCTGTTCCCTGTACCCCACAAAGATTGTGTTCACTGCACCCCACAAAGGATTTTGTTCACTGCACCCCAAAAAGATTGTGTTCACTGCACCCCAAAAAGGATGTTGTTCACTGCACCCCAAAAAGGATGTTGTTCACTGCACCCCAAAAAGGATTTTGTTCACTGCACCCCAAAAAGATTGTGTTCACTGCACCCCACAAAGGATTTTGTTCACTGCACCCCAAAAAGATTGTGTTCACTGTACCCCCCAAAGATTGTGTTCACTGCACCCCCCAAAGATTGTGTTCACTGCACCCCACAAAGGATTTTGTTCACTGCACCCCAAAAAGATTGTGTTCACTGTACCCCCCAAAAATTGTGTTCACTGCACCCCTCAAAGATTGTGTTCACTGCACCCCAAAAAGGATTTTGTTCACTGCACCCCAAAAAGGATGTTCACTGCACCCCAAAAAGGATTTTGTTCACTGCACCCCACAAAGATTGTGTTCACTGCACCCCACAAAGGATTTTGTTCACTGCACCCCAAAAAGATTGTGTTCACTGCACCCCAAAAAGGATTTTGTTCACTGCATCCCAAAAAGGATGTTGTTCACTGCACCCCAAAAAGGATTTTGTTCACTCCACCCCAAAAAGATTGTGTTCACTGCACCCCACAAAGATTGTGTTCACTGCACCCCAAAAAGGATTTTGTTCACTGCACCCCAAAAAGATTGTGTTCACTGCACCCCACAAAGATTGTGTTCACTGCACCCCACAAAGGATTTTGTTCACTGCACCCCAAAAAGATTGTGTTCACTGCACCCCACAAAGATTGTGTTCACTGCACCCCACAAAGGATTTTGTTCACTGCACCCCAAAAAGATTGTGTTCACTGTACCCCCCAAAGATTGTGTTCACTGCACCCCACGAAGATTCTGTTCACTGTACCCCACAAAGATTGTGTTCACTGCACCCTAAAAGGATTTTGTTCACTGCACCCCAAAAAGGATGTTGTTCACTGCACCTCAAAAAGATTGTGTTCACTGTACCCCCCAAAGATTGTGTTCACTGCACCCCACAAAGGATTTTGTTCACTGCACCCCAAAAAGATTGTGTTCACTGTACCCCCCAAAGATTATGTTCACTGCACCCCACAAAGATTCTGTTCACTGTACCCCACAAAGATTGTGTTCACTGCACCCCACAAAGGATTTTGTTCACTGCACCCCAAAAAGATTGTGTTCACTGCACCCCAAAAAGGATTTTGTTCACTGCACCCCAAAAAGGATGTTGTTCACTGCACCCCAAAAAGGATTTTGTTCACTGCACCCCACAAAGGATTTTGTTCACTGCACCCCAAAAAGATTGTGTTCACTGCACCCCAAAAAGGATTTTGTTCACTGCACCCCAAAAAGGATGTTGTTCACTGCACCCCAAAAAGGATTTTGTTCACTCCACCCCAAAAAGATTGTGTTCACTGCACCCCACAAAGATTGTGTTCACTGCACCCCACAAAGATTGTGTTCACTGCAGCCCAAAAAGATTGTGTTCACTGCAGCTCACACACAGAAAAATGGATGTGGATCACTGACACCTGCCTATCTCCTATCCCACACCACACAGCAATATCGATTGTAGTTTGTAGAACACAGTTTCCCTAAAATTCAGCAGCAGCAGCCTCTCCCTAACAGGATTGAGAAGAGATCGTAGATCAGGATTGAGTGCAGAGTCACCCCACCCCCCACACAGCAATATCGATTGTACTTTGTAGAAGACACTGACCCTATAATTCAGCAGACTCTATCCCTAAAATGCCTACAACTCGCCCTGCCTAAACACTCCGACCTGTCCCTCAATTCTATCCGGACACAAATGGTTTTTTCCTGCCTGTCTTTCCCTAATCAGCAGCCAGCACGTTGATGTGTGCTCTGTCCCTGATCCAAGCAGCAGAATGAAGACGCTGCGGCTGCCTGGAACTTATAAAGACTTGGTCACATGCTTCAGACGGCCAATCACAGCTACTGAGACATTTGCAGGCATGGCTGGGATGGCTTAAGGCACACCAGTTAAACGATTGTTGATTGGCTGTTGAAAGCCCGCCATGAAAAGAGCACCAAAGCATGCAAAACCCGGAAATAAAACGACCGAACACGGATTTTTACCCGAACATACAGTAAAGTGTCCGTGTCCGTGTTCGGGTACAAAAAATCCAATTATTCGGTACGAACACGAATAATACAGTCCGTGTTCGCTCAACACTAATCATGAATACAGAGCTGCATTCATTTATACGTCCATATTTACCTGAAATTTTGCTTTAAATAGTGTTTGTATATGTATGGAAATTTATGTTAAAATTACATTATTTGTTCTCTGTTTTGAATAATTATCGGTTTTATTGAAGCTGAAGTTTAGGTATGGCAGTTTTTACATAGTTACATTGGTCCAGCTTGGACCATAATAAGTATGTGTGTGCCATACCTGTGGGATCCCCATGGAAGCTGGAAATTATTGTAGTAGGCACTTGGAATCAAGTAATTGCTGCCAGTATGGCTTTGCTGACCTTATCAATTCTCTTTTGGGTCGCTGTAGAGCAGTGGTAGACAACCATTGGGAGGTGGAGATCTATCTGAACAACATGAAAGAGATCAAAGATCACCAAGGTTTAGCGGCCTCATGTTAGTTTTGAGAATTTAACTAGTGTGGCCCTAACTAAATAGTAAGGAATTTTTGGCAAAATATAATAAAACAAATGTCACTGTAAATATATAAACTTAGCCTACCTTTAAAAGTGGACAGTGTTAGTCAGTAGAGCAGTGGACGATGTGTGGACAGTGTCAGTAGGGCAGTGAATGGTGTCAGTGCATTCAGAAACTAATGCATAGTAAACTTCCATCCTGAAGATCTTCCACAGCAGCCGACGGGAGAAGAGGAAAAGGAAAGCTGGCAGCACTGTAAGGAAGGGGGGGGGGCGGGGGAGCACACAGGGGGGGGGGGGGCAGGCAGCAGAAGTTAGGGGACAGGAGGATCAGTGGTGGCGAAGTTCACTGGAGCTGATCCCCAGCAACAGCTGATCCTCCATCAACAGCTGAATGCCGGCGGGAGCGAAGGAGGAGAAGCAGACTTTCAGATGCTGCAGGAGGAAAGCGGATTGGTGACACTAAACGTTGTCCCCGCTCCTGTCCAGGTGCTGAGGGCAAGAAACGGATGTGATCTACCCGTCACCTGGCCATGGTTAATGGGTAGATTACGATCGATGAGTTGCCAACCCCCATGTACAGTAGAAATTTTCCTATTTGGGGCCTATGGTAAAAATATATTAAAACACTTGAGCTAAGTGGGATGCTGGATGAAACTCTACTTTGTAGATGTTTTTCATTTTTTATCTGTTACTGCAGCTGCTAATAATTGTTTAATTACAGTGTCTTTATAATTTTTTATGCATCCCTGAGTTTTAGTATTAGAATTTTTTTTTTTAATTTATTGATTTTTTAGGATTTTGAAAAAAGCAAGTAAGGAAATATTGGCTGCCATACCTAAACTATATACAGAAGATCAGATTGTATGGTACTTAAATCAGACTAGTGGATTACTGCTAGATGATGTGTGTCCACTGCCGGTGCCTCCACAAGAACTTCCTTCAGTGGCACAGGAGACCTTGAAAAGCAAAGTGCAAAGTAAGTTCTATTTTTGAGAATTCTGAGCCTTGCTTGTGCGTCTGTATTCAAAGTTTATTTGATTAGGTAGGATATATTCATCACATTCAACCTTATTAGTCTTATATGACTTTAACACTTTAAAATAGATGGAAACCTTGTCTTATCTATTTGAACATAGATGCACATCTGTCAGCAATGATGATGTTACCTAATGCCAATATCAATAACAATAATATTAAAAACTCTTAGATTAACAAAATTGTTGGAAACAGTGCATACATGTTTCCAAAATTCTACTGGACTTGGGTTTTTGTGATCTAATACTGTATATTATCTTTATTATCTACCTAAATCATAATTTTGATTCTTGATAGTAACCATTTTAAACCTGATCTGCTCAGACTGTTTTATCCTGTCATCATGAGTGTCATTGGACAGCTGATCATAGTTTGTTTTGGGACCTTAAAGACAAATCTTTCTTTAAAACCCTGCTGAATAAATATAATTTCTAATAATATGGGGAATTCAACCCTTAAGTGGAGCCATATTTGAGGTGCTTACTAATAGGTTGAACACCCAAGTTTAGTCTTGGGTTTTGTCTAAATAACTAGTTAGTTATTGAGTCATCCTAGAAAGGTAGCTATTGCTGGGATTATATTTTAAACAAGATCTATAGTAATGGCAATGATGCAAAAGTTGGTAATTGTGGACAAACCTACGCCATACAATACTTACTGGGCTGTCTCTCTGTTTTGCCCAGGCACAGCCAATTTTGTTGGCTCCCCTACCAACAACAATGCCATATGTTAACAAAATTATAATGTAGATGTTCGCCAGCACACCAAGGATCTTCCATTTCATCCAAACATTTTTTAGTTAAAAAAGATCACATCACAAAACTGTGTAGTGCAATCTTTCGGAGTCACGCAGGACCCCTTTTTCAGGCATGTGATTATGATGCATGACCATTCACACACAGAGACGCGGAGCGGCCCTGCCCCCTTTCTCTCCTCATTGGCTCACTGGCTGTGATTAACAGCAGTCAATGGCTCTGACTGCTGTCTTAGCCAATAAGAGGGGAGAGTCCCTGGAAAGCACATTGTTGGAGAAAGATCAGGCTCAGGTAAGTATTATGGGGGGGAGGGGGGGTTGCGACAAAGAAGGTTTTTTACCCTTATGCATAGAATGCATAAAGTTAAAAAACCTTCAGCCTTTACAAACACTTTAATTTAGCTATGTACAGTAAGAATTTCCCCATTCACACGAAATAGTGGGCATGGACAAATTGCCACTGACAGCTATTGTATTAGTTTTCTTTTTTAATTTCCAATCACAAACATTTTTTTTTTCATTATTTACTTTTCCAACAGGCCAAAAGGTTTAGAGACTGAAATATCTTGCTTAATTATCCACGTACTACACAATTCTCTCAAATGACATTGGAGCTCACTGCAGTGCTTGGGAAAGCCATATGGTGCAACCAAAATTATGGACAGTATTGTGATGCTATATAATCTGTCTCTGAATGCAAAATATTTGTATCTAAGTCATTCATTTTTTTACTGACAGGTCTACTAACAAATAAATTCATAAAGTACCTGGTTGAGAGAAAGATTTTGAATAATATAAAAGCAGCTCATGAAGTGTTTCAAAACTCAAAGGCAAACAAAGAAACTCTTTTTGTAAGTAGATGCTTTTGGCTGGAAATGGTTTAGGATAAGTAAGCTTTTCTTGCAGGACGTGGTATGCGCACATTTTGCATGTCACCTATGTATAATTTGTTGATGTTGACTGGATTTTCAGACCCTTAGAAGCATGGTTGATAATTTAATCCCATATTTTTTATTATTATTTTCCACATTATTTTGAAGAGTCACCTCCATGAGTGGACCACATTTTTGCTTATTTGATTAAATCAATTTCCTTAAAGAGGTTGTAAACCCCCCTCTCTAACTTGTACATATAGGTATGCCTAAACAAAGGCTTACCTATAGGTCAGTGATGGTGAACCTATGGCATGCATGCCAC
The DNA here is from genome assembly GCF_965119305.1 of Pelophylax lessonae. Lineage (NCBI taxonomy): Eukaryota > Metazoa > Chordata > Amphibia > Anura > Ranidae > Pelophylax > Pelophylax lessonae. The sequence goes on from NC_138774.1 coordinate 148,794,943, forward strand.
GGCTGGCACGCAGAGCCATTTCTGTGGGCACGCGAGAGAGTCCATAGAGTGCCCAGGTACGGTGGCAGCGGCAGCAAACAGCGGTGTGGGAATGTATCTGCACATGGCGAGCGAGCGAGTGAGTGGGTGGCCCCGCAGCCTCCATGGGGAAAGTTAACAGGCCTGAGAGCCCAGGAGGCAGAGAAGAGCTTCACCGCCTCCTTGATGCCCGAAGAGGCGCGCAGTGGGTGCAGCATCCCCGGCACCTTCCAGAGCCTGGACTCCTCAACTTTAACAGTGAGGCCCGGGGAACTGGAAGGAACAGAGCAGAGAGCACCACCTGATCAAGGATGGAGACTGGCATGGGAGGTACAGGGCATGATCATACACAGACTACCTACAGACAAAGACTGGGACTGGGGGGCAGAACAGTGACTGCAGATAGAGACAGAGGTAGAGGTATCTCTCTCATTTCCCCCCTCACTGTCCTCTCAGCTACCCCTCTCTCTCTCAAGCCCCCCCCCTCTGTATCAAGCCCACCTCTCTCTCACCCTCCTACCTCTCTCTCAGTCCCCCCTCTCTCTCTCACCCTCCCTCTCTCTCTGCCCCCCCTCTCTATCACACCCCTCTTTCTCTCACACCCCCCTCTCTCTCTCATCCCCTCTCAACCCCCTCTCTCTCTCCTTCTCTCACCCCCCCCCCCTCACTCTCCCACTCCCCTCTCTCTCACCCCCCCTCTCTCTCTCATCCCTCTCCTCTCTCACACACCCCTCTCTCTAACACACATACACACCCCCTTTCTCTCACTCTCCTCTCTCTCCCTCTCTCACCCCCTCTCACTCTCTCTCACACCCCCCGCTCTCACTCTCTCTCACACCCCCCTCTCTTTCTCTCCAACCCCCCCCCCCTTTCTCTCCTATCCCCTCTCTCTGTCTCTTACCCCTCTCTCTCTCAGCCCCCCTCTCTCACTAATTGCAGTGTTGCCACTTAATAATAATAATAATAAGGATGGTTTTGTGTTGCAGTTTGGGCACTCAGGGTCAAAAAGGTTCACCATCACTGCTATAGGTACTGTAAATATCTCCTAAACTTGCACTGTTTAGGACATATTTACTTTGCATGCAGCCAGTGACATTACTTCTGAAGGAACGTTCCTTCAGAGCCCTGTGCCGTAAACAGCGGCTCTGGCCAATCAGATGGCCGGAGGACGCGAACCAGGAAGTAGGATGGCTGAACATGTCGGTTGTGTCAACAGTGAGCAGGCGGCACTGGGGGGCTACGTTCTAAGGTAAGTATTTCATAATGAGCTAGTATGCGATGCATTCTAGCTCATTATGCCTTTTTCTTTCAGGTTTTTTTTTTCTGAGGTTTACAATCTCTTTAACCACTTAAGCCCCAGAAGATTTTACCCCCTTCCTGACCAGGGGGTATTTTGTGATTCGGCACTGCGTCACTTTAACGGACAATTGCGCGGTCGTGCGACGCTGTATCTAAACGAATTTGGCATCCTTTTTTTCCCCACAAACAGAGCTTTCTTTTGGTGGTATTTGATCACCTGTGCGATTTTTTTTTTTTTTTTGATCACGCGCTATAAACAAAAAAAGAGCGTAAATTTTGCAAAAATAGCAATATTTTTCACATTTTTTATATGAAATTCCCCCCCAAAAGAAATGTAAAAATCAAAATATTTTAACATTTTCGGCCAATTTGTTTTATGCTACCTATGTTTGGTAAAAAAAATTGCAAAAAGCGTATTTTGATTGGTTTGCGCAAAAGTTATCGCGTTTACTAACAAAGGGAAAGATTTTTGTCATTTTTGTTGTTTTTTTTTTTAACGCGTAATGGCGGCGATCTGCGATTTTTTTTTTTTTTTTTTTGCGGTACTGCGACATTGCGGCGGACAGATCGGACCCTTGACTGACATTTTTTACACTTTTGGGGTTACCAGTGACATTTCTACAGTAATCAGTGCTATACATATGCACTGTTACTGTAAAAATACACTGGCAGTGAAGGGGTTAACTTTTTTTGAAAGGGAGGGGCTATGTGTGTCCCTAGGGGCTTGCTTTCTACTGTGATTGGCTGTGGCTTCAGATGTATGAAGAGTGATCAACGGTTCTACATAGTAGAACCGTATGATCATCCTTCATACACAGGGGAGAATGACAGGCAGCTTGTTTACACAAGCCGCCTGACTTTCTCCCTCTCCCCCGCCTATCGCAGAGTGACCGGCGGACATCGGGTCCGCCGGTCACACGCGCGGGGGGGGTCCGTGACCACGCGGGAGCGCGCCTCCGGCGGCGCGCGCTCGCTCCCTAGACCCTCACAAGCTAGTGACGTAGCCCTACGTCACTTTGCCTGAGAGGGGCTGACCGCCGACGTAGATAGTCGTGTGGCGGTCGGCAAGTGGTTAAATCTGCCCTTCCTTGGTACAGCCATTGCTACATTTTTGGACTACTTTGAGAAGTAAGCAACTAAAGGCGGAAGGTGATGATATTTTAGCTTGCCTGTAACCAAGAGAAGGGTAAATAATTTAAAAAATAAACCTGTTCTACCGAAAGCTTGCCCAGTCATCTCCTGCTTTTTGAAGTAGATAAAAACAAAAAGGAAAGCATTCAACGTCTGTGCAAACTGTTGTCACTATATAAATCCTGTATAATAATAATAACATGGCCTGATATGCATCAACAACATTGCTATTTTGATAGAAGGAGCTCAATTTTCTCTTGAGTCCCCACCTTATGATATAGGGAATATGAGCAAGGGGGCCATCTGCTTCTTTATGCATGAACGGTTTAGGCTGGTATTGTTCAGGGAAGAAAGTAGTAGTTGATATTCTCAAATATGAAAGAGGCCTGAAAACAGCTCTGGATGATGGACAATACTTATGTGTCTTTGCGGCCAGGGCTAAAGTGAGACCTGTGGCCAGGCTGTGCTTGGAGAAAAGGTTAAAGGGTAACTCCACTTTCATGGGAAAAATATAGCGTATATGATTGCAAAATCATATTGTAATTAAATGTTATTAAAAATTACCTTTCCTTTTCAATCTGCAGCTGCTGTAATTTACTGTAAAATGCAATACAGCTACCTGAAGGTGTTCTGTACACAGAATATGTACAGAACGCCCCCTATAAACATAATTTCCTGCTTGTGTGATTGGCTCACTAATTTTCCCAGAAGTCTGCACTAATGGGGCCCATACACTAGACAAAAAATCATTTGAAAATCTGTCATTTGGACAGTTCATTCGTTTTTCAGCCAGTTAATGGGCACAAATCAGTAATCGGTTGTGATGTTTTTGAGCCAAAAAAAACCAAGGACAAGTGTGGAAAATTTCTGCCAACCGAACAATAAATTGAAAGGTTAATCACTTGCCGACCACCGCACGACTATCTACGGCGGCGGTCAGCCCCTCACAGGCAAAGTGACGTAGGGCTACGTTGCTTGCTTGTGAGGGTCTAGGGAGCGAGCGCGCGCCGCCGGTGGCACGCTCCCGCTCCCGCGTGGTCACGGACCCCCCCCGCGCGTGTGACCGGCGGACCCGATGTCCGCCGGCCACTCTGCGATTGGCGGGGGAGAGGGAGAAAGTCAGGCGGCTTGTGTAAACAAGCTGCCTGTCATTCTCCCCTCTGTATGAGAGATGATCATACGGATCTACTATGTAGATCCATTGATCACTCTGCATACAGCTGAAGCCACAGCCAATCACAGTAAGAATCACGCCCCTAGGGACACACACAGCCCCTCCCTCTCAAATAAAGTTAACCCCTTCACTACCAGTGTATTTTTATAGTAACAGTGCATATATATATATAGCACTGATTACTGTAGAAATGTCACTGGTAACCCCAAAAGTGTCAAAAATGTCAGTCAAGGGTCCGATCTGTCCGCCGCAATGTCGCAGTACTGCAAAAAAAATCGCAGATCGCCGCCATTACGCGTTAAAAAAAAAACAACAAAAATGACAAAAATCTTTCCCTTAGTTAGTAAACGCAATAACTTTTGCGCAAACCAATCAAAATACGCTTTTTGCGATTTTTTTTTTTTTAGCAAACATAGGTAGCATAAAACAAATTGGCCGAAAATGTAAAAAAATTTTGATTTTTACATTTTTTTTGGGGGGAATTTCATATAAAAAAAAGTGAAAAATATTGCTATTTTTGCAAAATTTAGGCTATTTTTTTGTTTATAGCGCGTGATCAAAAAATCGCACAGGTGATCAAATACCGCCAAAAGAAAGCTCTGTTTGTGGGAAAAAAAGGACGCCAAATTCGTTTAGGTACAGCGTCGCACGACCGCGCAATTGTCCGTTAAAGTCACGCAGTGCCGAATCGCAAAATACCCCCTGGTCGTTTAGCAGCCAAATCCTCCGGGGCTTAAGTGGTTAATGTGTTTCTCGACCAAACTATGTGCACTAGGCATATGTAACAAAACGAACGAAAAACTGATTCCTTTATGTTCTTTAAACAATTTATTGTTTTAGATTTTTGGCATCCCCTGCAACAAAAATGTAATTTTTGGTAATGTACTCTCACTAGAAAATCATGTTTTTCTCATTAGAGCCTTACACCTGCAACAGCTGGTTGATAATTAAAGAGGTTGTAAACCGAGAAAAAAATTTTTTCTCTTTTTTACATCCTGAAAGAGAAACCCATAATGAGCTAGTATGCATCGCATAGTAGCTCATTATGAAATACTTACCTTAGAACGAGCCCCCGCCGTGCCGTCCGCTTACCTGTATGACGGGCGACATGTATAGTCGCCCGTCTTCCGGGATCGCGGCATCCGGCCATCTGATTGGCCGGAGCCGCGGTGACGTCACTCCCGCGCACGCGCGCGGGAGCCGACGGTCACGGCACGGGGCTCTGAAGGAACGGCACGATCTGCCGTTCCTTCAGAGCGCATGCGCCAGTGACGTCACTGGCTGCATTAAAGGTAAATATCTCCTAAACGGTGCAAGTTTAGGAGATATTTACAGTACCTATAGGTAAGCCTTAATATAGGCTTACCTATAGGTACAACTTCCTGAGGAGGGTTTACTTCCTCTTTAAGAAATCACTCCCATATGGCCCCTTTCACCCAAGCTTTCTAATCTGTCTGCCTGTCGGTTTTTCAGGCGGACCTGATCGGATGCATCCCTATGGAGCAGCGGTGACATGTCCGCTGACACCCGCTGCTATCTGATCCTGTCCGTGAAATCTGGACAAATGGAAACCCTATTTTTCATCCGTCTGGAGGATCGGATCGGATAGGATCAAATGAAAACGAACAGGTGGCCCATTTTCATCTGATCTCCCATAGAGAAGAGTAGAGCTCTGATAGCTCCATCTCTGCAAAGTAAGCGGAGACAGAGCTGTCATCCGCCTGCTCAGCGGGTATCAACAGATCGATCCCCGCTGAGCAAAACGGAGTCCGCCGGGTGCTAAGCCCGTCTGAAAGGACCCTTAAGCCTCGTACACACGCTTCGAAATTCGGCAGGGAATTTTCGGCTTGTTAGTATGATGCTTCCGACAACTGACTCCGACTTTTCGGCCAAAAAAAATCTGGTGTGCAGGCTATATAATGTTTGTCCTCCGTCAAAACACGGCCGATTTTCATGCAGTCAGTACAGATTCCGACAAGGAAAAATCTTATGAGCAAGACTGGGCATGCTCAGAGAAGAAAGAACACAAAGATAGCAAACCAACACATGACATCACTTCTGAAGTAGAATTTTGTCAGTCGACAAAAGTCCAGTGCAGTCTAGGCACATTCCAACAAACAAAACACCACTCTGGACAAAAGACGGACGACCGGTCGGCGGAAAATCGTTGCGTGTGTACTAGGCTTTAGACTCAATCAGAACAGGGGCACAGAAGAACAAACAGTGATTTCTTCAGAATAACAAAAGGTAGGAATCTGCAAAAAAAAATTGTTAAAATCCTTGCAATGTACAGAGATCACCCAGAGGGGAATATTTTTTTTTTTTCTTAACAAAAGTGGGGTTACCCTTTAAGTTAGAAAAAGTAAATTTGTACATGTGGGTTAGGTGTTAATATTGATCAGTTGAGAAAGTAGACTTGCCATGTAACTTTCAGTCCACTTGAAGAGTAATTTTCCAGATGTTCATTTGTTCCTTTTTTTCTTTTTTTTGCTTACAGGGAATTCTTGAAGATCTTACCAGGATCCTCACTAATGCATCTCAGGACACTATCAGATATTAAAACCATCTCAAAGGGGTTTTGTATGCAAAATATCAAACATTCTCAGGAAATTGCTAAAGACAAAATTCATGGCTTTGTAGCCCATTTTGATATCGGTTAGACAGATTCCATACCTGTCGATTCCTGTGCTCATGCATTGCTGCAGGCAGCGATACATGGGAATAAACTCATAGGAAAGAAGGAGATGACTTTATAATGATGTTGCAATATACACAGAGAAATAAGTCACAAAGAAAACTGTAAACTGCTCTAGGATCAAATTAGCCTGGCATTTTTCTATGTATGGCACTTGGTTCAAGAACTTTAACAGTGTCCATTACATGTTGAATAAAATGCCAATCGAAAAAAAAAAAAAAAAAACATTTGTCAAGAAACAACCTACAATATCCATATACACTATTGGCCTTGTGCTGACATTCATATTCTGATAACCCTGTAACTATTGGGGTATATAAACATTATTTTATTTATTTTTTTTTTGTACTGTGCAGAACATTTGTAGCCTGTTTGTCATATTTTGACTTGTGATCATTTAAAAAAGTGTCATATTTATCTAATTTAGGCCTCATGCACACAGGGCATTAGAAAAAACGAGCTGCAAAGCCACTACCAACATCAGGAAAAAGTGGCTGTAAAAACTTGCTTTAGTAGCTTTTTCCATTGGCGTTAAGGTGCATTTAGCCACGTTAGCTTTTACCTGCATTTCTCTGCTTCTATTCAAAAGCAGTGGTTCCCTATGAGAGCCGCATTTGATCCAGCTTTCAGCCCATTGATTTGAATAGAATTTGCATCCAAGTCAGATCATGATGATGCAACTTGTGCTCTGAGGATCTTGAAGGTAAACCCCACGTAAAAAAAAAAAAAAAAAATGGGGTCCCCCTAAGAGCCATACCAGACCCTTTGAAAGGGAACCCCACACCAAAATGTAAACAAAAAAGCACAGCTCGGGATCCCCCTCCCCAAGACCATACCAGTCCGTTAAGGGGAAACCCCATGCTGCTTTTTTAAAAAAAAAATTGGCGTGGGGTTTCCCTTCAAGATCCTCAGAGCACAAGTCGCACCACAAGTCGGATCGTCATGATCCAACTTGGATGCGACTTTCATTCAAACCAATGGGCTCCCATAAGAAACCATTGATTTTTACATGTAAAAAAAAAAATGCATTTAGCAGCATCAGATGTTATTACAGCTGTAAGCGTTTTTTCCTCAGAAAGCGCTGGCCCTGGGTTTTTTTTCTTGCAGCTTGAAAACACCTATGCTACTTACAGCTCTTTAATGCCTGTGTGTGCATGAGGCCATAGAAAAACATTGAGGGGCATTTTAAGCTGCAAAAAAAAAACAAAAAACACTTGACGCTCCTAAAAGCAGCTGTAAAAACGCCCCGTGTACGTGAGGCCTTAGAATTACTTGACATGCACACATTCGTGTGTTCTTGAATGTTAACCGCATCAACTACTGGGGACATATTTTTGGTAAGGTCAGCCTTCGGGACATTAGTGTCATCTAGGGCAAGTTTTTTTATTTTTATTTTTTTTTTTTATCATTATCAACATATATGTTGGTGCTGTACAAAATTGCACTTAAAATTAAATAAAAGACATCAGTCATTAGTAATTTGGCTGGTGAACACTTAAGTTAATCAAGAACAATAGGCCTGGTTCACAACTATGGGTTTTTGCAGAAACGCACTACAGTCCACTGCATTTTTGAAAAGGGTCAGGGACTTTTATAATTGCAAAACGGTGCATTTTTGGTTCAATAGAGAAGCTGCAGAAAAGCATGTTGCATGTTTTTGCTGCAATTTTAGCACAATTTTGCAGCGATATGTGTTTTTTAATCTGCCCAACAATAAATTGGTCGAAAAATAAAAAAAGCATAAAAAATGCAAAACAAACTGCATATGTGTGAATCAGGCCTTAGTAATTGGTCAGAAGTACATGCAAAATAAAACCACCTCACAATGTCTTCTGGCCCAAATTCTGCCTTCACCAGAAAATAATTTGTTATAAGAGTGTTCCTATTTAGGCAGCAGAGGAGGGGACAGCTTATTTTGGAGGAAACAATATAAATTGAAGAGACTTTCTCATCTGTCTGATCAGTTGGTCCACCAAGAATATTGGTTCAGGGCCCCATAGAAATCCGACTAGTTAAATACTCTGGATGGATTGCTGCAGTTACAGTTTTGTTTCTGGGTTGAGATACACATTGGAGTTGATTTACTAAAACTGGAGAGTGCAATATCTGGTGCAGCCGTGCATGGTAGTCAATCAGCTTCTAACTTTAGCTTGTTCAATTAAGAGTTGACAAAATACCTGGCAGCTGATTGGTTTCTATGCACAGCTTCACCAGATTTAGCATTCTCCAGTTTTAGTAAATCAACCTCATTGGGCTTAAGAGTCGGTTCACTCTGTACTACTTCGGGGGCGACTTGTGCACTCCCATGCACCACGACTTCGGAGCGACTTGCATGGACTTCACATAATGGAAGTCTATGCAAGTCGCTCCGAGGTCGCCCCGAAGTAGTACAGGACCCTTTTTCTAAGTCGGAGCGACTTGTGTCGCTCCTATTAGAACGGGTCCTGTAGCAGTCAATGGACCGCGAGGGAGCGCGACTTGTCAGGCTGACCAGTCACGCTAGTGTGAATCGAGGTTAAGTGTTTAGTGAGGTTCCCTTTACTGCACAGTAAGCCTAGTATGTAACCTTACACTACAGACCCTTCTGTTACATGTTAGGTGGGGTGGATGGACATCACAATCTGCCCTCCTTTAACAATGAAAGTCTTTCATTCAGTGAAAAGAATACAAGTCTTTTTTTTTTTTTTTTTTTAACAAGGGAGGTGTACACCAGGCTACCTGCAAAGTACTACCACCAGAACTACAATTCTCAGTGTCGGATGTTCCGGGCTGACAGTTCTGTGGGGGCTGAATGAAAGTAACAGTTTACCAAACAGAACAGCAGCCAAACCAGGGTCAGGCATCAATAGAGGTCATTTTATTTTTACATAAATGGCCACATATTTCCTTCCCCAGAATTCAGCATGAGCAAAAGTCACGGCTTGAGTTTTGTACTTTTAATACCTGCCTTAGGTACATAGTATGGTAACTGGATTATAGTGGTCAGACTCATAAGGGGAGTTCCTTCCCATCCGATAAACTAAAAAAGCCATTACCTAGATGATTGAATGCTGCATATAGAAAGACCTCAAAGCATGATTTTCTTCTTTTCACTGAACAATTTTGGTGTGAATTATGAAAAGTTGAAATGCCAACCGGTTAATGACAATCCCTTCTGTTTATATGTTTTGCTATACATTAAACCCCCGCTCCATCGCGGTTCAGTTTTTGCGGTCCCGGTATATTGCGTTTTTTTTTTTTGTAATGTTATTTTACACATACAGTGACCGTAAAAAAAAACATGCCTACAATGCATTTTAATAGGGTTTTTCTATTTCGCGGATTTTCACTTTTCGCGGCTGGGTCCGGAACGTAACCCCCGCAATGGAGGGGGGTTTACTGTATTATCCATAAGGTTTTACAAAATTTTTTGCAGGACTGTGGTGGTTTATTTACATTGATAAATGTTTACATGTATTCTAATTTTGATGTTAAATATATACTGTGTGTGTATGTGTGTGTGTGTGTGTGTGTGTGTGTGTGTGTGTGTGTGTATATATATATATATATATATATATATATATATATATATATATATATATATATATATATATATATATATATATATATATATATATATATATATATATACTGCTCAAAAAAATTAAAGGGATGCTTTTTAATCAGAGTATAGCATTACGTCAATGAAACTCCTGGGATATTGATCTGGTCAATTAGGTAGCAGAGGGGGTTGTTAATCAGTTTCAGCTGCTTTGGTGTTAATGAAATTAACAACTGGTGCACTAGATGGGCAACAATGAGACAACCTCCTAAACAGGAATGGTTTTACAGGTGGAGGCCAGGGACATATTTTTTTCCTCTACTCCTCTTTTCTGACTGTTTTGCACTAGTTTTGCATTTGGCTAGGGTCAGTGTCACTACTGGTAGCATGAAGCGATACCTGGACCCTATAGAGGTTGCACGGGCAATCCAACTCCTCCAGGATGGCACATCAATATGTGCCATTGCCAGAAGGTTTGCTGTGTCTCTGAGCGCAGTCTCAAGAGCATGGAGGAGATTCCAGGAGATGGGCAATTACTCTAGGTGAGCTGGACAGGGCCGTAGAAGGTCCTTAACCCATCAATAAGACCAGTATCTGCTCCTTTGTGCAAGGAGGAACAGAATGAGTACTGCCAGAGCCCCACAAATTGACCTTCAGCAGGCCATTGGTGTGAATGTCTCTGAACAATCAGAAGCAGACTTCATGAGGGTGGCCTGAGAGCTTGACGTCTTTTAGTGGGCCCTGTGCTCACTGCCTTTCACCGTGGAGCTCAACTGGCATTTGCTAGCTAATTCCAGAATGAGAGCAGGTTCACCCTGAGCACATGTGACAGTCGTGAAAGGGTCTGGAGAAGCCGTGGAGAACATTATGCTGCCTGTAACATTGTTCATCTTGGCCGGTTTAGTGGTGGGTCATTGATGGTCTGGAGAGGCATATCCATGGAGGGACGCACAGACCTCTACAGGCTAGACAATGGCACCCTGACTGCCATTAGGTATCAGGATGAAATCTTTGGACCCATTGTCAGACTCTACACTGGTGCAGTGGTTCCTTCTGGTGCATGACAATGCCTTGCCTCATGTGGCGAGAGTATGCAGCCAGTTCCTGGAGGAGGAAGGAATTGATACCACTGAATGGCCTCCATGCTCGCCTGACCCCAATCCAATAAAATACCTCTGGGACATTATGTTTCGGTCCATCCGACGCCACCAGGTTTTACCTCTGTCTCTTCAGGAGCTCAGTGATGCTCTGGTCCAGATCTGGGAATACCCCAGGACACCATCTATCGTCTCATTAGGAGCATGCCCTGACATTGTCAAGCATGCATATAGTTATGTGGGGGCCATGCAAACTACAGTACTGAGTACCATTTTGAGTTGCTGCAATTAAATTTCAGCAAAATGGACTAGCCTGCTGCATAATTTTTTCACTTTGATTTTTTTGGTGTCTTTAAATTCAGCCCTTTTTTAGGTTGACCATTTTAATTTCCATCAAACGATGTGGCATCCTTTTATTTCTAACACATTACACAGTCCAAATCAGTATAGATATCCAGCATGGTGCAGTGGTTCCTTCTAGTGCATGACAATGCCTTGCCTTATGTGGCGAGAGTATGCAGCCAGTTCCTGGATGATAAAGGTATTGATACCACTGAATGGCCTCCATGCTCGCCTGACCCCAATCCAATAAAATACCTCTGGGACATTATGTTTCGGTCCATCCGACGCCACCAGGTTTTACCTCTGTCTCTTCAGGAGCTCACTGATGCCCTAGTCCAGATCTGGGAATACCCCAGGACAGTGGTCCTCAACCCTGGTCCTCAGGGCCCACCGACAAGCCAGGTTTGCAAGATAACTGAAATACATCCCAGGTGATATAATTTGCTGCTCAGTGATTGCAGTACTCTAGTCTGCATCTCCCCAAGGTAATACTTAAAATCTGACCTGTTAGTGGGCCCTGAGGACCGGAGTTGAGGACCACTGCCCCAGGACACCATCTATCGTCTCATTAGGAGCATGCCCTAACACATTACACAGTCCAAACCAGTATAGATCTCCAGCATGATATTTTTCCCCATAGAGATCTGATGTGTTTTCAAAGTGTTCCTCTTATTTTTTTGAGCAGTGTGTGTGTGTGTATGTGTATATATATATATATATATATATATATATATATATATATATATACATATATATACGTTTCTGTTCATATTGTTGAAAAAGCACAAATTTCAATTGTTTCTATTGGGAAAAGCAGTTACAACCAACAACCACTAGTAATCATTTTTCAGTCTTCATTTGACTGGTCATAAAGGCTTTGACAGAATTTGCACATAGGTCTTTGCTTTTCTAAATAAAGGCCAGCAAGTCACATCAATCCGCACTTTGATTTTGTTAAAATGCTGTTGTCTATGAATATGTTTTTTATGCTATATTGATTAAAGTATTTCAAAAGGAGATGATTTTAAATGCATTTTTAAAGTTTCATGGGAAATTTCAGTTAGGAGTGTTCCTTAAATAAAGGATCATATTATACAGTATATATATAATTGAATATTATACATGATTTAAACTTGTAAACAAAAAGTGCCAGAGAAGGCTTGGTCGGCAAAGCTACAAATTTAATGTTAAAACTTATACAGTGTATAAGCTCAGTGTCACGGCACTGCCGTGCACTCACCCGCTCCTGGGCGCCCTCGCGGTGGAGTCACGCCACTCGCCGCTCCCATAGACCTCTCTCCCAGGTCTGAGGCGGTTCCCTCTCTCCCTCTTGCTGTCGAGATCCATGGTGAGCATGCTGTCTTAGCACGATGGTGGCTGCCATGCGGACCCAGTGTTCTGTGCAGGGAGGAGGAGGCGGAGGGATGCAAATCTCGCAGGGGAGGGAAGGTCAGGGACTATGGTGCAAATCAAGATGGCGCCAGGTCTCTGACTTCCCTTTATAGCTCCTGTGTGCCTCACCTACTGGTGGGAGGTGGTCAGTCATGTGATCCTGGCTCTCTATTTAAACCAAGCACGCCTTCCAGTCAGTGCTTGGTTATTTTCCTTGCTCTCGTATACCTGCCCCTTGTCCTGTTTCTTAGCTCGTGTTCCTGGTTCCTGACCCTTGATCTTCTGTTGACTCTCCCTGCCTGCCACCTGACCTGACTCCGGATTGATCGACTTCTCTTGCCAGCCGCATGCCCTGACATCGGATTGACTGACCTTGCTTTCTGCTTCTTCCCATTAAAGGCCTCCGTGCCACCACGGACCCTTTGGGACCCTGTCCCCACTTCCAGGTGCTCCTGAGGGTTGTGATTATAAGGGAGCTCTGTTCTGCTGCAATTGGGTTCTGCCACTGCTGCAAGACCCCAGGAGGGTCATGACACTCAGTTTACATTCCAAAGGTGTTGGCGTGTAGGAAGGTTAGATACTACACAGGGATATTTATCAAGCAAATAAGGTGATTTTCACAAAATATTCACTGGTGATGAATAGATTACTGTCATTGAAAATGCATGTACAAGAAAAACTCACCTACAGTAAATGTCAGATTCACTGCTTCATAACTATATCCAAGACTATGTCTACCAGCAATAGAAGTGCTTTACCTGTTGATGACTTAGTCTAGGTTTTAACATGAAAACGAAGGGGTCTATTTATAAAGAAAACATCACAAATAACCTCTGTAATGGTTCTAAGAAGTTTATTTCCTATGATAGTCAGCTCCACCTAGTGGCCTTAATGCATCATTTTCCTGAAATAACTCAATCTGAAAAATAATGCTTTATAGCCACCAAATGGAGCTGGACGATCATAAGACATAAATATATTAGATCTAATGGACACTCAGGCCTCAGTGTTAAAATATTAATATGATGGCGTAGGTACAATTTGACAGATTCTGTTTCTTCCTGTCCAGCCCATTTTTCAGTGCTGTGATACTTGAACTGACAATTACTTCATCATTTAACACTGTACCCAAATAAATGTTATAGCTTTCCTAAAGACAGATACAGCTGATTTTGTTGGTATTTAAAGTGTTACTAAACCCAGGACCCTGCATTCACTATATCTGGTCTCCCACAGTACACAGAACATAAAAAAACAATCGTTTTAGTAAATATAAATTGCTAAATACCTTTTATTATCAGCAGTATATAGCAGTCTTGTGACTTCTATCAGTGTCTGGTTAAAGCTTTTATGAGGAGTTTTCATTCTTCTCTGATTGTCCTTTGAGGCTGCAGGACCCCTGACCCTCGATGATAACATGCACCCTCCCCAGAAAAACAAATAAAAATTCTCTAGCAATACACACTGAACTGAGCATGTGCAGAGTCCCCATGGCTCTGTACTATCAGGAGATGGATTGGGAACTGTGTAATAAGGGGAGGATCAGAGAAGACAGGATTAAACAGACATTTTTCACAATGCTGAGGATTAACACCTTAGGTTCCACAGTGAGTATAACAAGCATGCTTTACTGCATATACAGACTGATTTAACTGTTGTGGGTTTAGTAACACTTTAATAACCACTTCAATTTTTTATGTATATAAAGGAACAAACACTAAGACCCGGTTCACACTCATGCGAGTGCCGGGTTCGCATGTAATGTCGGAGCGCACTGCTCCGACATTACATGCGATCAGCTGTGCGGTGCGAGTTTAGCCATACAGTTTGTATGGCTAAATTCGCATCGCACCCGGTGCAAACACGCACAGGAGGCATTTTTGCAGCCGCATCAGGATCGGATCGCACAGCGGTTCACACTTGTGCGATCCCATCCTGTGCGAACTGCACGATCGCACTGCGATATGCGATCAAACTGGGGGTGTCGTTAAGATTACATTGACACCCCCAGCGTATCGCATATGGCAGTGTGAACTGCCGGGGGTGCGTGTGCGATGCGGGAAAAGGCTGCGAATTCGCAGCCTTCCCGCATCGCAATAGTGTGACCCGAGCCTGACTCATTTGAAAAAAAAAAAAAAACGTACTTTGTTATAACACATAGCAAATAAAATGCTAGGACTGTATAGAAATCCCCCAAATTAACACATCTTGGAAAGTAGACACCCCAAGATGATCTGACCTGTATATTAAAGTGATTCTAAAGACAGAAGGTTTTTTATCTTAATTCATTCTATGCATTATGATAAAAAAAAAAAAAACGTTTGTGTGCAGCAGCCCCCCTCACACTTACCTGAGCCCCATCTCGATCCAGCGATGCCCATGAGTGACTCAGCTGCCCGGGACTAGCCCACCTAAATGGCTGAGACACCATTGGCTGCGGCACCATTGGCTCCTTCTACTGTCAATCAAAGTCAGCCAATTAGGAGACAGAGGGGGCGGGGCTGAACCACGGCTCTGTGTCTGAATGGACACCGGGAGCTGCTGCTCAGCTCAGGTGTCCCCATAGCAAGCTGAGAGAAATAGAGAGAGTACAACATAATTTAAAAACAACTAAACAGTCAAAGTTTAGGAGGGACCTGACTTTGAAAAAGATGGAATCTTTGACTTCGTAAGCCGACGAGGGAGAAGTAGATCTAAGACAGGGGTGTCAAACTCCATCTTATCGCGGGCCGCATCAGCAGTATGGTTGCCCTCAAAGGGCCGGGTATATCTGTAAGATTAGATGTCCAGAGCACCCCACGCTCCCTTACACCCTTACATGAGATGTCAAGAGCCCCCCACCATCATAGGTCAAGAGTCACCCACCCTTCCTTACATCACAATGCACCCCATTACCTTGTGCTCCTGCCAGGAAGAAGATGCGGGTGGATCCGGGAGGAAGAAAGTGCAAGTTCTGGAGAAGGACCAGAAGAGGGTTGGAGTCCGCTTACAGAGTCTGCTGAATGTTGAGACAAGAGGAGGCAGAAACTAGGTGGTGTTGTGGCTGCACAGAGAGGTGCAGGATCTGTAGGAGGAGTTCTGCCCTCCTCTCGGCTGCAGACTGCTGAGAAGAGGGGGTGGGCAAGGATTAGACTTTCTGCAGCAGCACAGAGAGGCACAGGATCTGGCAAAGGGGTTCTGTCCTCTCTGCTGCCGACTACTGAGACAAGGTGGGTGCCGCAGCTGCAGGAGAGGTGCGAGGGCCATATGAAATGGCCGGGGGACCGCATTCCGCCCACGTGCCTTGTGTTTGACACCTGTGATCTAAGAGATGGGGCCAGTGATCCCTGTTTAATTCAGAACCTGAAAGATCAGAGAGCGATACAGATGAAGAAGCAAATGCTAAAACTGTGACTTTTTTAGAGAAGGAGGGGGCAGAAGAAGGTATCGATGATCACCATAGACATATGTGACTGCTACTACGAGGGATGTCCTTTTCCCCAGTTAGTAGCATGGATGAATTCACAGTCTATAAAGATGTGACCTTGTGATTGCGGGAGGTCTTTTTAAGATCCCTGTATGAAAGGAAAGACACCCCTGACAACAACAAGCCTCAAATGGAGATGAATGACCAAAAAGCCCTTAACATACAAAACTCGCTACTGCAGGAGAATGAGGACCCTATCGAAGCACATACTCCCAATAGAAGAATGATAGATTTAAAAATAGAATCTAAAAAGATGCCAGTAAAAGTACTGTTCTTAGTAAAAATAAGTAGTTGAGCTTTTTCTTGGACACAGAAGGGTACTGATAATTTATCATGTGATGAATGATTAGCTTTGAGAGAACTTAGAGAAGCAAAACATATTGTCACAAAAAGAAGTGACAAAGGGGGCAATGTTGTCCAAATGGAGGAAAATCATTATGAAAGGGAGGCTATTGCACACCCCTCTGAGCTTCAATATACATGCCATTTTAACCTACAATTCTCTTTCTCGTATAGACCTAGCTTTGGGTTCTGCTGAAATCCTCCCTTACATTACTTCTATACAGGCGAGAGGAGTCTCTGATCATTCTGCACTACAGTAAACCCCCCTCCATTGCGGGGGTTACATTCCGGACCCAGCCGCGAAAAGTGAAAATCCGCGAAATAGAAAAACCCTATTAAAATGCATTGTAGGCATGTTTTTTTTACTGTCACTGTACGTGTAGAAGCATTTTAAGGTCTTTAAACACACTTTTAAAACAATAGAAACTCATTTAAACACATAAAGGATACTTAGAGACAGAGCAAGAGCTATGAAAAACACAAAAATCTTTCATTTTTAATGATTTATATAGTAAAATAACATTACAAAAAAAACCGCGAATTACCGGGACCGCAAAAACTGAACCGCGATGTAGCGGGGGATTACTGTATTGATATCTGTTACCATAAGCCACTTGTTTAGTGGTGCTAGGTGGAGACTCAACCCCTTTTGTCTTTTTCTGTTTCCTGCCCTTAGATCCATCCAGGATGCCCTTACTTATTTCTTGGATATTAATATTATTACGGCATTGCCATTATTGGTGATGGACGCATTGAAGGCGTATCCCTGTGCTCTTCTTATTAAAGAGATTAATACTACTAAAGCTGCAGATAGATGTGAGGTTGATCGTGCAAATAGGGTGGTACTTGAGGCTGAAACCTCTTATATTTAGGGACCCTCCTCCAGTAATAATGCACTTGGACATTGGTTGGATATGCAATCCAGATCGCAACAATTGTAATATCGCCTGGTCCCAATCAGGTACTCCTTATGTAAGAGCTGTAAAGGCTAGTACAGGCCAAATTCACACTAGTACTTCTGATATTTTGGAGATTTTAAAAACTTTTTATCAACAGTTGTATTCCTCTCATGCTAATTTTACTGCTGTTGAATTGCAACAGTTTTCGGATCCTATTACTCTGCTCACCCTCTCTTTAAGAGATATGCTGGATGTTCCTCTGACATTAGAAGAACTTGAGGTTGCAGTTGCAAGTCTTCCTAATGGTAAAGCACCAGGTCAGGATTATGGTGAGATTATTCTGCCTGTCTTATTAAATACCTTTAAGGAAGCCTTTTGCTCTGGTTCTCTCCCTCCTTCCATGACAGAAGCAACTATTGTGATGATACCCAAAAAAGACAAAGATCCTTTATATCCAGACTCGTATTGACCAATATCACTGCTTAACAGTGATGTAAAGATTTTTTGCAAAAGTACTCGCTAATAGATTAAAGATTAAACAAGGTAATTTCTAAAATAATACACCCAGATCAAATGGGCTTTATGCCTAACCTCTCCACTGCAATTAACATTAGGCGTACTTGGCCACAGTACCAGCTCAGTGAGCGGTCGGCAAGTGGTTAAAAATCCCAAAAACTGCATTTTTGAATACTGTCACTTTTTTAAATTCGGCGCCTTTAGCCGCCGAGTAACCCGGACGTGACGTCATGGACGCCGCTTCTGGGTTACGTCATTGGAGACCGAATCCGGCTTAGTTCAGGACTCCAACCAGCCGGCGGAGGTGCCAGCTGGTTGCTCGGGTCTCCTGGTGTGACCAGAGACCCGGGCAGAGCTGGGAAGGCGGGGGGAGGGGGGTCGTTCCCTCCCGCTCGCTGGGGTAATGACCGAGGGGCTCCCAAGCTGCATCGGCCATTACCACCTGAAAGCCGAACGCCGACTCTAAAAAAATGGTACCGGGATGATGCCAGTAGCTGCAGGCATCACACCGCTACAACCACTTCTTGCAGCCGAGGTAGGGCTACGTTGGTTTGCGGGAAGTGGGTAAAGACCATTGCTCCCTTGAGGTGGTCGAACATTTCAGTAATCAACAGAATTGGGTATGCATTCTTGACCGTGATGCAATTGAGGCCCCAATAATCAATGCAAGGTCTCAACTCACCTCCCTTCTTCTCTATGAAGAAAGAACCGGCACCTGCTGGAGAAGTGGACTTGTGAATGTGCCTCCGGGCAAGTGCATCCGCCATGTACTCCTCCATGGCCTTCTTCTCCACAACCGAGCGAGGATAAACCCTGCCATGAGGGGGAATGGCATTAGGCAAGTCTATGGCACAATCATACGGACTATGAGGGGGAAGAGTACCAGTGTGCACCTTGTCAAATACTGTACATCTTTATACTCATGATATTCAGTAGGCAACACTGAATCTGAGGAGGTACAAATAACTTACCAGGACCATGGATACAAACAGCACCACACTATGGAGACCAAGAGAGGATCTCGACCGACTGCCAATCAAAGGTTGGATAGTGTTTCTAATCCAAGGGTACCCCAAAACAACAGAATAGTGTGGGGACGATATAACCTGGAAACAGGTTGACTCCCTGTGAACAGCCCCTATTGGCGTGTAAACCGGAACAGTCTCATGGGTAACCTGTGCCGGTTGCAGGGGTCTGCCATCAATCGCCTCGATGACTAGTGGAGAAACACGGGCCTGCAAGGGTATGGATTTCGCAGCAGCAACGTACTATCAATAAAGTAATTGCCAGCACCGGAGTCTACCAATGCCTGAGTAACCCCCAAACCTACTGCCCAGGAGACGACAACTGTGATTAGCAGATTATCTTTACGGGAAACCGGGTACAAGGAAATTCCACCTAAGATCTGCCCCCGACAGGACCTTAGGTGCGAGCGTTTCCTGGACGGGTAGGACAAGATTTCAGGAAATGCCAACCAAGGCCGCAATACAGGCACCGGCCCTCCCTCCTCCTAAAGGCCCGCTCAGCCTCGGAAAGACGAGTGAACCCCAGCTGCATGGGTTCACAGGCAGACGCACCATCCCCAGGAGGCATGGGAGGTGAGGGAGGAATGGGTGGCGCAGGTGCTTCTCAAACAATGGTCTCTCCCTGAGCCTGGTATCGATCATAATCAGGAAAGAAATTACAGCCTCAAGCTTGTCAGGGAGATCCTTGGCCGCAATTTCATTTTCAATGCATTGGAAAGACGATGAGAGAAGACAGCCACCAGAGCCTCATTATTCCAGTCCACCTCTGCTGCCAGGGTACAAAATTCAATGGCATGCTCTGCAACAGTTCGTATACCCTGCTGAATGGACAGGAGCAGCTTAGCAGCAGAGTGAGCAGGCACATTGAATAACCTACGAAAGGACGGCAACAAAACTTGGTAATCGAGTATCACAGGATTATCGTTCCCCCATAAGGGACTCGCCCAGGCCAAGGCCTTGTCCGAGAGCAACGAGATTAGGAAGCCCACCTTGGACCTGCCAGAGGGAAATGCCTGAGGAACCATTTCAAAATAAATGTCCACTTAGTTTAAGAAGCCACAACACTGACTCGGTTCACCCCCATAGCGCTGCAGGAGGGGGGCTGAATCAGTCATCCCTCTGGTAACAGTGATTCCAGGAGTAGGAGCAGCAGCAGGAGGAACCACCGGCCTAGCAGCACCAGGAGCAAGGTGTGCTGTGCGTTCAAGCAACGTCTGCAACGCCTGAGCGAAACGACCCAAAAGGTGATCTTGTTGATCCAGCCTGGAAACCAGCATGGGGAGCGTAGGAGCACCTGATTTGTCAGGATTCATGACCCTTGTGTCCCTGTCAGGATGTCAGGAAACCAGACCACACGAAGATGCAAGTAAAATAAAGCAGTTTATTAGAACAACAACAATAAACACACAGCAAGAGTGAGGAGCAAAATCGGAAACAGCCGGGGTCAAGTCCAGAGCAGGTAGTCATCCAAGCCGAGATCGAGTCTAGAAGCGGGTAGTCATCCAAGCCAGGGTCAAGTCAAGAGGCGAGTCGTCTGCCAATGTCAGGTCATCTGCCAATGCAGAATCGAGAGCCAGTAAAGTCATAAGCCAAGCCATGTCATGCATGGAGGAACACGGAGAACAGAAGACTGCTAGCAGTGATGCAACTTGGAGCACAAACACAAAGGCAAAGGACTGCAAGCCAACAGGTGATATATATATAGTCAGGAGTGCAACATCATCACTGAGTGACCCCCAGGCAGCAGGCAAGTGATGATGCAAACAGAGTTTATAAAAGACAGCAGTCTGCACATGTCCAAGATGTCTGCCAACAGGAAGGCAAGGTAAGACCTTGACAGTCCCCAGGGGCTTTGCATGTATTGGCTGTCACATTGGTACCACATTTAACTTAAAGGCGGTATTTATCGCGTGACAGCCAATGCATGTATTGATACTTGGCATCTGGAGGATCAGAATATGCTTGCTGTGGGGGCAAGAAACAAACACCGCTGCTCCAGGTGAGTCTGCTGGGCTGAAAGTAATGAACAAGCTCCTGGGATGGGGTGCACGCCCTGTCACTGCTGCAGAAAATTATGGATGGAGCAAAACAAGGTTGGCTGCACTTCCCATGCGATGCAATTCCAATTTATTCAGGAGACATAAAAGCAAGCACAGACGATATACAGCATACAGCCAGGGCCGGCCTTAGGTGTTCAAGCGCCCTGTGCGAGCTGATCCTGTGCCCCCCCCCCCTCCCCCCAGCACCCTGCACATTTTTTCTTGCACTGTTTTTTATTTCATTTGACTTTTCTTTTTTATGATCACTACAAACTTAGCCCCCCTTACATTAGAGACCCCCCTTACAACAGAAACCCCCCAACGGAGCCCCCTTACAACAGAAACCCCCCACAGAGGCCCCACTTACATCAGAGACCCCCCACACAGAGCACCCTTACATCAGAGACCCCCCACAAAGAGCCCCCTTTACATCAGAGACCCCCCACACAGAGCCCCCCTTACATCAAAGACCCCCCACACAGAGCCCCCTTACATCAGAGACTCCATACAGAGCCCCCTTTTCATCAGAGACCCCCCCACACAGAGCTCCCCTTACATCAGAGACCCCCCACAGAGCCCCCTTACATCAGAGCCCCCCCACACAAAGCCCCCCTTACATCAGAGACCCCAACACAGAGCCCCCTTACATCGGAGACCATCCCCACAGAGCCCACCTTACATCAGAGCCCCTCCACACAGAGCTCCCCTTACATCAGAGCCCCCCACATCAGAGCCCTCCCACACAGAGCCCCCCTTACATCAGAGACCCCCCCTTACATCAGAGACCCCCACACAGAGCCCCCTTACATCAGAGACCCCCACACAGAGCCCCCTTACATCAGAGACCCCCCACACAGAGCCCCCTTACACCAGAGACCCCCCACACAGAGCCCCCTTACATCAAAGACCCCCCACACAGCGCCCCCTTACATCAGAGACCCCCCACACAGAGCCCCCTTACATCAAAGACCCCCCACACAAAGCCCCCTTTACATCAGAGACCCCCCACACAGAGCCCCCCCTTACATCAGAGACCCCCCACACAAAGCCCCCTTACTTTAGAGACCCCTCACACAAAGCCCCCCTTACATCAGAGACCCCAACACAGAGCCCCCTTACATCAGAGACCATCCCCACAGAGCCCCCCTTACATCAGAGCCCCCCCATAGAGCCCCCCACAGAGCTCCCCTTACATCAGAGCCCCTCCACACAGAGCTCCCCTTACATCAGAGCCCCCCACATCAGAGCCCTCCCACACAGAGCCCCCCCTCCTTACATCAGAGGCCCCCCACACAGAGCCCCCTTACATCAGAGACCCCCACACAGAGCCCCCTTACATCAGAGACCCCCCACACAGAGCCCCCTTACACCAGAGACCCCTTACATCAAAGACCCCCCACACAGCGCCCCCTTACATCAGAGACCCCCCACACAGAGCCCCCTTACATCAGAGACCCCCACACAAAGCCCCCTTACATCAGAGACCCCCCACACAGAGCCCCCTTACACCAGAGACCCCTTACATCAAAGACCCCCCACACAGCGCCCCCTTACATCAGAGACCCCCCACACAGAGCCCCCTTACATCAAAGACCCCCCACACAAAGCCACCTTTACATCAGAGACCCCCCACACAGAGCCCCCCTTACATCAGAGACCCCCCACACAAAGCCCCCTTACATCAGAGACCCCTCACACAAAGCCCCCCTTACATCAGAGACCCCCACACAGAGCTCCCTTACATCAGAGACCATCCCCACAAAGCCCCCCTTACATCAGAGACCACCCACACAAAGCCCCCCCTTACATCAGAGACCCCCCACACAGAGCCCCCCCTTACATCAGAGATCCCCACACAGATCCCCCCTTACATCAGAGACCCCCCATACAAAGCCCCCCCTTACATCAGAGAGCCCCCCTTACATGAGACCCCCAACACAAAGCCCCCCTTACATGAGAGACCCCCCACACAGAGCCCCCCCTTACATTTGATGCAGGAGAGAGCTTACTTACCTTAGTATGGAGGCTTACCACGAGAAAAAGGAGCGGGAGGAGGAGGAGGAGGAGAAGGGGCGGGAGGAGGGGGAGCCGACGATGTCTCCTCTGGCGTCCCTGGAGAGGAGGGGATCTGTCAGTGGCGGCGGATCTGAGGCTGAGTTGTGTGTGATACACAGCTCAGCCCTGCAGCTATAGAAGACACAGGCACAGCCGCACAGCGGGAGGTAAGCGGCGGCCGTGGCCTGTGTTAACCCTCTCCATGCCGCGGTCGCCGGTTACCTCCCACTGTGCGGCCTGATCATGTACGAGCTGCGATGGCCGCACGGCGCCCCTTTTGCCCATGGCACCCTGTGCGGCCGCACAGCTCGCACACTCCAAAGGCCGGCCCTGCATACAGCAGGGGAACAAACGTGACGCGTTTCACATGACTGTCGTGCTTCATCAAAAACCCTTGCTGTGGGGGCACTCGGCAGGAGGGGAGGGGCCAGGAGAGCCATGGAGGATCTGGGCTGCTCTGTGCAAAACCCTTACACAGAGCAGGTATGACATGTTTGTTTTTTTTTTTTAAAGAAAAAAATTGTTTAGGTAAAAGTATCACCTTTCCGGGAAAAAAAAAATGTCCTCGCTCAATCCAGCTCTGTGCCTTTCTCAGCAGCTCTCTTCTCACTGCCAGGAATCACAGACTTGACTGTGCCCATTGGCTCCTGCTGCTGTCAGTCAGATCCTGTGACAAGTGAGCAGGGGGTGGGACTGAGCTGTGTTGTCTGTGTCTATCCAAAACGAACAAAACGGAAAATTTATATCAATACTTACCGTAATTTTCCTTTCCTGATGGACTCCATGGCAGCACACGTATGGGTAGGCTCCGCCTCCTCTCCTACCCTATAGGACAGGGCCAGATTAACGTAGGGGCTATTGGAGCTGCAGCTCCAGGCCCCTACCTTTATATAGGCCCCAGGTTGGCCATATTCACTGTTACCGCTCTTCTGTCACTTGTAAACACCGAAGTCTGGCTTCTATGCTCGCTTCCCCAGGCAGCTCCCTCAGAACCTCCCCACACAGCACGAAGGCCGGACAAGGAGGGACAGTTGCCGATGCATGGATGTGTTTATGGGCTTCAGAGACAGCATCCCATGTGGAATTAGGCATGCATGGCTGCACCCTTCCTCCTCTGGGTGCATGCCAAGGCATGGCCCTTAAGGCCCTTCAAAATCCTCAGCACCAAGCCCATGATGCTCTTAATCCGGCCCTGCTATAGGACCCCACTCCCATAAATTTTTGCTCCAAGCCAGGAGCCGTGTTCCATAAATAGACTACTCCAGCAGATGGGTTTTCCTGACAGACTCCATGGCAGCACACGTATGGGAAATAACTAGCCATACACACCCAGGTGGGCAACTGCTGGTCAAACAGAAATAGGTTTAATTTGCACCGTCAACAGACAATATTTTTAAACCAAAATCAACTGAGGATAAGGAAGCAGGTTCAACACAATAGTGTGACATGAAAGTATTAATTGAGGACCATGAGGCCGCTCTGCAAATGACATCCGGTGCATTGTGAAGGGAAGCCGCCCATGACGTAGAAATCCCTCTGGTGGAATGAGCCGTCACCACTTCCGGAGGAGCCAGTCCCTTGGCTCTATATGCCCACTGGATGGTCTGAACTATCCAACTAGAAATAGTTCTGGAAGAAGCCCTCTTGCCTCTGTTCTTAAAAGAGAACAAATAGATAGTCTGACTTGCGAAAAGAAGCAGTGAACTTCAAGTACGGCTGTAAGACTTCGCCCACATCCAACGGATGGGTACTCTGGTCATCTTGAGATTTGAATGTAGGTAAAACAATTTCTTGGTTGACATGAAAAACTGAGTTTACCTTCGGATTGGACCCTAGCATAGGGACCAGAACGACCCGATCAGGAAAAAATGTCAGAAATGGTTCTTTACAACCCAAATCACTAATTTCGGAGACACGTTTAGCCGATGTGATGGCTATCAAAAAGGCCGTCTTCATAGAAAGATTCTTAAGGAAGAATGAATCTCCATGTTCCAAAACTGTTGCTGAGAGAAACTCAAGGACTAGTGGAAGGTCCCATTTGGGGAACCTGGGTTTCCTGGGAGGTCTCATTCTAGACGCACCTCCTGAAAAACTGCCGAACCAGAGGATGTTTTGCCCATGCAGTCCCCGTGAAGGCAGAGATTGCTGAGATCTGGACTCGGAGAGAGCCGACAGCCAGGGATAGGTCTAAGCCTGTCTGGAGGAACCCCAGAACATGATGAATTTTAGGATTAGTGATGGAACCAGACTCATTAGTCATGTAATCCTCAAACTTAGACCAGATCCTCTCGTAGACTTTATTGGTGCCCGGTCTCCTGGCACTCATCATTGTGGACTTTGCCGCACTTGGACAGCCAAGAGCTTTTAGTCTTTCCCTCTCAAGGACCATGCCATGAGATGTAACTGTGCTGGGCAGGGATGCAGCACTGGACCCTGAGATAGAAGGTCCGGCCTAAATGGCAGGGGAACAGGATCCTGGAAGCTTAGTTTAAACAACAGGGGAAACCAGGGCCTCCTTGGCCAAAACGGAAGGATTGCTATGACCTCTACTCTCTCTCTCCTGAGTCTCTGCAGGAATTTGAATATCACTGGGACCGGGGGAAAAGCATATGCTTTGTGGAACTTCCAGTGGTCCGTCAGAGCATCTACCCCGTAGGCTTGGGGATAACGCCATCTCGAGTAGAACTTCGTCAGTTTGGCATTGTTTGGAGAGGCAAATGGGTCTACCTCCGGAAGAATCCCCAGAGAGGTGACCCACTTGAAGGTTTCTGGATGAAGGGACCATTCGTTGTTGTCTAGATAGGTTCTTGACAGAAAATCTGCCTGAATGTTCTGGACTCCTGGAAGATAGGCAGCTGACAGGTTGGAAAGATTCCGTTGGGCCCATGCCATGATCGGTTTAACTTCTTCCAGAAGGGAGGAACTGCGGGTGCCCCCTTGTCTCTTGATATATGCGACTGCCATCGTATTGTCTAGCCGCAGGAGAACCGAGGATCCTGTCACCAAGTGACGGAAAGCCTGGATGGCACGAAAAACCGCCCGAAGCTCCAGGACATTTGAGACCAACCCGAGAGTGGGAAAGTCCCACCTGCCCTGGGCCACCTCTGACAGGCAGTGCGTGTCCCAGCCCGTCCGGCTGGCATCTGATGTTACAACGATCCAAGGAACGGGAACGATCGAATGACAATTCAGGAGATTTTCCCGTTGCAGCCACCAAGACAGACTCGCCCTCATGGAGGATGTTATCCGAACAGGAGTGTCTGGGTTCCCGGAGCTCCATTGACGGAGGAATCCGATTTGAAAGGGCCTCATCCTCCACTGCGCCCATTTGACCATGGTCCCTATTATTCTTAGACACTGGGAGGCCCGAAGATAAGAGGTTGACATTGCCGGTTGTATTCTGCTGCGGATCACTGGAATCTTCTCCACTGGAAGAGAGATGGTGCCTCTGGAGGTGTTGAAGAGTGCCCCTAGGAAAATCAAGGATTTTGTAGGATCCAGATGGCTTTTCTCCAGGTTCAAGAGCCACCCGAATTCTTGAAGGGTGGAGATTACCTGAGACCTGTGTTGTAGAATCTGAGCTTGGTCTTGAGAAACAAGAAGCAGATTGTCTAAGTAGTGAAACAGTCGGATCCCTTTCGATCTGATCAGGGCTACAATAGCCAGTAAGATCTTTGAAAAGACCCGAGGTGAGGTGGTATGCCCGAAAGGGAGACAGGTAAACTGGAGATGCACTTGACCCACGGCAAAGTGAAGAAATTTTTGTAGCTCTGCTGCCACTGGGACATGGAAGTAGGCATCTTTTAGATCTATGGAGATCATCCAATCCTCTGGTTGCACCACTTCACGGATAGTGAAGAGCGTTTCCATCCTGAACCTCTCTTTCCTTATGAAGGAGTTTAGATGGGTCAGATCTATGACCGGCCTCCAGGTGCCGCTTTTCTTTAGCACCATGAATAGAGGTGAATAAAGGCCTTGAAACCTTTTTTCGGCCGGGACTGGAATGACAGCACCTTGAGAGATCAGGGAATCTACATATGACAGAAGAATTGACTTCTTTTCTTCCACGCGAGGTAGAGCCGTAGGAATAAACCGCAGAATTGGAGTTTCTTCGAAAAACCAAACGTGACCATGAGACACGGTCTTGACGGTCCACTGGTCTGTAATCGAGGCTGCCCAAACGTGCGCAAACTGATGTAGGCGAGCGCCTACTCGCAACCCCTGGGCAGGCCTGATATCAAAAGGACTTTGTGGCCTCCCGACCACCTGAAGGTGTACCTTTGTTGAACTTCTGATCTGTAGGTTGAGATCTTTTCCAATTCTTCCTGAACTCACGCCCAGGCCTGTAAGAGCGGGCTTCTCTGGATCGATCCAAGCTCTGTTTGTGCTGAAATCTTCTGCGGTCTAGCAAATGGCGATCCTGAGGGAGGAAACCTGATTTACCACCAGTGGCACGGGTAATGGCACTGTCCAGCTTATTGCCAAAAAGGGACGTACCCTCGAACGGAATCCTGCACCAGGCTTGCTTGGAAGCAGGGTCGGCCAGCCAGGGACGTAACCACAAAGCACGTTTGGCCGTGACAGAGGAGAGCATAATCCGTGCCACCAGGGGAATGATATCAATGGAAGCCTCTCCCAAAAAGGCCGTTGCCAACTTTAACTCTTGAACAGCCGAGTTTCTGGCTACTTCCTCTGAGACACTTTGCAGTGTGGCCTCCATGTTATCTACCCAAGCCTCCATCGCTTTAGATGTGGCTGCTAGAGCCAAGGCTGGTTTGCAGGTCATACCAGCTGACAGATAGATCTTTTTAAGATCTGTATCAATTCGTCTATCCAGACCATCTTTAAATGAGACGGAATCTTCCAAAGGCAGGGTAACGTGTTTAACCAGCCTCATTAAGGCTGCGTCTATTGTAGGTGCAGAATCAAGATGCTTCACCTTTTCGGTCTTAAAAGGATACAACCTGGAGAACTTGGACGATAAGGAATTCTTTCTTTCAACTCCTTGCCATTCGTCTGTGATGATTTCTCCCAGTTCACTCAGAAAAGGGAAATGATCCCGTTCTTTTTTGAGGTGTTTAAAATATTTCCTCTGTTTTGCTGGGGAATCTGCTGGCTCATCCCATTTTAACACCTCTTTTACCGCTCTCACTAGCAGTGGGGCCATGGCAACATCAAAACCTGTATTTTGGTCCTCTAGGTCATCCTCACTTCCAGAGGAATCCTCCGAGAAGCGACTCGGCTGGGAAGTGCCTGGCTCTAAGTCTTCCCTCTGAGGGGGAACTGGTGTATCAGATGCATGACCAGACAGCTGGCTAGGATCCCAATCCCTTAGGGCAGGGGTGGGGAACCTTTTTTCTGCCAAGGGCCATTTGGGTATTTATAAAACCATTCGGGGGCCGTACGAAATTATCACCTTAAAAATTAGCCTGTTATATTTGGTCAAACATTTAATTATCTCACCCCTAATGTGATGGCTGTAACTGCTTCTCTTTGGTGAGGTGTGTGATGTTAGCTGGTATTGATGATGTTGATACTCGCAACAGGTTTTCCAGGTTTGCATCGCTCAGTCTGGAGCGCAGACGACTTTTTTGTGGTGGTAAAAGAACTGCTGGCAGGTACTGCTGGTGGGTATAGCTGGCTGGTACAGCTGGCTGGTACTGCTGGTGGGTACAGCTGACTGAGGCTGGTACTGCTGGCTTGTACTGTGCTGTGAGTACTGCTGGCTCAGGCTGATACTGCTGTGGGTACTGCTGACTCAGGCTGGTACTGTGCTGTAGGTACTGCTGGCTGGTACTGCTGTGTGTACTGCTGGCTCTGATGACTGGTACTGTGCTGTGGGTACTGCTGGCTGGTACTGCTGGCTCAGGCGGGTACTGCTGGCATGTACTGCTGGCTGGTATTGCTGTGGGTACTGCTGGCTGGTAGTGTGCTGTAGGTACTGCTGGCTGGTACTGTTGTATGTACTGCTGATTCTGACTGGTACTGCTGGCTCTGGCTAGTACTGCTGGTTCTGCTGTGGGTACTGCTGGTTCAGGCTGGTACTGCTGTGTGTACTGCTGGTACTGCTGTGAGTACTGCTGGCTCTGGCTGGTACTGCTGGTTCTGGCTGGTACTGCTGTGTGTGCTGCTGGCGGGAAATGCTGGCTAGGAGAAGTGTAGCTGAGCCATGCTAGAGGAAGAGGTGATGTTTTCTGTATTGGTCACAGGCGGAGTGCATTTGATATCACTCCGCCTGTGACTCACTCAGACTGTCATAACGGAACAGGAACTATACAGGAAGCATCGGCTCCATTCTGACAGATCAGCTGAGAGACACAGACTCAGCTGCATGGGGGGCCGGACCAGATAGCTTCGGGGGACGCATACGGCCCCCGAACCATAGGTTCCCCACCCCTGCCTTAGGGATTCTTGAACGATCCGCTTGACCAGAGTTTCCACTGGTTGATCTGGGACCTGTTTTTCCTTGATCGCCCGAGAATAGCAGGCATCACACAAGGATCTATCTTCAGGGACTACAGCCCTACAGCCCCAGCAGGATTTGCGTGTGGGGCGGTCAGCATGGCGGGAAGACCGGCTTGGATAATCTTCATGGCGCCTAGATCTAGACCTGGATCTACGGTGCCTGGATTTGGATGATGCATGATGATGGCCTGAAGGTGATCTATCCTTTGATCCTGATGCAGGACTTTGGTCAGACCTAAATGGGCTGAAAAACATAGGAAAGAAAGCTCAGGCTACAGTAAGCCAGCTGGCAGA
This sequence comes from Pelophylax lessonae, assembly GCF_965119305.1. NCBI lineage: Eukaryota > Metazoa > Chordata > Amphibia > Anura > Ranidae > Pelophylax > Pelophylax lessonae. The sequence goes on from NC_138774.1 coordinate 148,824,733, forward strand.
CAAGCGAGAGTTTAAAACCAAAACTCACCTGTTGCGCAGGGACTGGCCACCGGGGGGCAGTGAGGCATCCATTGCAGATCACAGCGAAATAACCTGTAATAGGAAGAGTGTAAGAACTCAATCTTAGCTTCCCATAGCCGCCCTTCCCCTCCCCCATTCCTGCAGGACTGACCCAGCACAGGACTTATGCCCCGTACACACGTGCAGATTGTCGGCCGAAAAGCTTCGGCCAAGTCCGATCTGCCGATTGTAGGCTTGTTAGTATGATGCTTCCGACAGCGGACAGCGCACTTCCGGCCGAACAGAATCTGTCGTGCAAGCATTAAAATTTTTGTAGGCCGACACCAGAACGGCCGATTGTTCGCCAGTCAGTACAGAATTCGGCCGACACACATCTACAAATCTCAACACGCATGATCGGAACCAAATAAAGTCCCGGAAGAATTTTCTCAAGTAAACTCAACATTTTATCCAGAAAGAACTTTCGGCTCGCGGCAGTCCAAAAAATATGTGAAATGCGGAGCACATGCTCATCTTGATAAATGTGAGAAGAAGGAAGCTGCTGCTCATAAATGCAATACTTTTCAAATAAAAAGGCATGTGTTCTGTTATGATGAAGATAATGTTTGTCTATTCTATCTGTTCTATCAAAATTTAGAATTAAATAATTTTAACTCTTCACCATTATCTTTGTATTTTGACTGCAAAGATCTAACTATTGATATGTCCCTTCAGACCCGGTTCACACTCATGCGAGTGCCGGGTTCGCATGTAATGTCGGAGCGCACTGCTCCGACATTACATGCGATCAGCTGTGCGGTGCGAGTTTAGCCATACAGTTTGTATGGCTAAATTCGCATCGCACCCGGTGCAAACACGCACAGGAGGCATTTTTGCAGCCGCATCAGGATCGGATCGCACAGCGGTTCACACTTGTGCGATCCCATCCTGTGCGAACTGCACGATCGCACTGCGATATGCGATCAAACTGGGGGTGTCGTTAAGATTACATTGACACCCCCAGCGTATCGCATATGGCAGTGTGAACTGCCGGGGGTGCGTGTGCGATGCGGGAAAAGGCTGCGAATTCGCAGCCTTCCCGCATCGCAATAGTGTGACCCGAGCCTTATTCTTTTAGGAATTAATGTATAAAACATATTTTGTTGGTTATGCACAATATTAAACATGTTAACAAATTAAGATACGCCATTTTTTAAGTGCAATCTTATTTATTTTTTTAAATCACAAAAAACAAACTGAAAACATTAATACTTTCCGTATTATAAAAATAAACATAAAAAAGGTCCATTTGGACTAAATTAACTTATAAAATCAGAAACAGGGGTAAAATAAATAACAGGGTACAAAAATTATAATTGCTGATAAGCATAATCAGGCTGCCATGAGGGCATGTTGGGATCATGCTGCCCATATTGCCACTGGCCATGTGGCATTTGGCGAGGTGGTGGGTGTTGTTGTGGAGGTGGAGGTGGAGGGCACGGGTGCTCCTCGCACGCGTGGCTGTGCTTCGTAAGGAAGCCCCTTTCCGCCTTTTGCAGCACATCCAAAATAATTTTTCTGGCATAGTGCCGCTGCAGGAGGTCCACTTGCCCTAAAATTTTGCCTGTCATATTCCCGAAGGATTCGTGTGCCTCCGGTTTCCGACGGAGGGCTATGGTGGCCTCACTTATGAATTTGTCGGTGATGTCATCCGTGTGCTTCCTTTTTTGCCTCCGTTTGGCAGGAGGTGGTGGAAATAATTCCAAGGGCTCCCCAGGCTCCTGGCTGCAACCTGGCTCCTCCTCAGTGACACTTCCCTGTTGATGAAATGAACAATTGATTAGAATGTTATAGTGTATATAAAAATGCATGTTTGTTATATTATTGTGAACAAATAGCAGACTTTACATACAGTGGCGTATCTAGGGTCTCCAGTGCCCTTGTTGAGGAGCTGTATTTGGCAACAACCCCCCCCCCTCCCCCCCCAAGATCAATGTAAAAATGTAACCCCCCCCAAAAAATCTAAAAGGGCATTAAATGTTTCTCATTTGTCCCTTGTTTGCCCAGTGTAGAGCTCTCTAGTGGGCAATCATTGTCTCGGGTGTGAAAAACAAGAAAGAGAGGGGTGAGAGATAGAGAGAGGGAGAGAAAGAGTGGGTGTGAGAGAGAGAGGAGGGGGGTTGCAGAGAGAGAGGGGCCTGAACTTGCAGAGGGCTTGATGTAGGGCATTGAGGGTGAAGCGTTGCAGGGAAACAGGAATAAGGAAGCCACCTGCCTTGCTGACCCGGAGTGAGAGACCAGAGACATGGAAGCAAGGATGGATGTATAATTTGCAGGAGCTGTTAGTTTGTTAGTTTTGTAAAAAAAAAGGTTGAGCCGGAGGAATGCTGAGGCTACAGCAGTTTTTGTTAGGACTGGAGGTGTGCTGGGGATGCAGCAGTGTTTGTTAAGACCGGAGGTGTGCTGGGGATGCAGTGACAGGCAGTCTCAGTCTCCTGGTCTGTTGGCTCAGCTGCTCTCAATGTTTTACACCTGCATGAAGCAGCTCTCAATGTTTTACACCTGCATGAAGCAGCTCTCAATGTTTTATACCTGCATGAATCCGCCTGAAAACTGGGGGTTCTGGGGTGTGCAGGCTGAGTGGATTTTTAAAAAATCACTAAAACAATGCCAATGTTTTTGCGACCCACCCCCCCCTTGGCCTGCGCCCCTGGCGGTTGCCTGTCATGCCAACCCCTTGCTATGCCCGTTTACATAAAGGGTCAATTATGGTTTAGCTTATAATTTTGTTACATGATTACATTTTTAGCAGACAATATATTGTGAAATGCCATACCTGAGTCAAATTCTCCTCCAGGATATCTTCCTCCTGGCTGGGATCAACAGAGACTGAGGCCTCTGACAAACTAGAAGGCAGTGTTGAGATGGATGGCCTGGATTCCACCGTGTCTGCCAGGAATCTGAAGTTCTCAAAAGTACCACAGCCGTGGTACAGGGATATCTTCAGCAGCTGCTCCAGACTTTGTGGCATCTTCAATTTTTTTTACCTCTCGCCTGTAGGCAGTGCGAATGCTGCTTATTTTTTTTTTAATATAATCAATATTTGCCCTTGGATATACGGGCTTGTACAAGGCCACTAGGTGTTCATAGGCCTGTCGTCTCAGATAAAGTGAAAATAATCAGCGCAATCCTCAAAATAAAGTGAAAAACACAAAGCTGCAAGCAATCAGTGCCAAACACAAAACACCCTCAGTAATCAATAAAGTAATATTGCTGCGCTAAGTGAATAAAAATATCGCTTAAATATGTGACAAATAATGCTGTGATAATGGTAAATCAATAACACTTGAATAAGATAACAAATAATATTGTGATAATCATAAATCACTTGAATAAAGTGTCCCAATAAGTGAGCAGTGACTTTGAATAATATAACAAAAGTCCCAATAAACAGTGCAGTTTCAGTGATATAAAGATAAACAAATCTTCATCTGTGCAGAATGTGCTGCATGCTTCACTCTCAGTGCTCCAGTGACAGATAGTGAGATTAGCAGCTCACCTCAAATGGAGACTCAAATGAGTCAAGTCAGGCACATAAAGCAGTATTCACAATCGCCTGGTGATCACCTCTGCCTTCACCTCCAACCAATCTCTCAAACTCCAGGGATGTGGTGGATGAAAAACAAATAAAGGAGATCTAATGCTCTCTGTGTTGATTGGGGGGTTATTTATTATCAGTATATATAGCACTTACATAGACGGGCACTTCAGCCGTGCCAGCTAGCAATTGCCTCCAAACACTTCCTGGTACCTCCGGACCAGCCGGACGTGCAGGCTCCTCCCCCGTACGCGTTGCGTCATCGACTTCGTCAGCGGGGTGGAGCCTAGCGTCACTGGCGGTCCTATATAGTTCAATTGCGGCCATAATCCCGCCCCACTCCTGGCGTGGAGGCCGCGCCGTCACGCGCCATATTTAGTACACTGCCAACACTTGCCATCGCAAATCTGGCTAGTCTCAGACAATCTATGTACTAGAGATCCGATCGATCTATTTAGCAGCGATGCCTGATACTTGACTTTAACTTTATTCAGAAATATCTTTCCTGAAGAGCCTGCTCGTATCACGCCCTCCGGTGGTCCAAGGAAGTACTACATATATATGGCAATGTTGATTAACACAATACTACAACTTTTAGTAACCTTAATGATGAGTATTTTATATTAAAATAAGTGCATAACCTTTAATCAAAAACGGGTAAATCTAAAATATACCTCAATAAATACCACATAATATTGACTTCTGACAATATTATTCACACTGCCTCTGCATTTAAAATGTACAATTAATGTGTTCATTTTAACAATATGTTTATTTTGATATGTCTAAGTGTTAGGATGTAGTAATTTTAATATATGTGTAATTTTAATATGTGGTATTTATTGAGGTATATTTTAGATTTACCCGTTTTTGATTAAAGGTTATGCACTTATTTTAATATAAAATACTCATCATTAAGGTTACTAAAAGTTGTAGTATTGTGTTAATCAACATTGCCATATATATGTAGTACTTCCTTGGACCACCGGAGGGCGTGATACGAGCAGGCTCTTCAGGAAAGATATTTCTGAATAAAGTTAAAGTCAAGTATCAGGCATCGCTGCTAAATAGATCGATCGGATCTCTAGTACATAGATTGTCTGAGACTAGCCAGATTTGCGATGGCAAGTGTTGGCAGTGTACTAAATATGGCGCGTGACGGCGCGGCCTCCACGCCAGGAGTGGGGCGGGATTATGGCCGCAATTGAACTATATAGGACCGCCAGTGACGCTAGGCTCCACCCCGCTGACGAAGTCGATGACGCAACGCGTACGGGGGAGGAGCCTGCACGTCATTACGCTGGTCCGGAGGTACCAGGAAGTGTTTGGAGGCAATTGCTAGCTGGCACGGCTGAAGTGCCCGTCTATGTAAGTGCTATATATACTGATAATAAATAACCCCCCAATCAACACAGAGAGCATTAGATCTCCTTTATTTGTTTTTCATCCACCACATCCCTGGAGTTTGAGAGATTGGTTGGAGGTGAAGGCAGAGGTGATCACCAGGCGATTGTGAATACTGCTTTATGTGCCTGACTTGACTCATTTGAGTCTCCATTTGAGGTGAGCTGCTAATCTCATTATCTGTCACTGGAGCACTGAGAGTGAAGCATGCAGCACATTCTGCACAGATGAAGATTTGTTTATCTTTATATCACTGAAACTGCACTGTTTATTGGGACTTTTGTTATATTATTCAAAGTCACTGCTCACTTATTGGGACACTTTATTCAAGTGATTTATGATTATCACAATATTATTTGTTATCTTATTCAAGTGTTATTGATTTACCATTATCACAGCATTATTTGTCACATATTTAAGCGATATTTTTATTCACTTAGCGCAGCAATATTACTTTATTGTCGTCTCAGATGCCTATTTTTGTATTCGGGCGATTTCATTTGCCACAAACAAGGCAGTTGCCTGAACTCATCAATAAATTTGATCAGGAACTCATGGTTGGTGAAACAGTCAACCATTTTGCAGTACAGTATATGCCTGCAAGACACAACACAACACAAAACATATTAAAATAGCATGTATTTTGGGACATAATAAAGATATTCCTAATAAAAGCTGTATACGACCCAAAACACACACTTTCTAATCAAATAGTCGTACCTTTGTTTGCGGTGAAGAGTCGTGATTCGCCGATCGCTCGTGCTCCAACCAACGATATGTCCGCTAGCAAATCGCCGACCGAAAGATCTGGCGTCCTTTAAATATAGCGCATGCGTCAACTCCTCCTCCAGTGGCGGGCTTGTGCAGGGGTGTGTACGTGCCGAAAATCAGGCCTACATGCGACACACACACCTGAGGCGGTGGAACAATCTTTGGCAAGAAACATGTCTGAAAGATCTGAGAGTTCAACTAGTGTGGGCCGAAGTGGTTGGGCCACCAGAAAAACCAGAGCTACACCCATGACCAAGGGGGAAATGGTGGAGATGGTAGGAATCCTAGAAAGGATGGATTATGATGGGAAGTTGGATAATTACGATCGGCCCAATGCCAGGAAAGGCCGCATCATGGACAAGGTGGTGGCCTGTTTAAATAAAAAATATGGTGTGGAGCGATCCAAAGATCAAATTAGGAAACGATGGTCCGACCTCAAACATCGTGAGCAAGATCAGCTTGGGCAAATCCATCGTATTCTGAAAAAAAGTAAGTTATTTTTTTTATCATGCAATATGTTTATTTGAAATTTGGTGTATGTTGTATTAACATGTCTAGATTCTAATGTCTATATAAAAAGTACTATTACTCATTTTATTGGTCATGTCGTGATTAGATCGATCTATTGTTGATTTTTTAGTATATTACATTAAGGCTGCATTCACACTTGAGCGTAGCGTTTTTTACCGCGATTTTACCGCGATTTTTACCGCGATTATACCGCCATTTTTTCAGGCGTTTTTCATTGACATCTATCAAAAACGCTGGTAATCAGCCCAAAAAGAAGCTCATGTACTTTTTTCAGCTACAGGCGTTTTGCAAAACACTCAGATGTGAACAGGGGCCATTTAAATGAATGGGGTTTTACTTGTTGGGCGTTTTGGAAGCGTTTCTTTTGAGCGTTTTTGGAGCTGAAAACGCCCAGGTGTGAATGGAGCCTAAAAGACAGGAATCCATAGTTAAAAATATATGTATTGTGTTGCAACGAACGTTCTTTCCTGCACTAATTTTCTCTGCAAACATTCCTATTAATCACAGATTATTATTCGATTATTCTAACCTTGAAATAGGAGAAAAAAGAAAACAAAAATCCAAAGAATGGGAAAGGAGGAGGAGAGGTTTGGCAGCTCCATCTGCAGTGGAGGAAGAAGCTGAGGACATGGGCCCAGATGCTGGCACACATTCTCCAAAAGGTAATTGGTTCCTATGCACAGTCAAACATTAATGTACCATATTTTTAGTAGATAACCATGTACATGTCTTAATATTTGTTCCTAAAATAGCTATCAAGCAGGGCACCATGTCCTAACAAATGTACCTCTTGGCAACCACATCTCCTGGCAACTTGCCAAGCAGCGTTGCCGGCACATCTGAAAATTTGGAGGATCCTGGACCAAGTGTGGGAGAGCCAGTTGTGTGCCCACGTAGGTTTTTTCATAATGATTTTTATCAGTGTTATTTTTAGCCTCCAATTGTCAACACTAGTTCCCTATGGGAGCCTCTTTATTTGAATGGAAGTCGCACCGTAAGTCGGATCAGGATGCTCTGACTTGCGGGGCCACTTGCGCTGTGAAGATTATTGAGGGGGAACTACACAGAAAAATTGAATAACCCGCCATGGGTGTCCCCCCCAAGTTCCCAAGCAGGCTCTTTGTGTGTTGTATTGAGTTTGAGGGTAGGCCCACAACAAAAAGACAGCGTGGTTTACCCCCAAAACCCATACCAGACCCTTATCCAAGCATGCAGCTTGTCAGGCCAGGAAAGGGACGAGCAAGCGGACCAAACCCCCCCTGGACCACAGCAGGACACATGCCCTCAACATGGAGGGGTTTTGTTGCTTTAGGCCAGGGGGGGCTCTGCACCCCACACCCAAAAGCACCTTGCTCCCATGTTAAGGAGGACAAGGGCCTCATCCCCACAACCCTGTATGGTGGTCTTGGGGGGTCATGCGGCCAGGGGGTTCCTAGGACTTTGGAAGCAACCTTTAACAAAGGGTGGCCCCCAGATCCCAGACCCCAATCCCTATGTGAATGGGTATGGGGTACATAGTACCCCTACACATTAACCACATAAATGGAAGTGTATGTGAATAACGACAGGAGACGTTTCTGAAATGTTCTTAAATATCTTCATCCGGTCTTCTCCACTCTGCTCTTTGGATCTTCTCCTCTCCACTCTTCTGCTGTCCAATCTTCTGCTCTTATGTTGTCTGCTCTTTTGCCCTAGGCTCTTCTTCTTCCTCCTGTCCTCCTCTGATGCTGTTGCAGTGCATTCTGCCCATCTCTGGTCTCTGCAGCTTAATATATATACATTACGACCATGCCCTCACACTGACGTCATCATGCGTTCACACCCCTAATGAATATATAGTAAGCTCAGGAGACCGGCAGAATCATCAGCAACAGCATCGGAGGAGGACAGGAGGAAGAAGAAGAGCCTAGGGCAAAAGAGCATAAGAACAGGGTAGGTATTAACTCGAGAGTAATTTAAGATAACCTGGACACCAAATGTTTCTCTATTATGACCTCATGTAGGTGATTCACATTGACTCAGTTGTATTTTTTTTTACAGATCATGTTTTACATAGTTGCACTCTAGCAAAATTGACCAGTGAGGCTCTACAATGCTGCTCAGACCTATAAAAAATAAAGGAGACTGCAACAGCATTACAGAACAAAATGCGCGATTTTGTGGACATGATTGGCAAATGTTAAACAAAAATTTTAATAAGTTTTAAATGTTTTTATTGGGATGTTCCTGATGTTACACATTTTTTATTGTCTTTTATGGCATATTTATTACACTCAGCTGTTAAGAGTGTACCCAAGTTTTGGAAAAGCACTTTACAACACCCTAACCCTAACCCTGTGAATGTTTGTTACTAAAACATTTTTACATTCAACAATGTGTGTTCAATTCTTTATTTGACTTTCGTTGGGGGGTCCAGGTCTAAAGCTGTGTAAAGAAGCACTAAATGTATGATGGCTGTCCTAATAAACAAGCAAAAAATTGGGGGAGCAGACCCTGAACATGTATATCTAAAGCCGGTGCAGCTATGGACCAAGCAACATGTATATTAAAAAAGAATAGCGCAACCATGCAAAAGAAATGACTATCAAATATGGAGACAATCCATAAATAAAAATGGGGGTTTAGTCCCACCATATGGCCATATCGTGCTCAAGCCCACCACTGCGTCAAAGTACCCCATTATCAGTGGGTCCTACACTATCCATAAAAAAGGGGGGAATCTTAATATACATGATGGCTGTCCTATTCACATATTTCCATGTTAATGAAAGCATTTTGGACACTGCCATATGCGAGTTGCTGGAGGTGTCAATGAAATGTTAAAGATCCCCCCAGTTTTAACGCATATCACAGTGCGATCTGACATTTCACACAGGATCGGATCACACAAGTGTGAACGACTGTGCGATCCTATCCTGATGCGGCTGAATAAATGCATCATGTGCGACTTTTGTGCGAGTGCAGTGCGAATTGAGCCATACAAACTGTATAGCTGATTTTGGCCTGAACATCTGATCGCATGTAATAAAGGAGCAGTGCGCTACGATATTACATGCCATCAGATGTGCAGTGTGAATTGAGACATACACTTTGTATGGCTACATTCGCACTGAACACGCACACAAGTTGCACATGACCCTTTATTTCTGATGTATCTGGATTGGATCGCACAGTGCTTCACACTTGTGGAATACAATCCTGTGCAAAAAGTAAGTGGAGGGTCACCCTTATGGGATGCAGGAAGGCTGCAAAGTCGCAGACTTCCCGCATCTCATAAGTGTGACTCAACAATCAAGGTACTAGCAGTCCTAGGATTCAATATGGCATTGATATTGCCAGTAGCAATCAGTGTAGGGAGATCAGTGTAATCTATAGTGTATTGCTTGTTCGTTGCTCTAGTTCACTTTCCATTACCTATATATAACACTTTGAGATGAACAATGATCAAGTTTCACATAACACTGACATATCCTAACATTGGTGGGCAGTGAGAAGGATGTCATAAATGAACACAACATAACAGGTGTAGGTACGTTGTTAATACCCTAATGTATTATATGAAATATATAGCATGGGCACCTTCTGGACAATGACCACCAATGTAAGGTGACATTAGATGAACCTTGGGTGTGACCTAGTTCTCAATGTGAGAGGTTTTGTGGAAATTTTATGGGGTGCAGAAGGCCCTTGTATTTACACCACTGGCTAAAAAATAACACATGGCCATCATCACTTTGGATCAGCTGGTGAGAGACTACAGTAAAGAAACACACTGATGAATGTATTAACCCTTCCAAAGTCACACATATATAACACATGATTAACCCAAAAAATTATGTTTGGCATATGTGCCCAAATGATTAGAATCCACAATCCAGAATCATTGCAATTTTGGTTTAATGTGTCGAAAAATCTGATATCTCTGACATTTATCTTGTGTGTCAAATCTTTTACAACATTAATGGTCGTGTGACATTGATTGCTGCCAGGACACAGCTCCTCTCCCCATGAAATATTCCAGATATTCCTGGCGGATCTGATGGGCCCTCTGTGATGCCAATCCTGAGCGTCCAACTTGCATTGAGGTCATGGACTCCATTTGGTCACGAGGTTGTGCCTCTCCACTTGTACCTGGCATAGCAGGGTCAGTATCCAGTTGCTGCATAACATAGTTTTCTGCATTCCTGCGTAGGAAGTTGTGCAAAATGCAGCAACACAGGACCACGTTATCAACTTTGTACAGTGCCAGGTGTATGGACGTCAGGAATATCCGGAACCGGTTGGCCATTATCCTGAAGGCATTCTCAACAACTCTGCGAGCTCTGGACAACCGGTAGTTGTAGATCCTTTGCCCGGGGGTGAGGTTCCTCTGAGGGTAGGGCTTCATGAGATGCTCCCCAAGCGCAAAAGCATCATCTGCTATAAAAACAAAGCTCATACCCTCAACGGTTTGCTCCCTAGATGGCAGGTTCAGAGTGCAGTTATGAAGACGACGAGCGAACTCCGTCTGCTCAATAACTCCCCCATCCGAATTGCGGCCATTTTTTCCAATATCCAAAAAAATAAACTCATAGTTTGCATTAACTATGGCTAGCATGACTATACTAAAAAATCCTTTATAATTATAATAAAATGTGCCGGAATTCGGAGGGGGGACAATGCGGACGTGCTTCCCATCTATAGCACCCCCACAATTGGGAAAATTCCACTTCTCCAGAAATTGAGCAGAAATCTCCAGCCATTGCTCTGCGTTTGAAGGAAACTGTGGGGGAAAACCAAAAAAAAAACAAGATTTAGTGCTTGAGCACATCACATTATTAATTACACACACAGTTGTCTGTTAAATGCTTATGCAACTTTTTAAAAATATAAACAACAGGAAGGCAATCGTTTGGATTTGGGGATGTAATATCTACATA